>NC_056667.1:134565843-134884343 GCF_018350195.1 Panthera tigris | reverse complement strand
TAGATTTGCTGGGAACAGGTGAGACTTTGGTGTTTCCAGGCCAGCCTCCCAGAGTAAGAACTCTCTGCCATCACTCAGATCCTCTGTCCCCATCTAGCTGCCTGGGAGCAAAGAGTCCCCATGTGATCAAATCTTCATAGATTATGCATGGTCCTGTGGGTGAAACAATAAGGACATGTGAAATGCAGTAGGACTCTGTCACAAGCTGAGTAGTACAAGAATCTGATACCATTGGAAGAAGTCTTATTCAACATAGTATGACAGTGCCTAGAGAAGAAACCGGGCACAGTCATAGTGAATTTAGTTCTAGCCGTCTCCAGATACAAATATGATAACAAAAACATCCCTAGCAGTTCCATTCGATAAGTTTTGTGAAAAGGTAAAGAATGGCTAGCAGTGATTTCCAAACTTTAGTGTTTGTAAGAATCAATGGGACCATTTGAAAGAGTTCCTGGGTTCCATCCTTTAGCAAAATTGATTAGATGCCCAAGAATCAGTATGTACAATAAGCACATCAGGTGATTTGGACATCAGGGGTCCATGGAGCCAAAAGCACTGGAAAAAGTCTTGTTTCTCAATTATTCTCTTGCCAACACACAGAATGCCCTGGGCCTGTAAGTAGCTGCTTTTGTTTGCCTACAAGCCTTCCTGTATTAGGGAGGATGCACAGACCTACCTAAGGCTGGAAAAGAGACTTCCACACTCCTATGCAACTGGTATAGTGTCCATCTGGGAAAAGGGACCACTATTTGGCCCAGACTTGAAATGAAAGACTAAGATCAATCTCCAGAGAAATAATGTTGAGTATAGCCTAAACCCCATTCAAGGAGAAACTGCTATTCCCTTTATGATTCTGCTTTGGCAAACAGAAGTTAGAATGCAGCCCAGCTGCCCCAGCCATGTACAGGAACAGACTACAGAAAATATGAATGGAAATTGCTGGTAGGGAGACATCTGAATTTTTCAAACAAGGTGAATTTTCCTCCTGCTTCTCTAATTTAACATTCCAAGATGAGAAGAAAGCTGGCAACTGAAAACTGTACTTAATCCATTCTTTAAATAGCATTACAGTGTTTTTCATTTCTCTCCACACTGCATTTTGTTGTTTTTGTCTCAGAGGCTTTAACACAGGGCCAGGACTTGCACTGGGAGGCCTGCGGATTACAGGAAATAATGACCTGTATATATTTAGTTGTTCAAAGGAAATTAGAGTAGCCTGATTTTTATTATTCCCCATTGCCCTCCGTTCTCTGGTGTAATAACTTGCCCTGTTCTCTAATTTACTTTTACATCATCAGAAATGTATACCATTTAGTCCGGATTCTCCCATGACCAATCAGGACCTGCTTCTAGCTAGGTTAACAAAACCTTCCATAGAATGGGACGCCTTCATAACACAGGCCAGCCAAAGACACCGAAGAGCTCATCTTTCTGGAAAGTATGTGACCTGGAGAAATTTACCCACTTTTCCCTTCGGTAGCCAGTGACCACTATATGCCCCTGCTGTTGAATGTGACAGCTAACCTTTTTGGGACTGGTGTCGTTTTAGATTAACCTTCTCCCGTAAAAATGTGTAGGCAATTTCCTTCTATTTAATCTTTTAATTGTTTATCAGTGTATTTCCAGTGGTGCTGCCTCCCTGTGCCGCCTGTCCCTCTCACCCCATCTCTTATGAGCAATCTCGTATATTCTATTTAACGTTGATATCCAAAACCTAAAATTCATCTGCTTGTAGTATTTAGAGGAAAAAGCTTATATATTTGAGTTTTCTTTAAGAATCATAATTAGGTGTTTAAATTATGATTTCGTTGAGATTTTCTAGTTCCATAGCACATATCATCTGAATTTGCCTGCCTACTGGGATGGGGAGGGAGGGGCACAGCTGAAAATACATCTGTGTTGGAGACGAACATCATAATACCTTCAGAACATTTGAAAAAGTTCCTGGGTTAGTTTTTCTTTTCATTAAAACTCTATATATGGTTTATAGACTCTTCAAAATGAAACTAACATTTGAAAGGTAGGCGAAACAGATTTTTGTTAGTTTCAGTGTGTTTTTGTGACAATTGATGAAGTTTTGTGGATTCTCTAAATTCCATTGCCATAGTGTGAGTTGTGTGTTCTTTCACTGGCAGGGTTTGGCAGGATAGAAATGAAGTAGTAAGTAGTTTTAATAATCACAACTTCTGAAATTCACTCCAACATGATCATATTTTAAGAGCTCAATAAATTTGGCCTTTATAAACTTTTCTTCATCCCTCCCCAAACATTTCTTTTCAGTCTGGGCAGTTGCCTCATTATTAAATAGGTTCTCTATTCCAAAACAAACTCAAGTCACTAGTATTCATTTTACTTTAATTGCCTTCAGCCTCATATATTATAAGATTAATTATTGGTTTCGTTCAGTCCCCTCCCCATCCCTTCTGAAACAGCAGCAATCTGCCTCATTCCTACTTAAAATTTCTGAAAAAAGAATATTTTTCCTTATCATACTCTCTCAAATTTGGTGCCTCTGGATGTTCCTCACATCTTCCTAAATCTTAACTGAATCCTCTCAACGTTCCTAGTTTAACACAATTTTTAAAACAACTGCTACTTTATAGCAACTCTAACAACCAAACCATAGTTTTATTACTGGAGCTTAGGCAGTTTCTCTTACCAAGTCAGCTGCCTTGCTCTGAATCCTAATCCTAGGTGACATGGTAACTTGGCTGGGTCTGGATTCAGAGGTCACAGAAATGCTTTTGGAATACTCTGGCTCACTAACCCTCCAAGGACCTTTGAGCCTCAGGAAAATTTGGGATATGAATAGTTTATACCTCAGTGTGTATTTAAATCAGCTAATGTTTACCCTTTCCAGAGAGTTCACCAGGTGGTTGGCCATGGGGCTGGGGGCGAGGGAGGTGGATAGGGAATAATGTAGTGGAGTGAAAAAGAGAAATACTGACTCTTTTCTCTGCGGTGACAAAAAGATTCAATTGACAAACTTCAATCAGAAAATATTTATTCCAATTGATTATATTTATTCCAAAATTATTTCATAGGGAATCATGAAAACAAATATGATAGCAGGATAGACAGATGATATATTGAAGCATTTATCTCAAGACAGAAATTTGGATTTTGCTCTATGTATTTTTCTCTCTCCCTTTTCTTGGAGGTTTATTTATGGATTTTCAATTTGATTCCATTTATCTGTGTTTGTCCTTACACCAGCACCAAGCTGTCTTGACTTCTACAGCTTTATAGTAAGTTTTTAAAATAGGATTGTGAGTCCTTCAACTTTCTTCTTCTTTTCCAAGATTATTTTGAACTATTCTGGGTCCTTTAAAGTAATTTTAGGACAGTTTGTCATGTTCTGCAGAAAAATCAACTCAGATTTTGATAAAGATTGTGTTGAATCTATAGGTCAATTTGGGAAATATTGCCATCATAAAAATATTAAACATTCTTATCTATAACATCAAACATCTTTCCATTAATTTATTTTTTTAAATGTGAATTTACTGTCAAATTGGTTTCCATACAACACCCAGTGCTCATCCCAAAAGGTGCCCTTCTCAATACCCATCACCCACCCTTCCCTCCCTCCCACCCCCCATCAACCCTCAGCTTATTCTCAGTTTTTAAGAGTCTCTTATGTTTTGGCTCCCTCCCTCTCTAACCTTTTTGTTGTTTTTTTTCCTTCCCCTCCCCCATGGTCTTCTGTTAAGTTTCTCAGGAAACTTTCACATAAGAGTGAAAACATATGGTATCTGTCTTTCTCTGTATGGCTTATTTCACTTAGCATAACACTCTCTGGTTCCATCCACGTTGCTACAAAAGGCCATATTTCATTCTTTCTCATTGCCACATAGTATTCCATTGTGTATATAAACCAAAATTTCTTTATCCATTCATCAGTTGATGGACATTTAGGCTTTTTCCATAATTTGGCTATTGTTGAGAGTGCTGCTATAAACATTGGGGTACAAGTTCCCCTATGTATCAGCACTCCTGTATCCCTTGGGTAAATTCTTAGCAGTGCTATTGCTGGGTCATAGGGTAGGTCTATTTTTAATTTTTTGAGGAACCTCCACACTGTTTTCCAGAGAGGCTGCACCAGTTTGCATTCCCACCAACAGTGTAAGAGGGTTCCCATTTCTCCACATCCTCACCAGCATCTATAGTCTCCTGGTTTATTCATTTTAGCCACTCTGACTGGCATGAGGTGGTATCTCAAGTGTGGTTTTGATTTGTATTCCCCTGATGAGGAGCGACGTTGAGCATCTTTTCATGTGCCTGTTGGCCATCTGGATGTCTTCTTTAGAGAAGTGTCTATTCATGTTTTCTGCCCATTTCTTCACTGGGTTATTTGTTTTTTGGGTGTGGAGTTTGGTGAGCTCTTTATAGATTTTGGATACTAGCCTTTGTCCTATATGTCATTTGCAAATATATTTTCCCATTCCATTGGTTGCCTTTTAGCTTTGTTGATTGTTTCCTTTGCAGTGCAGAAGCTTTTTATCTTCTTGAGGTCCTAATAGTTCATTTTTGCTTTTAATTTCCTTGCCTTTGGGGATGTGTCAAGTAAGAAATTTCTGTGGCTGAGGTCAGAGAGGTTTTTTCCTGCCTCTAGGGTTTTGATGGTTTCCTGTCTCACATTCAGGTCCTTTATCCATTTTGTGGATGGTGTAAGAAAGTGGTCTAGTTTCAACCTTCTGCATGTTGCTGTCCAGTTCTCCCAGCACCATTTGTTAAAGAGACTGTCTTTTTTCCATTGGATGTTCTTTCCTGCTTTGTCAAAGATTAGTTGGACATACTTTTGTGGGTCTAGTTCTGGGGTTTCTATTCTATTCCATTGGTCTATGTGTCTGTTTTTGTGCCAATACCATGCTGTCTTGATGATGACAGCTTTGTAGTAGAGGCTAAAGTCTGGGATTGTGATGCCTCCTGCTTTGGTCTTCTTCTTCAAAATTACTTTGGTTATCAGGGCCTTTTGTGGTTCCATACAAATTTTAGGATTGCTTGTTCTAGCTTCGAGAAAAATGCTAGTGCAATTTTGATTGGAATTGCATTGAATGTGTAGATAGCTTTGGGTAGTATTGACATTTTAACAGTATTTATGCTTCAAGTTTTCACTTCTTGCAGATGACATGATATTATACATGGAAAACCCAATAGACTCCACCAAAAGTCTGCTAGAACTGATACATGAATTTAGCAAAGTTGCAGGATACGAAATCAATGTACAGAAATCAGTTGCATTCTTATACACTAATAATGAAGCAACAGAAAGACAAATAAAGAAACTGATCCCATTCACAATTGCACCAAGAAGCATAAAATACCTAGGAATAAACCTAACCAAAGATGTAAAACATCTATTTGCTGAAAACTATAGAAAGCTTATGAAGGAAATTGAAGAAATCATAAAGAAATGGAAAAACATATTTCCATTAATTTAAATCATCTTTGGGGAGCCTAGGTGGCTCAGTCACTTGAGTGTTCAACTCTTAGATTTGGCTCAGGCCATGATCTCACAGTCTGTGGGATTGAGCCCTACATTCGGCTCCACAGTGTCAAAGGAGCCTGTTTGGGATTTTCTCTTCCTGTCTCTGCTCCCCCCCTCCCCTCGCTCACACACACACACTCTCTCTCTCTCAAGATAAGCAAAGTTGAAAAACATCATCTTTAATTTCTTTCAACATTTTTTTTTTAGTTTTAAGAGTAAAATTTTGTACTTTATTTGATAAATTTATCCCTAAGTATTATTTTTCATTAAATTGTTTTCTTAATTTTGTTTTCAGATTGTTCATTGTTAGCATATAGAAATATAATTGAATTTTGTATTTTGATCTTGTACGCTGTACCTTGCTGAACTCTTCATTTGCTCTAAAGTTTTAATGGATTATTCAGGATTTTCTATATATATGACCATGGCTGCTGCAAATATAGAGAGTTTTAATTTTTCTTTTCCAATCAGGTTGTCTTTTATTTCTTTTTCTTGCCCAATTTCCCTGGCTAGACCCTCCAGTAAAATGTTTAATATAAGTCGCAAGAGTAACATCTTTGTCTTCATATTAGGAGGAAAGCATTCAGTCTTTCATCATTAAAAATGATGTTAGCTAATAGGTTTTTTCATAGATGTCCTTTATCAAGTTGAGGAAGATCCCTTCAATTCCCAGTTTATTTAGTGTTATTATCATGACAAAATGTTGGATTTTGTCAAATCCTTTTTCTGTATGTGTTGAGATGATCATGTAGTTTTGTCCTTTATTCTGTTGACATTGTGTATTCTATTACTTTAATTGCAGAAATAAAACCATCCTTGTATTCCTGGTATAAGTCTCACTTTTTCATGGTACACCCTTTCTTTTTTTTAATTTTTTTTTTTTAATGTTTGAGAGAGAGAGAGAGAGCTCAAGCGGGGCAGGTGTCAGAAAGAGAGAGAGACACAGAATCTGAAGCAGTTTCCAGATTCTAAGCTGTCAGCACATAACCCGATGCAGGGCTTGAACTCACAAACCATGAGATCATGACCTGAGCCAAAGTCAGACGCTTAACCAACTGAGCTACCCAGGCACCCAGCACCAAATCTTACAAATGGTACACTTCATTAATGAAGCCATCTGGGTTTGGGGTTTGCTTTGTAGGAGGACTTTGAGTTACTGAATCAAAGTCTTCACTCATTTATATGTTGCCCTCAGCTGTATTTTTGCAGTTTGAAACATGGAGGCATTTTTCTCTTATTTGTAAAAACCAAACCTCATTGAAAAAATACCTTTGGTCTCATGATAACAAAGGAGAATGAGGATAATTTCTCCAAATGCAGTAGTAAATAAGGAAGAAGGAGAGACTTCCCTGAACTGGGGGGAGTAGGTGTACCAGGCACAATTTGTGGCATAGTCCTATGGAGGGATCAACACATTATAGCAGGGATGTGACCAACTAAAGATACTGGATACGAAGTTTGGACTCCCACAATCTCCAGCTTTCTCCTACCTCTAGAAACCCTGGGATCTGCAGAGTCACGAGACCCGCAGGTACCTGTATAAGCTGATACAAACGGAACCTCAGTAAAATGGAATATGGATTTATGACTGATTCCTGGAGGAACTCCCTGACATTTTAACTTTAGCTAGAACCCATGGTAGAATAGGGGCTTCATGGATTTAAATCAATTTAAAGAAAATTAAGATAAACATCTTAATTTGTTGACTAAAATTTGTAAGACGTTGTTAACATTCTACGTGTTCATGATTCTCCACAATAGACTAGCCCCACCTGACCAGTCCTTTAGCAGAGCTGAATTATCTAGAAATTCTTTTAGGATGTTAGTCCCTTTCAGTATAATATAGAGATTATGCTCCCTGATTCGGGAGCCAGAGTGCCTGGAATTAATGCCTGGTTCAGCTACTTAGTAGTTATGGGACCTCAGGCAATTTACTTAGTTTTTCTGTATCTCAGTTTCTTAATTTTTAAAATAGGGATGACATAGAATACCTAATGTAGTACCTACCATGAATGACAGTCGTCATTTATTCCTTGTCTACCAAGATAAATGATATCGTTACCAAAAATAACTTGCTGAAGAACTAAATTCTATATGATGTGTACTTTTTATTGAAATGACCGAATAGCTTCCTTCTTCACTACTCGTGCCACTGATATGGCATCTCCGTCCTTGCTGTCACCCATTTTCAACCTATTAGTTATCCTTTATTTTTCCTTTACCACATTTTTTAAGACTTAGAGACTTTTTTTTTTTACATTATGTTTCATATTCTCTCCTTTGTCTCCAAGCCCTCCTGGTTTTCACACAAATTATTGAGAAATCTACCTCCAATGTTGCCTTTCTTTTTCCAGTGAATGAGTCCTGAGTACCTGTATATGTCAAGCTTGGTACTGGTCTTTTAAATGCAGTATTTGGGGCAGCTGCGTGGCTCAGTCAGTTAAGCATTTGACTTCAGCTCAGGTCATAATCTCAGAGTTGGTGGGTTCAAGTCCTACTGTCAGAGCCTGTTCCAGATTCTGTGTCTCCCTCTCTGTCTCTCTTTCTCTTGTGCTCCCTCTTTCTCAAAAATAAATAAATAAACATTTAAAAAATAATAAATAAATCCAGGATGTCAAATCCATATCAGAGCCCTGCAGGAAAAGTACTGCCATACCCATTTTACAAATGAGGAAATGGTGAGGAAAGATTTGGTGACCTTCCACCCCAGTTCACTCAGCTAATACATGACCGGTCTAGCACACAAATTTGGTCTGAGTCTCTAGTCCACACTGCTGCTTATCTTTCAAGCTGCTGCCAAAGTAATTTTGGTGTAGTGCAGCTTTGATTATAACACACTCAGCTCAATGGGTCCTTATTGCCCATAAAATAAAGCCTAAACTCTTAGCTTTAAAATTCAAAGCCTGCTATAATCTGGCCCAAATCTCCATTTCCAGCCTCTCTTCTCATTGATCCTTCGCACACCCACTACACTCCAACCAAAACATATCACTTTTCATTTGCAAGTATGTTATGTGCTTCCCTGCAAGGATGCCTTTGCACATATCTGTCCCTTGTACTAGGATATTCTACCCAGTGCCACCCCTGCCATAAGGGCCTTAAATCTCAGATGGGATGTAAAGTCCCCTGCTCTCTTCTCCCACAGGAGTTTGCATTGATCTGCTTCATGCAAAATGAATGCCAGTGCTGCTGGGTTGGTGAATACATAAAGGAGCTGGAAGGATTCACATGGCCTTTTGCATTACCCACATAAGAAGCAGCCCTGACAGGGGGCCCATCAGGGTAAAGAAGTGTCTTGCTACTTTTCTGCCCAATCATCCCATCATTTCAGTAAGTCTAGGTGAGGACACCTAGCCTATGGGTACCACCAGTGCAGCCACATGGGCATCTGGGTCAATCTTGCCTATTTCACAGGCTTATATTAAGATGATGGGAGTCAAGGGCCTTAAACAGATCATGGAAATTGCTATATTAATGTCAACTGCATGGCCAAGTGATTAGAAAAATACTATAGTGTCTTTCTCAGGGGCCCAAGAGGTTATATGGCCCATGAATTTGTTATGGACACAAGGAACTTAACAAAGCCTGTAAATATTGACTGTGGATGTGGCCAAAATGCTCCAAGATTATGCTTCTATAACCTGACAGTAGAATTCCTTTCTCCCAATTCTATCTTCCAACTCGTGGCTGAGTGGTGGATGACTCAGGAGAAGAGTTCATTTCTTAGATGCATTGCCTACATTATACACCTGACTAGTATCATTTGTGGAAGGGAGAGGGAGAAGGGGCTAGGAGAGAAGTTGATGATTAAAGTTACACCCCAAATTTTCAGGTCATATTCTATCTCCAGCCTTAACATTCTTTTCATGTTTGATAGAATGATTTCCACACTTGCTCAAAGGGTAGGATTGTTCAGGTACCTGACCTATAGTAGGCACTCAGAACACATATGTTTAAAGAAAGAAAGAAAGAAAGAAAGAAAGAAAGAAAGAAAGAAAGAAAAAAAGAAAGAAAGTTTGAGAGAGTTTGACAGAAAGGATTAGAACTGGCTGATCAGATAAGCCCCTCTGGGTTCAGCTACTACAGACAAGTGAAGAAAAAACCAAGAGCAATGAGGAGGAAGATGGTAATGCAGAGTAGAAGTGCACTTTCCTGAAAGAGGAATCAATTTTTTTTTGCATTCTACCATTCATTAAGACACAGGAATTATTAGGTGGAGGTGAAGGATATTGTCAGATAAGAATTTTGGCTACATAAAAAAATTGACTTCCATATGGAATTACTGGCTTGGTGTGTTTTATACATTATTTCCGGATGTTAATTTGGTTTCATTCAGATCATTTTTGTGAGAGTGCCTATCCAGAATTTAAAATATCCCTGGGGATTAAGAGGGAGGGAAGTGGCCAGCAGTATCCATATTCCATGTAATTATTTGGACAGATTCATGTCATACTATACTGATACAGATTTATGTAGCCATCTCTGAACACATCTTACGTTCCATGTTAGCCTAAAAAAATAGATCATGGAGAATATGTCTTATTCAATGTGCCTAGCTTAGTGCCTTTCATATATTGATGCAGGGTTCAGATTTCATTGACAGTGTGTTTTAAACATAGAGGATTCAGAGCCTAGTACTACTCTTACCTACTAGTGGTGAGTTAGGCAGGTAGAAGAGGGGCATTGAGTATCTGTGTAAGAAAGGGGAGACACAGACTTCCTTGAGCCAGAGTCAGGTATTACCTTATAATCTTAAAGGCCATGATGTGGACAGTTTAAGGCAGAATTTCTCAAATTTGGCATTATTTACATTTGGGGCCTGTTAATTCTTTGTCACGTGGACCAGTCCTGTGCCTTGTAGGATGTTTAACAGCATCCCTGGCCTCCACCTGCTAGATCCCTGTAGCATTCCTCTAGTTATGACAATACAAATTATCTCCAGACATTGCCAATATATCCCATCCCTTATGGGCCAAAAATCACACCCAGTTGAGAACCACTGGCAATGAGCCAAAACAAAACATCTTGGGAGATTTGAACCCCCAAATTCATGGAAACCACCCAGCTGAAATGCCACTTTGAAGGAGCTTTCCAAAGAAGGAAAATCCAGGTATAAACAACAGCAACAACAACAAACCAGGGGCAATGTTTTGAAGAGAAAGATAGGAAGTGAAGCCTAGAGCAATTTCTTCACCCAACTAGCTTACAAGCTACTGAAGCCACAAGTCTGTTTCTGTAAGACTTAGGAGCTGATGATCATAGAAGTCCTGGCAGAGGTTAACAGTAGGAAAAACGTTTGTCCATAGAATATAGCTACACATATTCATGATACAGGCCTAGTTCCAGTGTTCAAAACACAGTGGAACTTGCTAAGCGATAGTCACGATGTAGCATCAGGGAAGCAGGGATGGATGGGGTGGGATCTGAGCTAATGGTACTCAGATTTTGAGCCAGGACAGCATTCCTGTCTAGGTTCAAGAAGTACATGTACACACAAAAGCAAGTCTGGTCCTCATTACTGTGTAAAGATAGGGTCCTGAATGATGACTAAGGAAAAGCCAAGTTCTAAGAACTATGGCACCTAGAGCGAATTTGACCTGAGATTTTATATGACTGAAGGCACTACAGGGTTTATGGGGCAAGTTAGATTCTGGCCTCAACTATGAAGCCCAAAGGTAAGCAGGAGACATGATGTCATGGGTGAGATAAGCATCAATGGTGATTCAGACTGAGAAGCATCACCACTGGTGCTCCAGCAGTATACCCCTACGCAGTCCTATTAACCCAATAGAGTGAGTCAGGAGAGGCTAATACTCCCTGTCTGCCCCAAGAATCATGTATTGGAAGGTTTTGCAATGACCTGCAATAACCTAAAATATAACATTGTGTGAGAATAAAAGGATACAAAATTGCATATATAGTGTGGTCTTACTTTTTTAAATTTTTTTAGCAATTTTTTAAATGTCTATTTTCTTTTTAAGAGACAGAGCACAAGCGAGGGAGGGGCAGAGAGAGAGGGAGACATGGAATCTGAAGCATGTTCCAGGCTCTGAGCAGTCAGCACAGAGCCCCAAGCGGGGCTTGAACTCATGAACCGTGAGATAATGACATGGGCTGAAGTCAGACGCTTAACCAACTGAGCCACCCAGGCGCCCCTGATCTTTTATATTAAAAGGGTAGAAGATATATCATAGCTAACTAGATACAAATATTAACACATAGGAAAACTCATGGAAGGAAAGAGTGGAGATATGCTTTAAGATGTAGGATGAGAGGGGATTGTATATTACTTTTATTTCTTCACACTTGTCTTTATCTTCTATGTTCTGGGTAATGAGTATGAAATAGTTTCATAATCATTTTTTAGGTGTTCTCAAAAAATGAACTTCCTGTCTCAAACCAAGATTGGTCTAGGAATTAGGAACAGCTGATTTCCTAAGTAGGACAAATATTAGGTCTTGTGAAAAAGCTTGGGAAGACACAGCTTGAGGAAAGAGTGGGAAATGTGGAAAATATGGTTTGCTCAATGGAAATGAACACACTCCTACATAAACTTAACAAGAATTTAGCATGTGTCATCAGAGCACTTTCTTCTTAACAGACAACAACTTTATAGTTTTGTAATAGGAAGCAACATGTTTTCTCTCCCTCCCCCTGCCCCCACCCCACCACCAACTGTTCTCTGGGAAAAAAAAATCCTCAACTCTTTGGCCACATGTAACTGTATACTAGGCTATGGAGTGTAGGGTTTGTTTGGAATGATGGATGGTTTGACAATATAGCACAATCAGACAAGACCAGCCATCAATCACTTTAAATCAATGATAGACCTTGGGTGTGTTTTGTGCCATTTTCATTCATTCTAGTGCCCAGAGAGTTGCACAGAGCAACCTCATGACCTCACATGAGCAAAGAAAATGGCTTTTAAAGTTGTTTCCAAGCTCTATTCATCACTCATTCCTGGGTGAGATGCCAGGAAATAACTTTCATGATTTTTCTTTTCTTTTTTTCCAACTCATCTTTCTCACCTCAAAGCCTGAACGAAGGATATGCACATAGACAAAAAAGGGCAAGAACCCCTCTGAGTGGGCTAGGTTTTCTATCATGTGAAGGAAATTTGGTCCTTATTTATTGCATTTTTTTTTTTTAATTTCTCTTACTCATCAAACAATCTGCTCAGAATTCCCTCCTGTCTTTTAGAAAGGAAGTTGTGATTTAGTCATGATTTCCTCTTGGGTCATTCCAGAACATTTGGAACGGAGCACTCTGGCCATCAGTGTATGCTAAACTTTGCTCTTACGTTCACCAGAAGAGACCATGAGAAGCCTACTCTGCTGGGCACAGGTACTTTTCACTGTGACCTTCGTGGCCATGCTTACTAATGTCTTGTCCCCACCTTCAAAAGGCCTAAACCACCCCAAAAAGTGATACTGACATCTCTTAGGGTTAAGACTATCACTGCAGGGGCTAAGGAAATATGAAGTCTACCCCATAGCCTCAGAAAGACTTTCAACACCTTTAAAAATATGCCTCTTTTCCAAAGCCCCTTGTAACACATCTTCCCCAACTCAAAGCACTAGGTCAGCTCTGACACTCTCAATAATCCCTTTCGATGGTCCTAAAATACAAAAGTATTTTTACTTGTCCTTATCCTCCCCTTTTCTTGTCACAGAGGTAAACAGGGAAATAATTGCAGTTTAGCCCTGCAGAAACAGAGGTTAACTCCGTCATTTTAGGGTGAAGCCACAGGAATGAATAGAAAAAGCTAGCTTTTGGCTCATCTTGCTATATACAAGATGCTTGCAGCAACTAGTAACATTTTATTTATTCCCATAACAAATGGACCCACCAAAAATTTCTTTAGATTTTTCATCTCCAGGAAAATACCTTAATATCTATCTTGTGATACTGTCCTATAAATGCATGCTGCATACAAAATTTTATCATGATGTTCATAGGATTCTGTTTAATGATGGAAGAAATTTTGTGCATTTTTTTAGAGTGTCAAGTTCTATTACTATATACACATTACTCAATAAAAAGGCAGTGGAATTGAACACTAAGGAATTTGGAAACTAGTATTACTGGGATCTAAACACTTCAGGTTACAAGACAACCTGAAATAAGAGAAACTCACTGGCCTAAAAATCAAATCACTGATTAGTCCCCAGATCACTTACTAGATAAAGAAGGCAAGATGCCTTTTGTCAAGGTACCAAGCCTCTCTTTGGGCTTCAGATTCCCAGCATTTTGGTAGAATGATTTGGGGAATCTGTGTGGATTAAAAGCTATTTCTCTTATAACTGTGTCAAATTCCTCTTTCCTCACTTATCTATGACAAAAATCTTATCTTCAGTGACAGTTACAGAATAATAACACTGTCCTCATTATTTTTGTTCCTGTTGTTATAAGGACCAAGACAAATAGGAATATTTTCCATTAAATTATATACATATGTGTTTATTTCTGTGTGTGTGTATATGTACATATAGGTATGTATGTGTATGTGTGAGGGTATACATACATACACACACAGACACACACACACTCATACACATAGTTTCCCATTGTGAAAATTATAGATCTAAATATGATACTGTCTTACTCAAAACGATCAACATGTGTCTGTGGCATTGATAAAACAAGGACTAATGTAGATTGCAGTAGGAAGAGCTGACCCTTTTGTCACTAAGCAAGTTATAGTCATTCATGGATGTGAGGAACTCTGACCACTTCAGTAGTGAGATAACTATGTTCCTTGTGTTAAAGTAATTAAACAAGGAGGCCACTAGACTGAGGTGGCTCTATTGCCCGGGTAGCCTCTGTAAGCAAACCAAAATCCAAGCCAGAGCCACACACTTGAATCCAAAAGATGACAGTTAAGAACAACCAATCACAAACAGCCAAATAGATTTCACCAAATCAGGTGACTGTTTAAGCTACAACCAGTCAAATGATCTCCTTACCTTGCTTCCCACCTTGTCTATAAAAATCTCTCTCCCAGCTCCTGTCGGTGGGGCACTCCTAACCACCTTTGACTGGGTGCCATCAAATTTGAATTGATATATGCTCAAATAAATTTTTGAAAATTTTAATGTGCCTCAGCTTATCTTTTATCCTTTGCATAAAGAGAAAAAAAAATATATAGCCTAAAACAGTTCAACTCTAAAATGTACATAGGGGAAAGTGTGTGTATTAGTAGAGGAAAGCATTTTTATATAAGAGAAAACACAGACCATATACTCCTCAGTCTCAGCCCTTGGAATGGAAGCAAACATCAAAACCCCCATGTGCACAAGCTCCTTTGGTGGGAATCTAGTGGCAGACGAGAACATTGTTGTAGAAGAAAGAAAATCAAGCAAAGTTTCACTCCTCCGGGGCAGACCAGCCAAGAATACCAAAGTAGAGCTGTATTTTTATTTTTCCTGTTACAGCACAGATCTGTTGTTTGGCTACCAAATTACAGGTTGGGTCTGGTTCTCACATACTTCTGCTTTTCATGTGCTGAACAGGAAGAGTAATAACAGACTGCTTCTTTTACTTGTGGGATTTAGGTATTCTTCATCCTAGAATGGGTCATTTTACTAAGAAAACCTGCCAGTTGAAAGACTGGAGGTGTATGCCATTCATGTGGGGGTGGAAAACCCATAAAAATGAGAGGCTTTTGGCTAAAAAGAGTGGTTCTAGTTACTTGTTCCCATGTTTAAATGACATGTTTATGAGTCATACTCTTATTATCTAATCCCAACAGCATCATCCAGAGATCACTATCATTTATATGACTACTTCAGAGAAGGGTCTCTGGGAAATTTGACCAAGGAGAATATAATACATACCCATTCAGTTATAGAGCAGCACTCTGCACACACTTTTCATTCATTTCTTTTAAATGCTCTATTGGTAATCTATAAAAGATAATTAAACAAAGTGTAACAAATGTTGTACAAATGCATAATACCGATATTCTGGACAGGAGAGCAGTTAAGTATAATATAACATATATTGAAGGAAACTACTGCACACAGATATTACCAATTAGTATTTGAATCAATTGGCATTCATACAAATTCTGTTCTCTTCGTTGTTTAGTTAATGGCTTTACTCAGGAATCAGTGGGAACTAAAGTGACTTATTGGGATAAGATTTGGATACAGGGAATCAACTGACCATTGAGAGTATTATAGAAACATTTTAGCGGGAGAGTCCTTATCACTCTGACCGCCAACATGGGAAAGAACCTTGGAATTTTGACTCATCAGAGGATTTTTAAGAACTCTGTTGGCAGACAGGACCTATCTTGAGGACATCTGGCTTTCTTCAAATGAAATTAACTTATCATTTTTTTCTTAAAAATGAAAGAAAGAAGGAAAGAAAGAAAGAAAGAAAGAAAGAAAGAAAGAAAGAAAGAAATAGGTGTTTTCTTACCTTCAACACATTTATCTTGTCTAAAGATTAAAAAATAAGACATTATCATTTATATCACCCTTCATATTTGTGGAAGAAAATGCTATCAGTTTGTTTTATTCGAAGAGGAAATGGAAGAACACAGGATCTAAGTGATTTCTGCTGAGGGAAGTACAGAAATTCAGCAGAGGCAAGTAGTCTCAGGATCCATGATTATGTCAAGAAGAGGAATAACCAGCACTGAAGAGAACTCTAACTTTCCTATCCTAAGAGAATGCATATTCTATAATCTCCACTTACAATTTTTCTATATGTGGGTATGTTTTCTCCTGTAGTTAAACTACCAAGGTCTCTTTTGGACCTATCAAAATTCCATTGTCAAAATATTCTTGGCCTATTAATTAAAGGGGGAAGCCCAGGTTTCTCTGACCAAGAGAAGAACAACCTGAATTGTCTACCTTGCTAGGTGCATAAATTATTCCACCATACATATTGTATGATTTCGACAAAATCGGGATTGGATACCCTTATTCAAGAGAACAACCAGTGATAATGAAATATGACTGATGGGTTAACAAAATCTTTATGAATAAAATAATAATAATAACAATAATAATAGAAGTAAACATTTCATAGTATAATCTGGTTGCAATAATTTGGGTGGACATAACTAAAATCTGAAAAATATCAAGCCTCAAGGTGGGATGGAATTATTGCCAATATCCTCAAGAGTAGTTGAACTTTTCATCTTTAAGAAGAATGTTCTAACTATGCATATTCTACCAATTATCAAGTAAATTTCCACTCAGTACTTAAGCAACAAAACAAGGAAATTAAAAAGAAAACAACACACTTTTGATCTCAGCCACGTGTAGTGCTTTGTTTGGCTATGGTTTTGGATTATTTTCATAAATAATTTAAATCCCAAGATTTCCATTCCTTTTTTTTTTTTAACTATTTGTTGACTTAATAATGCCATGTGTGTTCATCTTTGTTTTAAATGTCTTATGCACATGATCTTGCTTAAAGTGAAAACTCCTGTTTCTTGGCTTATTGAGAGAATAGAGCAAGGTTACATTTTTACTCACAACCTTCCAAATACTCCTACCTGTTCTTACATTTTCTGAGTCTTTACTGTCACAAATAACCAGAAGTGATTGCCTCAAGCTCTCGAGAAAGCAAGCAGATCATGTTAAACACCAGGTGGGGTTTAGTGACCTCTTATAGGAAGATGCCATTTCCTGATGCTCTGTGCTTTGCAATGAGGTGATTAGATGATCTCGTTGACCCAGAGTTCCTCTACTTAATCAACAAGAGAGGATTTTGGAAGCAGAGGCTTCCCTTTAAGCAGCTGACGTCAAAGCTGCAGCAAAAGCAGCATACAGCAGCAAGAGCTGCAGGTGCACTCGCTAAATCACTATGTCTTTACTTTCTCAGGACAACCTCCAGAGCGTACTCTGGCTCGCCACACATCTGGTTGATATTAATTGGTCACTGAAAAGAACATATGAAGATGCGGCATGTATAATTACATATTTACCAAAATGTCACAGCGTTTGATAGAAGCTGTCCCTGTGGCCATTGCTGTGACAGGGGCAAGTGGAAAGAAGGGAGTCACAGGGAGAGCTTTGTATGACTTCTCAATGCTTGACTGTAGCTTTCTCCATGAGGGAGGTGAACTAAAGCTCTTAACTGTGGTAACTAGAGAAACATTAAAGATAGTTGAACATTCTTTTCATGCAGACAGTTACATTCGCCTTGTAAATGATCCCTTGGCCTCCAGCTTTGCCCTTCTCCATCAGTTCCCCCTTCAGATGCTCTCATTAGACCCTAAGTGAGATGCTGATCTTCCCTGCTCACATCCCCTCCTACCCATGTCCTGCAAGTAAAATGCAGAATCTTTCTGAGGGTCTAGGAGGCCCTCTGAGATCCATTCTAACCTTATCCCTCTAACTTCATTTCTTGTGTTCTTTCCTTGGCTCACCCTTCTTGTTGGCCCCGCTCTTCCAGGAAGATGCCAGGCATGGTCCCACTCCCAGGCCTTTCCACTGGTCCTTGTCTTTACCTGCACTGTTTTTCCCCACGTACCCCAGGGCTCACTTCCTCGCTTCCTTCAAATCTGTGTTCAAATCCCATCTTCTTAGGAAGGTCATCTCTGGCCTCCCTATTTAAAATTACAACTCTCCTATACTAGCCTGCATCTGCCCTCTCTGTTTCACTTTCTCCCCGTAGTCCTTACTGTCTTTTAATATTCTACCTAATTTATTCATCTTATTTATGATCTGTCTTCTCTCATGAGAATGGAAGTCCAATGGACAGGACTTTTTGTCTGTCTCGTTCACTGTTATGAACAGTGCCTGGAATGAAATAGGTGCTCAAAACATTAGCATCCGGCCGGTCAGTAGTCCATGAAGTTTGATGGGGGATCCAAGGGGTTTAATTTAGCCAACTGCTTCTTAGAATATGAATGAGGCTAATCATCTGTTCAATCTGTGGACCAATTAGCCCTACAGAAAGAAAATCTTCATTCTACAGCAAAGACGTCACCCTAGTGTTATCCCTCCACCTAAACTTTGTAAATAAATCACAGTAAGAAAATATTGATGACACCATGCAATTCAGGATGAGCTGAACAAGAAAAAATCCCAGAGCATATATCTACCAATAGGGTGTATCAGTAAAAACACCTTTATATATAGCATATTTATTTATTTTTTTAATGTTTATTTTTGAGCAAGAGAGAGAGACAGAGCACAAGTTGGGGAGGGGCAGAGAGAGAGGGAGACACGGAATCTGAAGCACACTCTAGGTTCCGAGCTGTCAGCACAGAGCCCGACGTGGGGCCCGAACCCACAAACCATGAGATCATGACCTGAGCTGAAGTTGGTCACTTAACCAACTGAGCCACCCGGGTGCCCCAATATATAGTATATTTATTTAGATAGTATAGTTCCTTAGTCCAGAAAGATATGATAGTTATAAGGAAATGAAGACATAAAGTATATTTTAAAGCCAAATAGAACTAGAAATGTTTGTTTATGTTTTATGAAATATGTTAGCAGCTATCCACTTGCCAAAAACAAGACATTTTATTTTACTAATATTATTAGTAAATATGTGTTTCTCTGGTTTTAAAAATAAGTCCTTTAATATAAAAAATTAAAAGGAAATAGAGTTCTGTAGTTAGGTAGGTTTGTGAATTTTCTCTTAAAAATATGTAACCATATTACTTAATACTCCTGACACCGGCAATCAAGAATATTTGATTTTTTTTAAAAAGCAATTAGCCTTTAAGAAAAACAAAAGCTAATTAAAAGTGACAATCTAGTCATCTAGGCAAACAACAGCTCAAAATCAGTCTATACTACCTACTATAAACCGAAAAGCAGCAAACTATAGCTTAAAATGACTTGTTTTGGGGGCCCCTGAGTGGCTCAGTCGGTTGAGAGTCCAACTTTTGATTTTGGTTCTCATGATCCCAGGGTCATGAGATCAAACCCTGTGTCAGGCTCCATGCTGAGTGTGGAGCCTGCTTGAGATTCTCTTTCTCTCTCCCTCTGCCCCTTTCCCCCACATGTGCGCTCTCTCTCTCGCTCTCTCTCAAAACTAATAAAAAAATAAAATGACTTCTTTCCAATGTAGTTTTTTAAAGTTCTCACAGCTGCAGAGGCCTCACATCATTTTTCCTGCCCTGCTCTGTTGATTTATTCTCTGAAGTTGGTTAAATTCTTATGTATGGAAGGCTACAGCCATACATAACTTCTTTTAGAAACTCATTTGTGCTTAAGTCAATCTATCTTCAGTTATCCATGCTTCGAAAGCTTAGAGATTCAAAACCTCAAAAATAAAACAAAGGCATTTGTAGAAAGAATGTAAGATCAGGCTATGGCTGTGCATTATTCCTACGAGGCATTAATTTAGCAACTAGATGGATGTAAAATCCACCGTGAACGGCATAATGGACATAAAGGAAAATCTATAGTGAACAGCATAATGGACAGAAAGGAAGAGGAGGGAAGGGGAGGGAAGAAAGGAGAGGAGAGGAGAGGGAGAGAAAAAAGAAAACAAGTATCCTATTGAGTTTCCTCATGTAAAATCGAAGAAATTGCGTAAAACGCTCAAATACAGAGGACGAGAGCTGCTTGTAATTGAGCATACATTTTCCCCTAATTCCATCGTCTTTATTCATTCCTACGGTCTCACATTTTTTTCGACCTCATCTTTTCTGTTCTTTGCGCCCGTGTTTATGCAACAAAACTCTACGTGTTTTATTTTCCTGTTCTCTTTTCATTTCCTTCCTCGTTCACATCCCTTGTTTTGCAAAAAAAGAAGTTGCAGATGTGACTGGACGAGCAGAGGCAGGGTGCAGTCTCCAAATCAGCTTGATTTCATTCAGATAAGACCGCCCAGGAAAGTGATGAGGGAGGAGGCACAGTGTATTCCATGTCTTAGAACCACGCCCAGGAGCTCGCACCCTGCCATGTCTGTAAGTGGCAGGGCCAGCTACTGGGGAGTTAAGGCCTGGAACGGGACTCCTGATATGTCAGGAAGTTCTGGATGACTGTATTTTGCTGAATGATGAAGTAGCAACTGCTGGAAATAATAATAGGCCTTAAAATAGCAAAAATTCCTGAATGACTGTATCAGGGAGTGACCAATTTCTATCATGTGTTGATGTCAATTTAGCGCATGGATGTTCCCTAGAGAAAAAAGAAATGAGATTCCAACCTACATTTTTTTTTTTTTTTGCAAGTGATTTAAACTACATACAAAACTCCTTCCAGGCACAAGCTATAGAGCATACTGGAAATGTCAAGAGGCCAAGTGACAGGAAATGCATTTGGTAGAATCATGCTGCTCTCATGTTTAATGTGGGAATAGGAATATCCTCAACAGCACAGCATTCCTGGATGGCTCTGAAACCACAAAATGCCACAACTACAGAGTTAAGGAACAACTTCTGTAGACGAAAGCCTGAGAAAAAGTTTCAGAAACTCTTTGAAAGGAAAGTGCATGCCACGTTAATAGCCCTTAAGGTGGAACTGAATGTATTTTATTAGAGATCCACGATCATGAGCTGCTGGTTTGTCCTGCCACTAGTGAGGCATGTCCTGCCATGTTTTGATTCTTGAAAACATGGAATTATTTACAAACATTCAGAAATCAGAAAATGTCGGGACACCTGGGTGGCTCAGTTGGTTAAGTGTCCGAATCTTGGTTTCAGCCCAGGTCATGATCCAATGGTTTCAGGGTTCAAGCCCCACCTTGGGCTCTGTGCTGGCAGCAGGGAGCCTGCTTGGGATTCTCTGTCTCCTTCTCTTTCTCTGCCCCTCCGCTCAAAATAAATACATAAACTTAAAAAAAATTACACTATAAAAAATCAGAAAATGTCATATTTTAAAAAGAAAGATTGGTATTTTTCTGGGGAAAACAAAAAAGATCTGCACCACTGGAAATATACGCCTCTCTGAGACCATTTTTTCCAGAGCTAGAGCTTGGCTCTTCTGTCCATGAAACAAAACTTCCAGTCTCGGCCACTCATTGTGGTGGCTCTTCCACCAGATATGCTTTGTTCATTTTCATTACCTGCCTGGCTTTGAATCTGAGACACTTGTTCTAAATTCTCCAGCTGGACCTTAGCCCTCTATATCTGAAGACATCAATGGCAAGGAATAATGAGTTTAGAGAAAAACACTTCAAGAGAGAGACGGAAAAGTAAGAGTTTCTTACTCAATAAGAACAATGTCATCTTTCCACCCAGGGTTTCTTAAGACATGTCCCAATCTAAAAGCTGGGAAGGGGAAATGATGATAAAAGTGTCCAAAAGGACCAACCACAGAGTGAGAGAATGAGAGAGACAGAGACAGAGAGACTAGTACATTAGCAGGTGTCAAAAATGTCTTTGTCAACATTAACACTTCTCCTTGGGAATCACATGCAGAAAAGGACAGAGATTAGAGAGAGGTCTGAAGCTTCACACAGAGGCCATAATCTATAATCCTATATTCACTAGAATATTTCTCAGATGCTAATGAAGCATAAAATTCTGGTAACTCATTAGGAAGGGTTCTTTCCAAGATCTTTTTATATTTGTAATTTTGAATTCTTTTTCTCAAGGATGGTCTCCCAAATTTTATATATTTCAGGCCTCAAAAACCAATATCCACCTCCACCCATATCCCCATATATAAATGTCTTGGCCAAATTTATCAGTCAAGGGAACCAAATGAAAAATGCATAAGGTGCCAAGTGTGTGTGTGTGTGTGTGTGTGTGTGTGTGTGTGTGAGAGAGATAGAGATAGAGATAGAGATAGAGATAGAGATAGAGATGGAGAGAGGGAGAGAGGGAGAGAGGGAGAGAGGGAGAGAGGGAGAGAGGGAGAGAGGGAGAGAGGGAGAGAGGGAGAGAGAGAGAGAGACTGGCCAAGCCATTCAAGAAAGGGAGATGACCCAGTGGTTACTAAAACCATATTTCATAGAATGGGGGAGTCTCAGAAATTGCTTATTTCATGCAACGCCTTCTGAGTCATTATTCCATAAGATAAGCTATTTTCAAAGATTTAAAAATAAATTAAAATTCCATTAAAACATGCTTTTTATGAATAAAATCAGAAGCACTGATATATATATTCTCTCTGTAGTTTAATATTCTATACCATTTAAGACTCGAGAGGCATAATCTGACTTGTTTCCCTGATCCCTAGTATATGGAAATGTTTAGAGATTTACTATAACTAGGTTTTAGAGGATTGTCCACAAAAATAATTATTAAGAAAGAAATCCTAGAGGTATCAGCTAAAGTCACAGGTCTAATAAGTGTTGGATCTGTTCTAGAATCTGTAATATAATCACTTATTCTTTTCATCTTTATAGTATCATCTTATACAAAAATGTAGGTGATAAAATATTGTAAAGTTTTACCTTTAGAAAACAATGTCGGAAAATATTATCTTTCCACTCATTAAGATCAGAGTCTTATATCCGACATATAATGAATCTGTAAGCTACTGGTATTCAAATTATATCTAATGGCACACAAAGAAGTGGGTCCTAGAGTTTTGACTATCTCTAGCTTCTCAGAGGTTTGGTACTTTTCATTCCAAAATCAATTTTTCTAGATTAAAATGGAGAAGTTGGCTTTATTTTGACATGGAAATTTCAAACCAGTCATGGAGCAACAGGTTGGTATAAAGGGGATTCCATCTCTCATTAGGAAATTGAATATAATTAAATAATAATCCACTGAAACTTGACAATATGCTTCCCTTACATCCATGCTATAGGTTTGTCAGATAGCTAACATGGATGAAAAGAAGGGACATTCTGAAACTAGAGTATAAAGACCCTTGAACTAGGTCCAAAAGAAATAGTCTTGAATCAAACGCTTCACCATTATCGGCAATGTCCTAATAAGATTCCTTTTGAAAAAATATATATTAGCCCTTCACTGTTCTCTTCTTTTCTTTTTCTGTTTCTTGTACATTCATGTTTTGGCAAATTAGTCAATAACAACATTGAGGACACATTTATAAAGTGATGGATGAAATAAACATGAAACTAGAAATGTGTTTTACTAAAATTGGTTTGACTTATTCTTGCCATATAAATCAAGCAATATATTTTCGATAGCAAGATTGCACCTACTTAGGTCTACTTGGATTTCTACTAAATTTAAACACTCAAATCTTCAGATTTATGGCTCTCCACCAAAAACAAAGTTATATTTTGTAGCAATGAAGCAAATAAAATATTTTAGCGTATGCAAAATAATTCATTTCTGTATAGTATCTCTAGTTTTGCTCAGTCTTTGCTTTCATAGACAAATACACACACACACACACACACACACACCACACCAATCTCTTCTTATGACTATTATCCCCTCAAATCGTTTTAATTAGAAGTATATGTGTAACAAGAAAATAGCTGGAGGCATTGAGATCAATGAAAGGTTGCGTGTGTGGGTGTATGTGTGTATGAATTTTCTTTCTCCTAATAGTGTATTTAGAGTGATACTTTATTATTATATTTTTGATTGTCATTCTGTTTTGTTTTTGCTTTTGTGAGAAAAATTTCTTTTCTTTTTGATACAAAATCTTTCCTACTAGAAAGCTATGTCTTTGATTGTCAACCTTTGAATTAATTTAATAGTATGAATACCTCCAGAAAATTTTAAAGAGATTTAGAAAATAGTGTGTTGTTCTATAGAAAGGACAGAACCTCAGTCTTCAGATAAATCAGGAATTTGTCTTTGTCCAATTGTCTTAGAGAAGCTATGTTTTTTCCCGTCTTCTTTTTATTTTGTGAGGTAATGAAATATTTAAATAACTGATACTTGGCAGAAACACTTATTCCCACAGTATTTCTTGCCAAAACGAAAGAAGAAAGATCCAAATATCAAACAAGGGACGCCGTATTTGTGAGATTATGAGGCTGATTTTCTACATGACCTCCTCTTTAAAATAAAATAAAACAAAATAAAATAATCAGAGGAGTGGAAATCCAGAAAGCTTTTTGCGAAATGATATAACCATCCTCAGTTGATGACAGAAGCTGAAAATAAAAAAGGATATGGCAAGAAACAATCTTACCCTGACAGTGAGTGGATCAGATAACCAAATCAGTTTCAATATTTGTTCAATTTTTAAAAGGAACACAAAAGTTAGGACAACATGACCCATAACTTGTTATTATCTAAATAAAATTAAATGCCTTTAAAAAGTTTTCCATTGGAGGGGTGAGGGGGGCAGAAAACAAGCTAGGTCAGAAATAATGTGTTCACTGGGCCTTCTTTTATGAAAGGAAAATGCTCTACCAAAGAAAGAAGTAATCACATTCTACACAGGTGTCATTTTTATAAACATCAAGCTGGCAAAAATACCCTTTCTTTCTTCCCCGAGATTTGCTTTACAAAATTTAAGGAGGAACTCCCTTCACTAGGGCTCCTCATTTAATTATTGCATCCAAAATTTATTAAAGAAAGAAAACAAAAACATTTGTGAGCCACAGGGACTGGTGGTAACACAGGTACGGGGAAACCAGGAGGATCTGCTGATTCCAGATGGAGTGGATATATCCCCATGGCACCTATTACTTGCCAAATGTTTCGTAAAGCAAACACATGACCTAAAAGATTTTGCAAGTGTGGGGTCTTCAAAAAAAAAGAACAAGGAAAAAGAAAAAAAGTACACACTTGCAAAAAAAAAAATTCTGTTCTTATTTAAAAGTCATTTCTTAATTCCTAACCATAAGTTGTTTTTAAAAACACACACACTTTTAATATTTTTCAGCTGTCATGCCCACTTTAGTGAGTCTACATGTGTGGGTACTCCATAAAATCTCAGTGGTGGTGGCAGATGTCCTCTCTGAAATATTTCATGTGCTGCTGGGGGTGGGGGAAGTGTCACTTTTGTGCCATGAACACCATTCCTTCTGAAGGCTCTGATCTGGGACAGCCCCTCTAGAGCAAACGCTGCACTGCTTGATGTCACTCAAACGGGTGGTAAGCAGCAGAGAAACATATGACTATGTCAAGATGAAAAAAGGAATTTTAAATAATAACATATTTATGAGGCCCTTTACAACAGCAAAAGAACGGCTGTAAAAAGAAATCAATAATTGTTGTAATTCCGGCGTGGCTATGGGAGAATAAAAATTTATATCTGTTGTCGGAAGTGAACAAAACCTATGTTCATGGAAGCTCTACTCAGTCCAAGGAAGAGTCACCTGGTTGTTGGAGCCTCAGAGTACCTCTTCCTTTGCATTCCTCTAGCAGTTTCATGATGCATCACACATTTTCACACTTAATTGCATGCTGTCTTCCTTTCTTCTCTAATTGTTTAGAGGTTTAGTGGTTTAAGAGATGTTTTTACGTACTTTGAATTAACTTGTATTCTTTCTCCTTCAAGATGATTACTGTGCTGAACAGAAGATACTTGATAAATATTTAATTGACCCATTAATTCATTCAGTAAATTTCATTAAGCACCTACCTCGGGCCGGATTTAAAAAATGCCATGCACCCTTGCCCTCGGGTAGCATACACATTTCCAGTAGAGAAAGCAGAGATTCCAGCTAAGAATCCCAGGAACAGAAGTAAAACTACATCCAGTGATATGAGCTTTGAAGGAAGAATACCACTTGCTGAGGGCGTCTATCTGGGGATCTCATGTCAAGGGGGGATGGGGAGAAGGTAAAATTTTCTAAGCAACTGATACTTTAAGTCCAAAGGGTAAGTTTATATTATCAAGGGATGAGAAATAGAAACATCTTGGGAAGAGGAAAGTGCAGGCTCAGATGAATAACTGAAATAAGACTGGTGTATTGGGAGAGTAACAAATACTGGGTGAATAGAGGAAGATTCTGGAAAGGTTAGCAGTGGCCATGTTGGCCCTTACAGTCTATGGTAAGGATTTTGAACCGTGAAGTCATTCAGGGTTCTCAGCCCTACAGTAGCATGATAAAATTGACTTTTTAAGATGATTCTCCCTGCACAGAGAATAATGATATAGTTAACAGATAGGTAAAACTTAATTAGAAAGAATAAATATAGAGACAGGGAGACCAGAGGAAAAAAGATTTCATTAATCCGGGTGAAAAATGACACAGCCTTGAACTAGGGAGCAGTGGACATGGAAAGACACAACAGACTTGAGGTATGTTTGGAAAATCACATCTTTAAGACTCGATGATAGATTTGATGTGGAGTTTGAGAGCAAAAGGAATAAAAAAGAATACACAGAATTCTAGCTTGAACAACTAAGTGGTATAGTACCCTTTCCCAAGATGGGGAAATAAAAGGGAGTGTGGGACTAGACTGAGGAAGAGGGGGAAATCAATAGCCAGCTTCAGTTGTAAAATTTCAACTGACCCTGAGTTATCAAATTGGAAGTGTTGAACCAGCAGTTGGACAGATCTGGAGCTTGGAAGAGAGTTGTGGGTTTTTTTTTGGTTTTGTTTTTTGTTTTTGTTTTTGTTTTTGTTTTGAGAAGACAGTTTGGGAGTCATTAACCTACAGAGAATTTTTGGAAACAGGACTGGCACATATCACCTAGGGAAAGAGTAGGTGAGGGGAGGAGCAGAGGGCCCAGGGCAGAATCTGGAAGAAGTCCAAACAGGACAAGGAGACATAGAAAACAGATCAACATAGAGGGAACAGGAGGAAAGCAGTGAGTGGAGTGTGAAGTAGCCTAAGGGAAGAGAATCCAAAAGGCCCCACCTGTTGACCGTCCCTTAAGAGAAGCTGCACAATCACCAATCAGTACCTTCCATTCAGGTGTGTGCCTTGGGTCATTCCTGTTGGAGTTTATGATCAAAACACAGATTTCTTTCTCTGTCACTAATGTCTTCATTTTTACATCATTTTTCTCCCAATGGGTCTTTCATGAGCTGTTCTGGAAAACACATTTCTCTTTGTGAAACTGCATGGCTACAAAAGGAATTCTTGTATGCCAGGCGATCTCTATTTTTAGGTCAGACCATCTTAAACATAGAGTCCAAATTTGGTGAAAATGTATCTAGTATATGATGTAGTTAACAAACAAGTAAATGGTAATTTACTATTCCATTAATAAATATTTTTGCCGACAGATGTTAAATGAGCTATAATTTATCTAACCAGCCTTCATGCCACCTTCTTATCACCAAAAAAAAAAAAAAAAAAAGATACTTTAAAAAAGTACCAGGGAGCCTGGGTGGCTCAGTCAGTGAAGTGTCCGACTCTTGATTTTGGCTCATTTCATGATCTCATGGTCATGAGATTGAGCCCCAAGTCAGGCTCCAAGCTGGACATGGAGCCTGTTTAAGATTCTCTCTCCCTCTCTCCCTCCTCCTCCACTCATGTGTGCACACACATTCTCTCTCTCTCTATCTCTCTCAAAAAGAAAAACTGCCAAAAATGTGTAAGGGATGCAAGAAAATTAAAAACAAGTATATTTTATTAGAAAAATTTCTGATGGGGTGCCTGGGTGGCTCAGTTGGTTAAGCGTCTGACTTCAGCTCAGGTCATGATCTCACAGTCCGTGAGTTCAAGCCCCATGTCAGGCTCTGTGCTGACAGCTCAGAGCCTGGAGCCTGCTTCAGATTCTGTGTCTCCCTCTCTCTCTGCCCTTCCCCTGCTCATGTTCTGTCTCTGTCTCAAAAATAAATAAAAATATTTAAAAAAAGAATAAATTCTGATGAATGTATATTCTTTTTAAAATTTTTCTTTAAAGGTCTATGTGAAATATATTGTTGGTGGGAATGTAAACCGGTATACTTTGGAAAACAATATTATTTTATCTTTTTAAACTTTTTATTTAATAATGTAATGTAGAAATTGCACGTTAAGTGTATAGTTCTCTGAATTTTTACAAACTTATCACACTTCTAAAGTCAACACTCTGATCAAGAAACAGAACAATTCCCATACCTCAGAAAGTGCTTTGATATTATATTTTTTAAAGTTGAAGCTTCACTAACCCTATAGCAATCTACTTATTCACACACACATATGCCATATATATATACACACAATTCTGTTCATATACATGTATACCCACATGTATATATGTGATACTGTATATATATATATATATATATATATATACACACACACACACACACACATATCAGCAATTCTGTTCATATACATGTATATACACACACATATATATACACATACATATATATGTGTGTGTATCTACAATATAAATTCTTACACGCAACTCTCAGAATTGTACCAGAATGTTCATAACAAATCTGGTTATAATAGCTTAAAATTGCAAACAATCCATATAACAATCACCTGGAAATAACAACTTGCAGTATATTCGCAGGATGGAATATAATACAGCAGAGAAAATTCAAATGAATAAACAACCTCTAAGCACAACAACATAAGTGAATCTTAGAAACAAATATTATAAACATAATGTTTATGTAGAAAAAGCAAATTCCAGAAGAGTAGAATTAATTGTATGACACCCCTTTTATAACATTTTAAAATGAACAAAATATATTTAGGCATATACAAATGTGTGACAGAAACAAACAAGGAAATAAAAACACAGTAAATACAACAATAATAGTGGTTTCCTTTTAGGTGAGGCAGAGGGAGGGGACAGGAAGAAGCACAAGGGTGAGTGACAGTGCAGTATATCATCGAGACCAGGGCAATTTTGAAAGCAAAAGGGGGCACTATTAATAAGTAAAGCAGGGAAGTGATGGTAAGTAGAGACTGTCCCAAGGCAAACCTGGACTGCGGATCACCCTAGTTATTCACAACCAGTTGTTAGATTGATTGGTAAGTTCATGGGCATATTAATTAATTAATACAATTAATAATAATTATTATTATTATATAACTAATATAATTAATAATTATAATAATTATAATTATAATATAATTAATTAACATAAATTAAAGAGGGACATTCATGAACCAACGATTTATGACTGATTCAATTCAGGAATCATTGAGATCCAAATATAAGTAATACTTTGTTGATTTAAAAATGTTAATTATTTAGTGTCCTGGGCTTTAATATTAATCCTTGGGGGCATGAATGAGAGGGATGGAACAGAACAACCATTTCCTAAAAGAGAGTCTAACTCAGGAAAGGAGGTGGAAGAGGGAACAGTTAGCCATTGTCCAGTCCCCTCTCTCCCAAGATCCAAAGAGTCAAAGTTCACAATGTAACAAATGTAATGAATGAAATGATTATTTGATTTTATACCTTATTGAGGTTAGGCTAATTACTTAACGAATTTCAGGGCACTCAGACAGGTTCAAGTTCTACCTAATTATTAAGCCAAAGTAATTGGATCCTGACAAAGTAGCTGACATTGCTTTATAAGTGTCCTTCAATAGCTAAAGGGAGTTTTGAAATTCAGTTGGATCTTCAGGTTTGTATGGGAAGATATTCACAATACTTAACCACCAATAAAGCACAAGAAACACCAATCCAAACAGGTCCCAGCCATGGCACTGGTGTAGGATTCTACAGCATTCCTGTTGCTCTGGCATGACCTCTCCATGCTGGATCATAAAGAGAGCCAGTGATCTCCAAGGAGAAGCCACTACAGCTTGAGTGGGAGGTGTGACCTCTAAGGACTTGAGTTGCAGCTCGTAAATAACCAGTTATGTGAGCAGGTCAATGTTTTAAAAATCGGTAAAACTACAGGTGTATAAAGAATTCATTCTGCCTAAAATTAATATAATTTGGAATATATTCATGAAGAAAGTGAATACAAATTGCCTTGCTTTCTCAAATAAATATGAGAAAAAGGAAAATAAAACAATCACGACTGAGACCTCCCTTGGGACTTTGGAAGCCTAAATGTGATTAGTTTTATGAAAATCCACCTCTGGCTATGACCACAGTGGAGCATACCAGCTGAGTGTTTACCTGAACTTCACACTGAATATTACAGATCCTACAGATGTGCAGACTGAACAAGACTCTGTCAAGACCTTGTCACTGTTGACGACAATCCCAGCATAGACACAATCAGTGTGTTTGACTTCCACTTTTTGGTTTGTGCATGATTTGATTGTAAATTAAATTTGACTTACTACATTAGGATTCTAATCTTCAGGAAATACCGAAGAGGTGCCTAAAATATTTTTAGCAACTGCAGTAGAATACAAAGCAACGTTGGGACAATTCTCCCCATGGTACCAGACTCTTCTATAACTCCAACAATTTCCATTACCCCAGTGCCTAAAATAGGCATATGCTACATGTTTGTTGTTTAATAAATGAAGGGAAATCTGGATCTTAATTATGGCTTTACCATTTAGTGCTATACCTTTTTTTTTTTTTTTTTACTTGTCTTCAAAATGGGAAAAGTAATAAAACAGAAGCCTGCTGTGAGGTTTACTGACAAAAAAGAAGAATCAACATGGGAGATGCCCAGAAACTTATGGCCTTCCCCTTACACCAGAATATGACTAAAGAACCTGATTTCTGGAGCCCATAAGAAAACGATGGGGTTTCTCTACTAAAACAGTCCCTAGAGCCCAAAATGACCAGGTTTCTCAGTGGTGTCAATGTTCTAATTAATATAGTATTGATGTGTTGACTAAGTCCATATCACTCTGACTCAAGCTCAAACTAAATGCTATTAAAGATTGTGAATTCCATATCAGTATTGAATTGAACACACAAGGGAGAATGGTTTCTTTCTTTTTTCTTTTCTTTCTTTTCTTTTTCTTTTTTTTTTTTTTTTTTGAGAGAGAGACAGACAGACAGACCAAGCAGGGGAGGGTCAGAGAGAGATAGAGTAGCCCAAGCAGGCTCCATACAGAGCCGGAGGCAGTGCTCAATTTCACGACCCTGAGATCATGACCTGAGCCAAAATCAAGAGTCAGACACTTAACTGCCTAAGCCACCCAGAAGCCCTGTGGGAGAATGTTCTATATATGATGGTTTTAAAGGAGGGAAAGAGAGAAATCACAGCAATTAGTCCTAACTAATAGAGTGAAAAATGGAACACAAGACTGCTAGGACAATACCCAAATTATTAATGAATTCTAGATAACAAATAGAAATATATTTGTCATAAATAATTATTGGAACAAAAGAGGTCATATTTAAACAGGATACTAAAATCAAACTAAGGAAATTCAAGAGAAATTCCAGTTTTGGAAAAACAAAAAACAAAAAAAAACAAAACTAAACTAAATAACCTTCCTTGTGGTTACTAACACCATTACTGTCATCAGTGATTACTGAATGGTTATTATCATCACTGCATGATGTACAATTTCAAGTTCTTATAAGCCTTATACCTTATATATAATGAACATGGTAATAAATGCTAAATGTGTGAACACATTAACAATATATGATAAGTTTCTTTCTAGGAACTAGCTCATGGATGTCAGAAGTTTTATATTTGGTAGTTTCAATTAATTTTGCTACTTAATTCTAAGTACTATATTAAGTTACCTCAGTTCACCCATCTGGTAAAGAAATTTTATATGTAAAAATCAAGGCTTTTCTTTTCAATCCTATTTCTTTCACTTTCTGAACTCCGCTTTTTATAACCCTAATTATGAACAAAGAGATCATGAGAAGTAAATCCATTTCAACTTCTAGCTACATTCAAAATATGGAATATTGAGTCTCCATGGAATGCCCAACCTCAGAAAGATTTTCCCCTGGGCCTCACAGGATATATTTTACAGCAGTTTGGGAGAGGAACCAATATTTTTTACGGTTCTCTGGAGCTTTGGATGGGCAGAAGACCACCAAGAAGTGGGATAAGTTTTCAGTTCTGTGGGTGTTACTAGAAGGGATTTGCTAAACCTACAAATTTCCTTCTCAGGTCACTATTAAGTCAAGGCGACATATATATAATATCTGTATGTGCTGGTGATGTAATTGCAAAACATATGTCTGTCAAGATAAATTTAAAATACATTTTTATCCCAAACATTTCTAAGAATACCCATGCAAATAATATTTTTCGGTTTATGAGAGACCAGTTTGTTAGTTTCTATAGAGGCTTTAAGGATAATGTGAGATCTAGTTCAGAAGAAAATTTGTTTTTCTACCTGTAATTGTCTTACATTTACATTTACATTTTTATACCTATAATTGTCTTAAATTTACACCTCATTGTCTTCAAAGGGCAACGTTTCTTATGCATATATTGTGAACATCAAGAGTCCTTGCAAAACAACAGAGAAAATAACATTGACACAATGGGAGTTGACTATCATAAGGATGAAAAACAGATTAATCATAGCAGTAATAATAATATCTAACTTTTAAAAAAGTTTTTCTTTGTGCAAGGCCTGTGGTACATAGCAATTTTATGCAGCATCTAACATAATTGTCATGACAATCTTATAAAGAGAAGACGGTCAGAATTGGAGTTGGAATCCAGATAAGTGAAACGCTATAGAATGAGGGTGGGAATAAAAGAATAAAGAATCTTTTAGCCTTTCCTGGTATTCTGTTTTCCATAACAAATTGTTTCTCAAAAAATGATCTTGGGTCTGTTCTCCATTTCTCAAGATAATTCTCACAGTTGTAGTTTGGCTATACGAGTCAAAAGGCTTAAAAACCACCATGTTTTTTGAACCAGGATTTCAACCTCTGAGAATTTTAACCTAAAGAAATATCCTGCAATTGCATAAAATACAAATGCACAGATGTTCACTAAGGCTTTCTGTAAGATAATAAAGACTTCTAAACAGCACAAGTAATATGAGATTTGTTAAATAAACAATGGGAGACCTGTGTGATAACTGACTATGCCCCATTATAAACTGTACTATAGGAAAAAAGCCTCTGAGCACACAAAGAATAGATTCACAAAGTATTGCTGACTTTAAAAAATGTATCCCAGTTTGTATAGAAACAAAGATATACCTATAATTTTGAAAAGGTCTTAGTGGGGAAACACATCAAAATGGTAACCCATGACACTTCTCCCAGATGTGTTCAACACCAAAAGCATCAGTAGCAAAGGTGAAAGGAAGCAACACAATGTCCTCATAGACAGAACTCTGGTGTGATTCTAGATATTGTTCTAAGTAGGAGCCCAGTTCCCTGGCCATCAGTTAACGCCACAATGCCCTTTGGTAACTCCCTTTTCTTCTTGAAATATCCAGGGCTTATTTCTGTGGCTTGCACTAAGGATCCTGACAGATACAGGTCCTCGTTTGAGCCTACAGTACAGTCCTGTGTGAAACACAAAGTTTTGCTCAAGCCAGCCTTTTGGGAGCATATAGGGAAGAAGCTCGGGTCATCACTTTAAAATGACCATAATAAATTATTCCTATGATTTGTGGAATTATAAAATGCAAATTCTCCACCCAGAGATAAAGTTTTGAGTAATGGTAGAGACACTGGAAAATTACTGAAACAAATTGGAACTATGGGGGGAAAAAAGGGGACTGCTAGGAACTGAATTCCTCAGATCCCATCTAATGCACGCTTTGACTAATAAAGGCCTCAATGATTTCTACTGAAAGAGTTCTTCAGAGGAATTCAACTTCAAGGTTAAGGTCTAGATTCAAGAAATAAGACACCACAAGATACAGGTTTATTCAGTCCATACAATGCGGAACTACCAAGAGCTTCAGAGAGGATTCTTGATTCCAATTCCCAGGCCCTGTAACTAGCACCCATGTGACGCACTAAAGCTGTTTCTACCCCGAAATGTCCCCACAGCCCAGTGATGTGGTGACTGAAAAGAATAGATAAGCAGGTAATTCTCAGGAGCAAAATGAAGAGGCAGCCATTTAAAAAAAGTCAAATAGAACTGATTTCACTTTTACATTCAGGACCACACTATCTCTGCCTCTCTCAAGCCACACAATCCATACACAATAACACACCTATTAGATAGTTCCTATGGTCATTTGACTAAGGGAGAAAAACTCAGACCTCGTTACAGATGGGCTGCCTGATATGCCAGTACCAGCTAGCCATGTATTCCACTGCAGACCCACTCATAAGTGGCTCAAAGAATATGAGTCCCCACTAAAAGAATATGATAAAGGGATATTCTCTCTTGTAGGCATGACCTGGGGCAGGAAATCTGGTTACCTAATTTGCTTAGGAAGAGAAATGGCTTAAGGAACACACTGATTTATAAGCAGTCACTGGTCATTAGGCTAGTTGGCCAGGAATTAGAAACACAGCGCTGGGAAACTGGTGAGTACTGTCTGGGGCAAAGTTAGACGAATGTACCAAGTACAGACACACAGCATGAGGGTGTTTGTATCCCATGTGAAAAGCTCAGTGAAAGACATCCACTGTTGAGGAGGCCCGCATATCATAGGGGTAAAATAATTCATGCAATGGATATCAGGCAGCATCCTTTCCTAGGCACTACAGTACTTATTCAGTGAGTCCACGTACAAAGGTACCACAATACCAGAAATAGAGGCTGCACAAGGGCTCAATGCCATAGATTTTACTTCTGCTTACCTCCACGGCATAGCAATGACCAATGCTTAACACTTGACATAGCATCATTCCCAAAGAGACCAACAACTTCCTGACAGCAGATTGAAAACACTGGACATCTATAATTTTCAAGGGGCATTTACCCCTCCAGAATACATACCTATTCTGTAAATGGGCTTGCTTTACATCTGCCAGTACTATCATCCATGAACTTGTAGACATATCTTGCTAATCATCGCAGAATCGCACAACATATTAGAGCTCATTTTACAGCAAAAACCAATGAGTTTACAACCATGAAATTCACTTGTATTGCAATGCACCCCATTGCCCAAAGGAATCTGACCTCTTCAAATAGTGAAAGGCTTACTGATGATTCACTTGTGAGCTCATTTGGAAGATCACATCTTGATAGTACTGGGTGCTTTGAGACAAGGAACTAGTATCAGGTGCTGTTTCTCCCATGGCCCGTACATAAGAGCTTGGGAACAAAGAAGTAGAAGTAGGCATTACTGTTTTCACTGTTACACCAAATTATCTATACCTGCATCATTTTTGTTTCCTACCCCTATAACTGCTCATTCTGCAAGTTTAGAGGTCTTAGTTTCCAAAAGAGAAATACTTTCATTAATGACACAATAATTTTGCCATTGAATTCTAAGTTGACACCACTTCATGGATAGCTTGGGTTTCTCCTGCCATTAAATTATCAGGCAAAGACAAGGGATGAGGGTTTTGATCCTGCTTACCAACAAGACATCAGTTTGTCGAAACATAATGGAATTCACTGGGATACCCTTCCCACCTTAGTAATCTTAAACACAGTTGTCAAATCCAAAACAATTGCCCAATAAGACCAGAACAACTAAGTGTTCAGACTCTTTGGGAAAGAAGTCTTGGGTCACCAACCAGATATAGAACCCTGACCCACTGAGGTTCTGGTTGAGGGCAAGAGGTGAAGGAAGCAATTTCATGATTAGAGACAAAAAGAAGGGCTGGCTATGCCAGCTCTGTTCATTTTTGTTATGCATATATTAACAAATTATGCATATTTTATCCTTTCCTCTTTCTTTACTATCTATAAGAAGAGTGTCGGTGATACTTAAATTTTCATTTTAATTCATAAATCACCATACTTTAAGGAACGACATCCAGATGTCCTGATGAAGATATTTTATCACCTAGAGACCTCTGCCTCTGAGAATGAAGAGTAAATAATGAGATTTCAAGTGACCCTTTTGTGGGGGAGGAGTGGGAGAATTTTTATTTGTATTTGGGTTGTATTTTGTTAGATGGCAACATGTAATTGTTGTGTGGGAGTAAGTTATATATGGTTGGGGAGAATACCTGGTGTATAGCAAAAGAGGTAAACTGTGTGACACTTGTTTGTACTTGTGCTCATAGATTCATTCTCTGCCCTTACTCTGCTCTTCAGGAATTGGCTTTTTGCAGACATCTCCAAGGCTACTTTCGTCAATTGACTTATAGCTAGGTAGGGTAAATGGGAAGCTATAATATGAGTTTGCGGCCCAAGGAAGGAGAAAGTCAAGCCTACCACACCAACTCTCCCCCATTGTTTCATGGTTCTAATTCTTTTTTTTTTAATGTTTTATTTATTTTTGAAAGAGACAGGGCACAAGTTGTGGAGGGGCAGAGAGAGCGAGAGATACAGAATTCGAAGCAGGCTCCAGGCTCTGAACTGTCAGCACAGAGCCTGATGTGGGGCTCGAACCCACAACCATGAGATCATGACCTGAACCGAAGTTGGATGCTTAACTGACTGAGCCACCCAGGCACCCAGCCCTTCTCACCATGATTTTACCTCCTTCTCAGCAGCTCTGCTCCAATGGCTCTTTTTTTTTTTAAGTTTATTCATTTACTCAGAGAGAGAGTGCATGCATGTACATAAGCTGGGGAGGGACAGAGAGAGAGAAAGAGAGAGAAAGAGAGAGAAAGAGAGAGAAAGAGAGAGAGAGAAAGAGAGAGAAAGAGAGAGAGAGAGAGAGAGAGAGATATTGAATCCCAATCAGGCTCTGAGCTGTTAGCAAAGAAGCCAATGCGGGGTTCAATCTCAGGAACTGTGAGATCATGACCTGAGCCAACACCAAGAGTCAGAGCCACCTAGGCACCCCCATTGGCTCTTTTAATGTCATATCCTCCCTCTGCTCTCCAGTCCTGGATGGAAGTGCTTTACTGGTATAGCTAATGCTAGGGCTGGTATTCCATCATTGTTCGGCTTTTCAGTTTTTCTAATAATTTGATAAGAAGCTTTATACTCCTAATGTCCAGCTACCAGGCACTGACTGTTTTCCTCACTTGACCCTGACTGAGTCAATCTCAGGAGTTCAGGTGAAAGATGATGGTGGTTTAAATTAGGGAACTAGGGTGCTAGTAGTAGGAATCAAGAGATTTGGACTGGTTAGAAGATATGTAAATTGTAGGTGATAAGGAAGGGAGGCATCAAGGAACATGCTTGGTTTTCTATTTTGAGCATCTGCATTATTAATGCCATTATTTATTAAGATGCACTAGATACGGGAGGAACAACTTGGAGGTAAGAATTAAACATTCCACTTTAGACGGGTTCATCATGAGATCCCTGTAGGATTGCCAAATGGATTTCTTTAGTTGGCAGATGGCTAGTGGAATCAAGAGATTTGTGGAAAACTCTAGGCTCCTGAATGCCATCCTTAAGTTCTACGTCCTCTTTTTCACTTGCAGTTAACATCAGAGTGGTCAGATTCCAGCTTTATTTGTGGTTCTTAGCCCACAGTGGCTGGGGGGTGGGTCGGATGGAGTTTCTAGGAATATATCCATTTAAACTATATTCCCACAGAACAAAATTAATTGACCGACTGCTTCAGTTTACTAAAAAGCATCTTACCTTATTTTGAGGTGACAAAACGAAGTGAGCGTCTAAACAGCAAAAACTTGAGGCAATATTTAGGTGCATATTTTAATACTCTGAGAGCAATGGGAAATCTAGTTACCCAACAACCAATCGCACTTACCAACAGCTTGAAAGATTGCCCTCAGTCAACATTTTCTTTTAAGACATCATCAATTTGCTGCTTTAGTCTCAACTAAATTTCATCAGATGGAAAAAAGGGGAAAAAACAGGCAGTCCTACTGACCCCAGAAAGAAATCATGGCATCTAAAGTAGAAATTTGTTAGCACTTTGGTACACAACTGAAGGATGTAAAAGAAGTATTCGTTAGGATTTGGCTTTGTGAATTTAGTGATATTCCCATATTTCTATACTTAAATAATCATCAATCATTCACATATAAAACATAGTCAGAACTCAGGAACTATTATTAAACAAGAATGGGTAATAAAACTTGAAAATATCACTGCTATATTTTGGAAAAGGAAATTAAGTGTCAAAATGTCATTCCAAAGTTTCACTCACTTAGGGTTAACTACTATGTTCTCTTGAACATATTTTTTAATTTAGCTAACCTTTTAGTGATCGTGTCTTCCAGAAACGTTTGTGGAGTGTGACATAAGGTGGGAATCCAATCCCATAGCATAGCTTTTCTCTATACTTCTGCTATATACTCTAGGTTTCCAGTAAATGTGTTTCAGATTGGTGTGTGTATGTGCGTGTGTGTGTATACTGAATGCATTATTCCCACTGATAGCTGGCTGTGTGTGTAGGGGAAAAAGCAGTGAGAAATGGAGAGGAATGGGTTTGGGGAATTCCCCTCCCAAGAGGTCTTAGGAAACCAAAGCTTCCCATGTCTTGAAAGGTCAAAGAAAGAGTATAATACACTTATGAAAAAGAAACTGTCTTATCCAGTGTTCTTGGCCCAGTCAGCAGATGAAATATAAATGCTGTCATCGCTTACGTGTGAGATAAAGGATAGAAAGTGGGAATGTGTTGGTTTACTGCAAATACCATTCTTTCGGTTTGAGAACATTGCTGGAAATAACCTGCGCTGAGAAGAGCTCCCTATGAGGAATACACGTTATGGGAAACGGTTAAAGGCAAACTTTGGTCACTGACCTTCTCGATGTAGTTTAATCAAGCTGCAAGCACCACAACAAAAAAGACAGCTGCTTGAAGAAGGGAGCCATCACGAAGCCAAGACATTTTACCTTTCCTCTATTACATGAGTCGGGGATAAGACACAAGCGTGCAGTAAATCTCTAGTTCATGCATTCAGAGGCTGCACTGTAATAATGATAGACTATAAATCACCCAGAAATGTTACCTTTATTTTAGGACAGTCAATAGCTAGAAATAGTACTCACCAATAGCACAGATGTCTAGGAGATATAAAAACAAATGCTTGGCAGTTGTTTAAAAATGGGAAGTACAAGAATCTGACCTAAAATATATTAGAACACAACAGCGGTTTCATCGTTTTGTCCAGTTTCCAGTTTTGCGTCTCACTATTTTTTTCATCCCATGTTCTGTTGTTGAAGGTAGAACTGTAATTTTGGAGAAGTGAAAAAAGTGTCTGTCATGCGTTTCTTTAAAAACCTTGTAAATATTTGTAAAGCGCACATACATCCATGAGCTGTTATGTAAATTTGTTTTTCCTTGCAAGTTTCAGGATAATTGCATGCCGAGAATTGAAGTAAGATGAGGCTGTAAACAAATGGGAGGCTCCTGCAAGGCCCCGAGGGGACGGAACTAGGCTATCAATGTGCCAAATATTAGCTAATTGTGAGGATGACACTGCCTGGCCAGACTCACAATCTGCATCCCAGTGTCTGCCTCAAAAGAGCTGTTACAAGAAGAAAATGCTCATTTGTTTCAACTGTGACTGAATGTTCTGAAATCCAGTCATGGGCTTTGGAAATGGAGATCCTTCTAAACAGTGACAATGTTAAGGGTCAAGGAGGCTTTTGATATTTCTCCAGGTAGGAAATGCACAGGGTTAACAGGCTTTACTTTACTTATCAATTTTTTTTAATTTAATATGAATCTGGACAAACTGGAATGTTATGGAAAAGTGAATCACACTTTTAAAAAAATCTTCTTTTTATGTGTTTTTTTTCTTGCATCCCACTTTTTTTGGTGGGGGGCGGGGGGGGGGCGGGCGGAGGGGTATTGTCAGGAAATAGAACAAGTTGATTTAAACAATTGAAACTCTAGAGAAATCTGAATCTTAACTTACCGGAGGTTTCAAGTAAAGCTCAGTTTCCTGTGACTCTCCATTTCCTGGGTTTAACAGGGACACAGATCTCAAGAATTAAAATACGGTGAGAAAGTCTGTCCTACTAAGATTTTCTCACCCCAGCAGGAAAGTACCATACCAGAAATTTCACAAGAAAGTCTGCTCTCATGAGACTCACAGCCAGACTTTTAACCATTTTGATAAGTTCAGAAGAGCTTCAATCAAAAAGCTTTCAAATCCCTGTCCCAAATGACCCCACAAATCCCTTTGAGAGCCACCCAACACCACTTCATAGTTCCCATAAACACTTGGACCTTTCCCTGTGAAAGCTGACAAGTTTTCCCGAAAGTCCTTACATACCACGCTCAGGCTCATCTTGCCAAATGTGCTATCTCAGTGGAAACTGCTGGAACTTTCCAGACAGATTTTATGCTAAAGGCAAAAAGTACCTCAGGCACCAATATGCCCACAGTTTTCTGGGACTAAAGGTACCTAAATATTTCAAATGCTGTGTATAGAGTCTCATACCTTTTTTCTCCCTGTGTGACCAAGTATTGCTGTCATAATACTTTGTGAGAAATGTCTCATAACTGTAGTAATTACTGATGTCAACACCCCTGTTAATATTCTGGAACTGCAAACATTTCACATCAAATCTCCACGTGGAAAAGGGACTGTTCACCTCTACTTTGTGAATTAGCTATATGATTTATCTGTGGGAAACATTTCAGAAATATAGATTCAGAAAGACATCTACCACATGATGGCTTTTCCATATGGCATCTCATAATTATTTTGCTGTGTGTGAACATGATGAAAACAGTTTCATAATTCTCCGAGGGTCAGAGTAAATTATTTCAATTAGACATATTTCAGAGCAAACATTACCTTAGGGTTTATTAATAATATTACCTGAGAAGGAACAGCTGCCTTTTATGCATAAAAAGCTGTCAGCTTCTTACCACTCCTTACTATAGAAACCCTTTTGTGACTTTCAAAAAAATGGCAGATTTTCTCATGCTTTACCTAAACACAAAACTTGGCAGTAGGGACCTGGTTGTAATCCTCAGCATGGGAGCTAGTGGGTGGATTTTTTTTCTCTATAAACTCTTGTATAAACCACACCAGTCTCCTGGTATTTATTCTGGGTAATGCTGGAAATTGTACACAGATCCAACAGGCCATGTAAAGGAGTTTTGTAACTTCCTGAAGCTCTTTCATGCAAAATCCTTACTCTGAATGCAATTCCAGAAAGATGGGGCATTTCAGCAGCTCAGAAGGAAAGGCTTATTCTGTTGTCTTTTCCTCCTTCTCGCTGGAGTCCTGCAAATATGAAATAGGTCAATTGGGGCAACATAATAACAGCAATTAATTTGACATTAATTGACCTATATTGAAAATTCAATGCCCATTGAAATGTCTTTAGAGATAAATCACAAGGTAGCTGTATCATAATAATTAAGGATTGGAATTTTTCTCTATAGGTTGGTTGCCACTTTATAAGAGTTAGTTGGAGCTACAGATTACTGCAGGACATCAATTAAGCTTAGCTTTATTATTACCACTACTAGTCTCTGAACATGCATATTAAAAAATCTCAAGACACAGGAGTCTATGAGGTATGTGGAAAAGAGATTAGAAATCTTCTCTGTGCCTAAGAAACGTATTGCTTTACCACAAACGTTCCTTGCCTCCCACCCCAAGATAATGATGGTTATTGACAATGTCACTGATGATCAGATGGTTTGGTGAGGGCTTCTCACCAACATGTTCTGCTTTTGGCAAAACTTTCCCAAGGCAAATGCACATTTGTCTTAGTAGAACTAGCCAAGACTTTATTCTTTAGGCATTTGTTGCTGGTTGGATGAGGGTTGGTATGGTAAGTGGTAGAGTTAGTCAACTTCAACTCCTCAAACATTAATCTCTTGGCACTGAGGTTCAGTGTGGCTTCAAATTCTCAGGGGATCCTAGCTGGCACCCTAACTGTGGCCTTATGACTGTTTCTTGAAACAAACAGACTTTAAGCACTGTGGCTGAAACTTAAAAGGAAACTTAAATGTAAACATAACCTGTCAAATACCTGCAGCCCAAGTTCCTTCTCACAAACATACATTAAGCCACAATTAAAGCAGTCCTCCACCCAAGGCAGCAAGGAAGTGAATAAGGAAAAGAGGATTATTGGGAGATTGACTGACATCTGCCTATTTCGTGACTGAATACATAGCCAGGAGTGAGGCGCTATAATTTAAGAAATAGAAATGAAAATTGCAAGCAGAAAGGCTATTTGCATAATTCTCTCCTATTTTATTTTAGAACAAAATATCAATTTAAAAAGTGGGGATATTATAGAATGTTAAAGAACCCTCGTGTTGTGCTTTTTATATTCCTCATAGTGGGGCAGAACATCTTTCTTGCTTTGCTGTAACCATTCCAGAAAGAAAAAAAAGTACAAATGCTCTGCCCTAAGTATCCCCACCATCCTACAATCTTATGCCTTCTAGATCTCATTTTTCCTCATTTGGCGTTCTGCCATGTCACATTCTTATTTTGTACTTGCTTTGACCCCGGCTAAATGATGAAGGACTAAAAACCAAAAGCAAAGCCATAATTGGGTAAGAAAAGATTTGGAAACTTCATTATCTCATGCATGAACCATTGGCAATAGGTCAGTATTTACTTATGGTACATTTTATTCCTTGCCATAGTGGCCTCCATATCAGTAAATGGTACCATCAACCACTTAGTTGCTCCAAAAAAACATGGAGAGGCAATATTGACTGCTCTCTTTCTCTCACACTCCACATCCAAATCATTAGCAAATCCAACAACTTATCATCTCCGGGGCTATCACCAAGCCATTATATTCATTTGTCTGCATCACTGCAATAGTAATGAGCAATGAGCTACCACAATAAGCAATGCTCCTCATACTGCTTGCTTCTACTGATGCTCCCTCCTCACCTCCACACAGTTGTTGGTGATCCTTTTAAAAGATAAATCAGAGTATATAATGTCCCTGTCCTCAATCTTTCAATGCCTTCCCATTATACTTAGGATAAAATTCAAAATCCCTACATGGCTTCTAAGTCCACACGAGATCCATCTTCTGGAATGACTGAATTGATTTCCTACATATTTCAGCTTACTCATTGCACTCCAATAACACTCGCCTTCCCATCTCGGGGCTTTCACACTTTGCTAGGAGTACTTGTGTGCTAGATATTTACATGGCCCATTCTCTTACTTTATTCACCTCTCTGTTCACCATCAACTTCCCAGAGCTCAACCTTTACCTATATATATATATATATAGAACAGCCTATGGTGTCACTATTCTTTCATCCTACTTCATCTTAATTCTTAAAACTTACTTGACATTATAATATATGATTATGGCTTATATTTACTGATTTAATTAATCAGTTTCTTAATTATTGCTATTTCCTCTACCAGAAATAATGAGCTCCATGAGGTCAGAGAGTTGTGTTTGCTGATCACTATATTCCCAGTGCCTAAAATATTGCCTCGCACAGAGTATATACTAAATAAGCATTCATAATCTAAATGGATATTTTTCACTCAATTTGAAAGTTTGAAACATGAAAATAAGGTAAGTGGCAGGATACATTATATAGTTTCATTATCCATTTTACATACTAAAGGAAGTAAATGTGTATCGATAACTAATTAATAAAAAGTGGCTAATTAGCATGAAAATGGTTACACCTGATTGTCTACAACATTCATGGTTCATACTGATCCCCAGTACCACCTAATGCATTGACTGTCCTTGGGTTTATCTACTTGTGGCCCATCTTGTCCACTTTTCTTATTTAAGATCATAGCTTCAAGTTCTACTCATGTACCGATTAAAAAGGTTGAACTACATCATCTCCAAGTTCTCCTCTAGTTACATAATTTTACTGAAAATGTAAAAGATATGACAAAAATCTTTTAGAAAAAGATGGAAACTTAATGGTGATTCTCAATTATTCAATATCCCTGTATGTTTTAGTTCATTAGCTACCCTACACTTAAATAAATAAACTTAATAAAAAACAAAGTTATTTTGAGAGAGAGAAGAGAAGAGAACATAGAATCTTGAGCAGTCTCTGCAATGTCAGCACCCAGACCAATGCGGGTTTCGAACTCATGTACCATGAGATCCTGACCTGAGTCAAAATCAAGATTTGGACGCTTAACCAACTAAGCCACCGAGGCATCCCTACATAACTTTAATATACAACTAAAGTCACTTGACAGCCAAGATTTACACTAGCCTATGGAACTGAAACTTACAGAGTTGACATTCTTATTAAATATCCCTGGAAAGTCTTATAATCAGATAGATGAGAGGCTAATACGGAGATTGGAAAATCATAGCCATTGCACCTAATATGTAATTCAGTTTGTCCCAAGCAAACTTTTTGTACTTTAATTGCTTAATCTGTAAAATAAGGTCCATGCACAGAACACTTACTAGAAATCCTCTTAATATGGTCATATTCACAGGCTGGTTTCTCTGGAAGTAGGAAATGAGACTGAATTTGACAATTACAAAATGTCAGGAGAGGAGGCAAGGTGGTGCAGAGGGAGAAGTTGAATAGCCATAGAAGCACAATAAACTATTGGTCAGAAGCTCAGAAGAGCTCTAGTACATATATACCCCTTCAGAGTTACTCTGTCTTGGGCAGAAATAGCTGGATATTTATACATGTCTCCATCAGTCATCAGATAGGGATGGGGTGGAGGCAGGAAAAGCATGCCTGGGAGGAAGGAACCCATAGAAAGTTTGGCAGGCCCTGAAGGAGCTGACAGATGGAGACTCTCTGCTAGAAGTTAGGGCAATAAGTCCCTTCTTACAGGGAATCTGGGTGACACATTTCCATTCTTTGCAGTCATAGTACCATCTAGCAAATCCTCTTACGCCATTTATATTAACATGAAAGAATAATATATATCCCATGTGAGCACATTCCAAAAGACAGTTACTAACAGGACACCCTGTGTGTTACTATGTATTCTAGTTTTTCAACCTGTAATGAGCAATGACAGTAAAACTTGGTGATCTGTATGGAAGTTTATATGTATGTACAAGTGCCCATGGGCTCGTGGGGATAAGAAAAAGAACTTGAAGCGGGCAGAAGGTCATTTATAGGCTAATATTTACAGTACAGAAGAACAATTATCAGATTCATATGTCGTGCTTTGGCTGGACTGCCCCTTACTAGACTTATCAAGAACATTGGCTTGGAGCACCTCGGTGGCTCAGTCTGTTTAGCGTCCGACTTCTGCTCAGGTCATGATCTCACAATTTAGGAGTTCAAGCCCAGTGTTGGGCTCTGTGCTAACAGCTCGGAGCCTGGAGCCTACTTCAGATTCTGTGTCTTCCTCTCTCTCTACCCCTCCCCCGTTCACACTCTGTCTCTCTCAAAAATAAACATTAAAAAAAATCTTTTTAAAAAGAACACAGGCATTAGCTATAGTCCTATTCAATCGGCTGTGTTTAAATTTTACAAAGTTTACATCTCACACCATACTGAAGGGTTCATCAACATATTCATATATGTAGCTATTTCAAAAAGTAGAGGCTTACTTAAATAGAACATAATTCTTGAATTTTCTAGATAATTCTTTACTGTCATTATCATCTGTCCTGGAACTGCTAATCATAGACTATACCATGATTTTCTCCCTTCCCAACTTAAATACTTTTAACATCATGTTGGCTTTTATTATTTTTTTTCTTGTTTTCTGAAATACTCCACCAATTGGCTTAGCCTTCTTTTTTTTTTTTTTTTTTTCTGCTGTGTCACCTTTTAATACAGGTTTTCATCACCTCCGCAAAAGAGACTTTTTTTTCTCCCCAGTGAAAAAAGATGGATTGGTAAGAGGTCCCACAGCCTATAAACTGTTTCCTTTTAATTCAGGCCCTAGCAGTTTGGCCTGGCTCACGTTCAGATAGTACTATAACTTGTCTGAACCCCTTCTAAAGGGCCTCCTGCTAGTGTATTTATGCCTGAGCACTTGGGCCAGCCTTGAAATAGCTTCTCTAAAGAGCGATGGGATCTGTTTGCTCACCTCCAGCCCACATTGTAATGAAGCATGACCCTTGCTTTCAAACTCCTGAGGTTCTGACCTCACCAGGTGAGGCTTTCCCTGGAAATGGCCCCCTGAGGCTAATCCTAACTGCAGTTCTGTGTAGGACACTACTAAGGGTGTTCACTCTTAAGGGTTTTCTTTCCTTAGCCTTGTCAGCCGCTTTCATGTACAGCCTTAAAGTTCCGCGTAGGAAGTATTAGGAGGAGATTTCTGAAACTCAAGCTCAATCTGTTAAAGTTGTCCTTTAGGATTCAAAATACTCAGGATTCGAGGGCAAATGGCAAATTTTGCAACCGCGTGTTCACTTTAAGTGGGGTGGTATAATATGCAAAAGAACAAAGAAATCTTTTCATCGTTAATGTCATTGCCAAGGAAAGGAACTGATGTTATCTGAGCTTTGATCTTTGTTTTCTTCCCCTCCCCCCACTGCTTAATTCAATTACAGATCTCTCCTTTATATAATACAAGCACCACTCCTCCACAACTCCTCCTTAATTACAGACTATTCAGGGATCCTAGATGTTCTGCCATGGCATTGTTTTATTGTAACCTCTACCAGGTACTGCATACTGCAGACAATTGCTTTTTTAAGGCCCCCAAATATCAGACTGCATGGATAACAGCTCATTCAGTAATCAGTAGATTATGAAGTGGTTGAGACATAAATGGAAATTAATGGATAGATTGAGACAAGAGGCTACTTAGATTCCTTTGATGAGATGATACAGCAACTTACAGCTAACCTAACTACTACTCCCTCTCCCCAATTACCATGCAATTGCAAATTTATGAAAACATTTCAAACTAAATTTATATTATAGGCCTTGTCAAATGTAGCTCTCAAATAATTGTGGGCAAAAACTGAAGATTTTAACACAAAATTAAAACTTCTTTCATCTTTATGCCTCACTGCTTTACCTAACGCTTGGACTAGAATCAATTATTATGCTCTTTTTGGGGAAAAGAGAAAGGAGGCACAAGAATGGATGCATAATGTTCATAAAAGGAAAGGACTGGCATATCATGGTAGAGTTTTAAGCATCTGTCTGTGTTCAGCCTAGTACAGAGCAACCTCAAGAAGATTCCTGTCTGCTAGAAGCTTACCATCGGTGACTGGAGAAGGAAGATACAAACAAATGAAAAGGAATTAAGCAAGGATTTGTGTAAGTAATGAGATGTTAAATATATATATACACATATACATGTATATATGTATGTATATATATATATATGTATATATATGTATATATATATACGTATATGTGTGTACGGATTTGTGTAAGTAATGAGATGTTAAATATATATATATACACATATACATGTATATATATGTATATATGTATATATATATATATATACGTATATGTGTGTATATGTATATATATATATATATATATATATATATATATATATATATATATGTATGTATATGTATATATATCAGTGTGAAAGGGAAAAGCTACCTGGGAAATCAATTGCAATTTCTCTTCCATAGTGTTGTGGAAATGGGGTTTTAATTGGGATGATGAAGTATGAGTTTAAGGAGCCAAAGCTGGGAAGTTCTTCCAGACATGCAGTCTTGTCTGAGAGGAAGACCAGAGGATGTGCTAATCAAGAGGAGTCTTCCTTCGCTACAGTGAGCCAACATTGCATTGCCATTCTCAGTAGCAATATTTTGAGTTTTCCTTTGGTTCAAAACATTTCCATAAATTGCAATTACTTCCCACAGTGTCGCATACATTTTCCCTGACAAAGGTGATTATTAGGTATTAAAGTCTAATCCCATAAGAAATTTGTGAATTGTTAAGCCTATTTCTTAACTAGTCAAGAGCAAATCCTTCTTTCTCATACTCTTTCATGCTAATGTTATATGTTATCACCTGCATGTCAGGAGAAAATTCTTCAGGCAAAGATTTTTCCCTCCAGAAAGAAAACAAGGGCAGTTACCTTGCTCTAAATATATCATTAGAGACTTTGATCTTTCAGTTCTTTTCATATAACTTTTATTTTTACCAAGAAAAAGTGTCCATAAGTTCAATTGTAGGGATGAAAATATGAGGGCAAAACCAATATATATTTGAAGGGGAAAGTAACCAGATTACAAAAGGCCATTTATACAGAAAAAGTGTACTTTACAATAAAGTGGTAAAAATGTCATAAATCTTTATGTGCTAAACAAATAGCATTAAAAAACATTATGTGAAAAATGGATAGAAACAGAACTTCTGTAGAAGACTTCAGTAAAAAAGAAAAAGCAAGCCCAAGGTCGAGTCATTTTCCTCCAAGATAACAAACCAAGACTTAATTACAGTTTCAACCTATTCAAGGAATGTGACCTTATAACAGTCAACCTGAAATTTCCTGGTCAGCACCACATGATAGAAATCCACATGATAGAAACCCTCCTGACCTGTTCTCACCAGAAAAGACCTCCTGGCCTGAAACAATCTTTTTTTTTTTTTTTTTTTTTTTTTGCTAATAAGTTCTTGCCCCACCCTGCTTCTTATAAAAACCGTCCATTTTTGTACAACTGCTGGGAGTTTCCTCTCTACTTGACAGATGGGATGCTCCCTGATTCATCAATCACCTAATAAAACCAATTAGATCTTCATATTTACTTTGTTGTATTTTGTTTTTTAACAACTTTAATACAGTTCTGTCTTTGATGTTTCTAGGTTAAGAAACCTAGATGTTTCTAGGTTAAGTAGGTTAAGAAAAAAAAATTTTAATTATTCAAAAAAGTAATATGGTTGAATAAATATATTTTAACTATAAATTCTATAAAAACATAAAATATATAATATTTATATAACATGTGGAAAAAAATAGTCATCTATAGTTTCACGAAATATTTCAATATACTCTACAAAGCAGAAATTATGCAGGGTACATTTTCTGAAAACCCAGAAAATGTAAGAAATAATAACAAAAAGCTAAAGAAACAAAGAAAACCAGCAAAAATTCTAAATATTAGGGAATTTACAATAATTTTGCTAAATAAATTTAGACCAAGAAGAAATAAAAATTAATACATATAGATTATTTTGAAAATAAAGAAATGAGTATATTACTTTTTAACTCTTATGAGATGCCACCAAGGTGGTATCCAGAGACAAAATACCAGCCTTGATATATTTTTATAATTACACAAGAGAAAAATGAAAATGAACCAAGCATTTGATTAAAGAAATTAGAAAAAGAAAACACACTTAAGGAAAATAGGAGAAAGATAACAGTGATGATAAGGGGAGAAATTAATTTATTATAAAAGAGGAAGATCATAGAAATATTATAAATAAATTCAAGAAGTATAAAAGAATGGAAAAAATTGAGTGAGAAATAAATAAAAAAATTAATACATGCATACATACATACATAAATTTGCAAATGAAATTGAGAGGGAAGGATTATGATGATAACTATAATGGTAAATAGTATGTGTTGTGTGTTTCTCTGTAGCAGATGATCCTTAGAGATTTGTATATTATTTTAGTTAATCCTTAGAGCAAAAGTCTAAAGTGCTTATTTGTTTTCCTGTTTTTTACAAATTTGGCCACTGAAATTGGGGGTTTAATTTACTATAATCACAAAACTCCACATGTATCAAATATGGATTTTAATGTAGCACCTCCTTGCCTTGACTCCGAGATCTGTGCTCCTAACAGCTATGTTATTTCTAATAAAATCATTAGATAAATGGTTATAAGAGGTAAGCATGCATAATTCTTAATCAGTTTGATAAATTGAAAGAACTGGGCAATTCTCTGGTAAAATACATATTTCACAATTGTATCAACTTTAAATAGGCATCCCATGTATGTAAGTAACCATTGAATACATTGGAAATGTTACACCACCCCCAAAAAATCTCTAAAGATGGCTCTAGGCCAACATAATACTTTATTTTAACTAGTGAGCATTTGTGTTTAAATTTTCAGAGAACAAAATCAGCTCTGTATCATTTATTCTAGAGCTCCTAACAGATAAAAGGTACTCTTTTAATTTTAAAAATGAAATACTTAATATCAAAATCTGCTTAGAGTAACAAGAAAATAAAAAAAAATATTGTGCACTTATCTCAGTTATACAGATGTGAAAATACCAAATACAAGTACCAGTAATCAAACTCACCATTATAAAGACGTTTCATTGGATAAAATGCAATCCTATTACTTATTAAGCATTGTACAGAATAGCTTTTAAATCATTAATCAGCTTTACCTTATTTTAAATTTCTACAGATATTCTCATTAAGCTGAGGAACAAAGGAAGACTTCCCACCATCATCATTATTGCACAATAATGTTGGGAAGGTCCTGGCTAATTAAAGAGCCAGTGAAATTGTTTATACAAAATAAATAAAACCTTTGGAAAGGAGGAAACAAAGTTATCTCTATGACTAGACCACACTGAAAACAAAGCATACAACTTAAAAACACTTAAAATTAATGAATGCTGGTAAGATGATCAAATGCAACAGAAAAATAATAAAGTCTTTAGCTTCTTAAATACTAGAAGTAGCCAACATAAAGGAACAAAATCCCATTGGCATCTAAGTATATTGAAGATCAGCAAAGAGTTATTAGATGTCCAGAAGTGGAAACTTCCGTGGCCCACTACTACCAGTCTGAAATTTCTGTCACTTCTAGCACTCATAAACAAAATGCAATCACGATCCAACTAGGCACCAGGATCTGTCTAGATGGAGAGCAAACAATACAGGAAGAGTCCCACAGGTTGCCTTTCTTAGGGAGTTTATAATTTATTGGGATGAGTGGAGTAAGAGATAAATAAAAAAAAATACACAAGGATTATCCGAGGGCAAAAAATACTATACGGACTAAAATCGACTGAGAAGCTGGAGATTCACGGACTACTTTGGGTTGAGAGTTCAGAGAAGTCCTTCATCAGGTGACATTTGACATCTGAATGATCAGGGCCAGATATATAAAGGTCGGATCAAAGAGAATTCTAGAAAGAATCTCCTGTTTTAACTTAAATCTCCTGTTTTAACTCCTATTTAACTTTTATAGTGGATTTTATAACATACACATGCTTCTTTTAATGTAAATATGCTATTTTTTTTCTCCAAATATTAATGTGATATTTATGAAAAAGTCCATTTCGACTTAGTGTTCTCACCTTAGTTGCTTTGACTTTAGTTCACTTTGACTTATCTCATGAACTAAAAGTTAGATCTTGTCCCCCTTCTCTTATACTATCTCCTCTTCCTCATTTCTTTTCATCTTATCTCTGACTCTCACCCCCATCTGAACTCATTACTGAAATGAAGAACAGGGTGCTTTGTTGAGATATTACTACAATTTGTGATACCCAAATGGCCTCAATAAGTTGTGTCCCACTTGTTACCAATTAAGTTAATATCAAACTTTCTACTTCAGATTGTTCTATTTTACCCCTTTTCAAGTTGGTATTCACCTCTAAAGGTGACTTCTTCAAATATAAGAATATTAAAAATAAATCAATTCTAAATCTGGTAGAAACGTGGTAGGAGGTTAAATCTGAAACTTTCCTCCTCTCTCTTGGAAACTATACAAGAAGGAAAACAGCAAGAACAAAACCTATGAACTGCATTTCCAGGGAAATTTGGAGACAGATTTCAAATTGTCTAAGTGCTGATTAAGGCAGCTGAGACTGACAAAGTGTTTGGGTAATCGGTAATCCTTCTAGAAAGAGGCAACACAAGTAGTAGCAAAGAAATGAAAAATGGAGCCAGGATAGCTAATGATAGCAGATCTCTGAAAGTGCCAGAAAAAAGGAAATCCTTCCATATATGGACTGTATCCATTGATAATGGTGGCCAAGAAGGGACTAAAGAAACACAGAACTGGCTGCAAAAGCAGTGAGGGAATGGGTTAGGTTCTGAGAGGCAGAGGAAGCACGGACTACAGAAGGGGCACATATTAAGAAAACTTTCATCCACAGACAGTATTTATGAGACTTTTAAAAGCATTGTCCTTCAGCAATGTCACAGGAAGCCTAAGATAAAGAAGGAACTATTCTCAAAGAGATTTGTGAACATGGCTTTTATCTAATGAAGTGAATGATTAATTGATATTTTTTTTAAAAAAAAAAAGCTTTTTTAAAGTGATTATATTAGATTGGACTGAAGTTGACATGTACAAAAACTGTACAAAATAAAAAAGATCTTTGAACTTCAAAAATTCTATAGCTACAAAGCATGTTGAGAAAGTTACATACATACTAGTATTTGCAATTTCTAATGAAAAAGGTGGGATGAGTTGGAGGCAAGAACCAGAAACCCAGAGGGTATAGTCAAGACTCTCAAAGAATCATTTTTCAGGGAGCTGAATTAGATTATAAAAACCGCTGAATTTTGGAATTACTCTCAACCACTAGTACCTCACGTTCTCCTTTTTTGACTTGAGTGCCTATTGATTCTATCTCTACCTCAACGTTGCATGTAGGGATGGGGAGCAGAGAGTACATAGCCCTAATTTAGTGGATAAAATCCTGGAATACACACAGATGTAATAAGGGGGTGAAAATTTGCAAGTCTTGGGAGGAGATGAAAGTATTTCCTATGTTGTAGAAAGTAAATAATTTGTGGCCAAAGGATGAATAGCTTAGATTAGAGATAGTCATGAATTATTTTCTACTCTTTTCATTGAAATTTCCTTCCCCTTAAATCAGGCCAGACTCCAGTGATTTTTCGGCTCAATAGAAGGTAGTTGAAATGTCATTCAACTACTTCTGAGACTGAAGCAAGATCATAAGAAGCCTTTCAGCTTCCTCCCACGGCTCACATGATACTATTTGTACCATGATTTGCCATGTTTGACTACCCCCGCCCCCCAGAGACATACAACTTGGAAAGGTCCTCAGATTACATGGGAAATGAGAGGATCCCAATTGAGCCCAACTTCTTGACCATTTCCATCAAAGCACTAACATGTAAGTTAAACCATTTTGAAACCTTCAGACAGCCAAGCTATCAGGTAAATATTAACAAGTGAAACCAGTTGATGAAATATGGAGTAGAAGTATCACCCACCTGATCTTTATGTGAATTTCTACCCACAAAATTGTGAGATAAAATCAAATATTGTTTCATACCACTAAGTTTTAGGATGGTTTGGTAGGCAGCAATAGATAACCAGAATATCCATAGTAGAAAAATACTATGCTGTCTTAAAAAAGAGAAGACTAAGGGTCTTATAATGAGGTATAATCATAAAGCTAACCACTGGAATATAAATACAAACCTTATGAAACATCAAAGCCCCAGTGAGAAAAAAAGCTAAGAAAACAGACCACATTGTGAAAGGCTTAAAATGCACACGTATTACAAACAGACAGTGATTTTGCAAGGAATATATGTTTCTGGACAGCAATTTGCCGATATGTATCAAATTTTAAAATTTACAATATATAGTTTGATCTGGCAGTTACACCAGAAAAAAAAAATCTTCCAAAATATATCATGAGAAGTGGTTGTAAAATTTTATGTATAAGGTTATTTATTGAATGATCATTTATGATGGTAGAATTTTGGAGTCATCATTATTGCTTCAAATGTGAAATGATTTAATAAATTGCAGTCCATCATATAACAGAATAATATATAACCACTGTAAAACATGGTTTTGAGAATATTTAATAGCATGGAATCTGCTCAAACTATCATGCTAACTGCAAAAGAGCAGCAAAAATTATAGAATCCCATTTTATAGGAAAACAAAACACAAATTGCAAAAAACAGCAGCAAAAACTATAGAAAACCATTTTAGAGGAAATAATGTCATTCTATCGGAAAACAAAACACAAATGAATATATGTATATCTATATATCTATGTATACATCTATACACACACGCACACACATGCATATATATATTGAAAAGATAGAAAGAAAACACCCAAATGTCAATAATGTTCAACTATGAGTAATGAGAATAAATGTTTATTTCATTCTATATATTTTGGAGATACCTCTTCTGTTTCCATATATTACATTGATATTGTGAAATAAATTATTTAAAAACATCAAATAAATAATTTTATTAAAAATTTTTTAATGTTTATTTATTTTTGAGAGAGAAAGAGAGAGACAGAGAGATCGGGGGAGGGGCAGAGAGAGAGGGAGACATAGCATCTGAAACAGGCTCCAGGCTCTGAGTTGTCTGCACAGAGCCCGAAGCAGAGCTCAAACCCGCCAACTGCAGAATCATGACCTGACCGGAAGTTGGATGCTTAACTGACTGAGCCACCCAGGTGCCCCCAAATAACTAAATTGTTAATCAAACTAATGATCTGCCATCTTCTGCAAGGTGCACCTCTCCACCCTCTCTTTTATAGTTATGGAGAGGATTCCAGAAGAAGTAATGGTAGAAGTAACACAATTAAAATTCACAATTCATGGGGCACCTGGGTGGCTCAGTCGGTTGAGCATCCGACTTCTGCTCAGGGCATGATCTCTCGGTTCGTGAGTTCGAGCCCCGCGTTGGGCTCTGTGCTGACAGGTCAGAGCCTGGAGCCTGCTTCAGATTCTATATCCCCCCCTCTCTCTCCACCCCACCCCTGCTTGTGCTCTGTCTCTCTCTGTCTTTCAAAAATGAATAAACATTAGGGGCGCCTGGGTGGCGCAGTCGGTTAAGCGTCCGACTTCAGCCAGGTCACGATCTCGCGGTCCGTGAGTTGGAGCCCCGCGTCAGGCTCTGGGCTGATGGCTCGGAGCCTGGAGCCTGTTTCCGATTCTGTGTCTCGCTCTCTCTCTGCCCCTCCCCCATTCATGCTCTGTCTCTCTCTGTCCCAAAAAAAATTAAAAAAAAAAAAAAAAAAAAAAAAACGTTGAAAAAAAAACAAAAATGAATAAACATTAAAAAAATTAAATAATAAAATAAAATTCACAATTTATAGCCTAAGGAAATATTTTTAAGCAAACTTCTTAAGCACAATTTATTCTCTAGATTTCTGGAATACCTATTGTTCCTGACGTGTCCATAGATGCTAGAAAGTTTTTCTTTAAATAATTACATATCATTTACATGTATTTTTGCTTCTTCAAAATCAAAACCTTGCTCCTTGCTCCTGGAACCATCATTTAGCCAGGTACCATTTCCTGCTAGACATTGAAATCTGAACATGTATCACTCAACTACGTGCAGCATGGAACTATCTTACCTCTGACAAACTATGTGATTTCTTTGATCAATGGTGCCTAATGAAACCAAGATACTTTGAATAATACCACCAAGATCCCTAAACATTAAAGAAAGTAAAAAAGAAAGTTTTCTAAAACACTATTCTCTCTCTTGTGTGTTTACTTTGCTTTGTTTTGTTTTTAATTGTTGGTTCAGGTCCCTTTTTGTACATTAGGTATGTTTGTAAGCTATATTAATTATTTTAGGAAGTTGTGTTACTCTTCTTTTTTTTTTTTTTCCTTTCCATTCCATGGTCCCCTGGGATCATGAAACAGTTAAATTCCCCTCCGAAATCATCATTTAAGAGCAGTGTCCACAGCAGGAGCATCTGCTCATTATTAGATTATGTGGGCACTAGTCAGGGTAGAACTCTGAGCAGACTAAGGAATAGCAGTGGAAGCATAGTTGTGGCAAAGCAACCCACAACCTGAACTGCCAGGACACAAAATTACCCTTTGGTCTTGGCACGGAGATTGCCTCCATTTTTTTTTTCTGTGCTCTCTTTTTACTTCACACAAAAAAACATTCCAACTCATTACTTTACATTACTTTCAGTCAAGGAGCTGAAAATATGAAAAGATTAATTTCTAAATGTCTAGATATTCCATCTTCCTCTAGTTTTCTCGTACCCTACTTTCCCACCCAAAAAGGAAGAAGAAAGTGCTTCGTATTTAACTGGGCCTGAAATCAGAAGAGCCTGAGTACCACAAGAAAGTCCGCTGTTTTGATATTTTTGGCGAGCACCAGGGGCGGATGTTCTAGAAACGTGGCCAAATTTTCAACCCTATTTTGCCGACTAACTTGTGAGGTTCTGAGCGTTTGGAAGGAAACAGATAAGCAACTGAGCATCGCGTTTTATTTAAATAGGACCTGATATTAAGGGCCTTCAGGTTCAACAAAGGTGACATTTTTGCAGCTCGTAGAGTCTGATTGCCTGACTCCATTGACTAGTTAGAGGTGAATGCGCGAGCAGCTCAGATTACCCACGCTAGGCACAGACATACCGCAGAGCCAGAAGTGGATTTCCTGGTGGCTCAGTGAGGCTAGTAAACGAACCCCTGCTCACATCTACACTTCACATCAGATGATTGATAATCCGGCTCCATGCTTGCTTTTTTGAGAACACAAATGTGAATATGACTTAACTTTTAACTGTAACTGTCCTTTTCATTAAATAAGTATATTCTTGTTAGCAGAACACACACACACACACACACACACACACACACACACACTAAATAGGAACTATGGGAGTGTGTAGAGAAAATATTTGATTCATTTTTTTCTAAATAAAACAAAAAAATAATCCTAAAACATTTTGCACATTATATGTTTCGCTTGAATTGAGGAAAAGAATGAGGTAATTCTTTCATACATAGAGGGGCAACACCATGCTGAAAAGTGGGCAACTGTGTACTTTCCATGAGTTGAGGATGACTTTTCCGAGACCGACTCCAAACTGCCTCCCCATCAAATTTGTCCTCATACCTGACTTCTCATTGAGATATAATTCAACTTTTTTTCTTCAGTAGCTACTCTGTGCTTCCTTTAACGTGTAGTATTTTGAAATGGAGGCTATTAGGCTACTAGATGTTCAAAACATTAATTTGACTTGTTCTTTGGATCAGCTAGCAGAACACAGGGAGTAGATCACTGAATAGATGAAGTTTCTATTTCAAGGAAATAAGGTTTAGATACTCTTTAGATCAAGGTGTATTATTAGCTATAATAAGTGGAGGCATGGTCAGGGAAGTCAAACTTTAGCTTGGCCCTGCGTTCGTATATGTATTTACAAAGGTGAATGACTTTGTGGTGAGCACAGAAAAATCAAATAAAAGATAGGTAGATTCAAAATAGAGATTCAGATTAAAAATAGGATGTATTAGCAAAAGACCTAGAGAGTCCAGGAGGTGGTGAAAGTTAACTGAATATAAAACAAATACAAGTATAGTGAATTAAACAGCAGGAATTGCCAATATTGACTCATATTTGTCCTCTTATATTGCTGAATTGTTTACCAAAATACGTCCAATCTAGAAAGATGGAGCTAAAGAAAAAAGAAGGGATTAAAAGCCCCATCGCAGATATCATGATAGATAGATCTCATCTTTTATTGTATTTTGAGTGAAACCAATATAGTTAAAAGACCTTGGGGGTACTCTTACTGTAATTCAAAAGATCAATAGCATCTAACATAACTGATTATCTTTCTTCCTTAACACACTATTCTTCCCTCGCTTTCTTTGACACTTCTCTCCTTCAATTTTCCTCTTATGTCTCTAAATGCTTCTTCTTCAAGGTTTCTTTTATTTACTATGCTTCTACCTGTGGTAGTGTCCAGAGGTCAAGCCTTGGATCCTCTCTCTTCTTGAGGTGATTCCACTAATTTCATGACTTCATATAACATCCATTTGTTGACAACTCGCACGTATGTCTGCATTCCTGATCTCCCCCTAAGCATCAGATGTATGTATACTATTGCCTGTTAGTGCTCTCCATGTGAACTACAAACCCAACTCCTTAAAAACATGCTTCGGACTGCCCTGTAAAACACATAACCTTCCTTAGCCTGCTCCTACATCCATATCCACTCCAATCTCCCATTCTTCTCATTGCTCAGGCCAAACCCATGACAGGTATCCTTGCCTTCTTTCCCACAAATCGCACAACATGCACTTTGTCAACATACCCTATGGGTTCTACCCAGAGGTATTCAAAATCTATTCAGAAAATGTCCCATTTTCTTTTCCTCCATTGCTACCACACTCACACAAAACCACAGTCATTTCTTTTTTTGAATTTTTGCAATTGACTCCTGACTGGTTTCCCTGCTTCCACCTCTCTTCTTAGTCCCACTCTCTGTTCTTCTTAGCAGGCGTACCCTTTTAAAATTCAAAGTAGATTATGGCATTTCCTGACCTAAATTTTCCAGTGACTTCTCATCCTTTTTGGAGTGAATGCCAAAGTTCTTCTGCTCTCCTATAAAACCTACAGGATGTGGCTCCTTATCCAACTGTCTGAGCTCATCCCCCTGAATTTTACAACTCGTTTCTCAGCCCCCATCATCTACACTGGTCTCTCAGAAACACCTCTAGCCTCAGGACCTTTTCACTCACATACTGTGTCTCAGGGGAACACCACTCTTTTTTTTTTTTTAATATGAAATTTATTGTCAAATTGGTTTCCATATAACACCCAGTGCTCATCCCAAAAGGTGCCCTCCTCAATACCCCTCACCCCCCCTCCCCTCCCTTCCACCCCCCATCAACCCTCAGTTTGTTCTCAGTTTTTAACAGTCTCTTATGTTTTGGCTCCCTCCCTCTCTAACCTTTTTTTTTTTTCCTTCCCCTCCCCCAAGGTCTTCTGTTAAGTTCTTCAGGATCCACATAGGAGTGACATACTTCCTTTAGGTCCTGCTTTTCTGTAGTACTATCAAAAGGCTTCCTTGACTACTCAATATAAAAATAAAATCTCTCTCCCACTTCTAATTCTAATAAGGTTGCAAGATTGGGGGTGGAGGAGCACCTAGTTATATTTATATTTCAGATAAACAATAAATCATTTTTTAGCATAAATATATCCCAAATAATACACAAGACATACTTCTACTAAAAAAGTTAATAATCCCCAATATTGCACAGGACATGCTTATACTAAAAATTTACTTAATGTCTTGTGAAATAAAAATTGAACGTAATGCCCTGGCAAGTCGAAACCCATCCCAATGCTTCCTCTTCTTTTATTTTGTTTTTTCTCCATAGTAGGTATCACCACATGACTTATGACATCTTTATTTGTTCCTTGTCTGTCTCTTGAACTAGGCTGAGGGCAGGGACTTTGTTTTATTCAGTATTGTATCTTATTACCAAAAACCATGCCTGGCATGCAAAGATTTGTGGAATTAATGAATGAATGTTGATACATTACTATGTAGAGCTTGGGGATGTGGTCTACTTGCTCTCTGATCATCTCCCATGTTTTTCCTCTTTATCCCTACCCAGCTCCTACTGGTCCCTTTCCAGAAAAGGGTCAGGATCTGAAGGCCTGGTTCGGCAGCTACGGGCTTCTAGGAAAATTCTGCCTTAAGCCTTCCTGTCCTCTGCACTGTCTTCTTTACCAAGCCTCAGCCAGCCTGTTTTGGTTTCTCATGCTTGCCTGGTGTCTTAACGCGGGAACCAAAGACGAGGGGATGCTTGGTGGGCTGTGTTTTCGGAAGGAAAAACCCTGTTGGATAGTGAATGTCACTCTGAATTCTTTAGAGGTCAGGGCAGAGCTCACAGAAAGTCATTGTTTATGTCTGAAACAAATCTTTATTATGTGATTGAAAATGTTCTCAGTTACTCTAACTTACTTTTATTAAAAAGTTTAATGTGTTTTTATTTCTTAACGGCAGTAGATAAAAAGGTGTCATACAAATATTGATTTAAAATCCTAGCAAGTCTGCCCTCTTTTCTAAATCTTTTTCTGCTCTTTGAACACAAATATATGCATTCATGGACCTGTGTGTGTGTGTGTGTGTGTGTGTGCGTGCGTGCACATGCAAGTTAGGAATACTTTATGTAGGAAACAAATCACTGTTCCCTTTATTTTTAGGAAAAAAAACCTTATTTTCCAGTTCTATGTTAACAGTGAAATGTAGCAATGTAATGTATTATCTAATTTATTGAAATTAGTGTTAAGAACTACACATCATATAAAAGTGTGCATGAACTCAACTATATCCCCTGAGAAAACCTACCACACAGAAATTATAACACATGAAATTCTACAGCTTGAAAATTTAACCAGAAACAAGGTTAAAGTGAGAATATACTTTAATAGTATCAGAACCATTTTACAGGTAAGAAAATATAACAGTTCATACACATAAACATCTACTACAATTCACAAAACTGCTGTAATATTTTAATTACGAACTCCAAGTTTCTCAAATTCCAAACAACCAGCACTGTAAAGTTGACGATTACAATTATAAGTACTGGCCATGACATTTCGTGAGAAATAATCTGCTAATTGTGTTCAGTGGTACTTCAACGGCGAAAGTGAAAACTCCACTAATTCGTTCATGACTTTACAGACAGCCTGTTTCCTTGCCAGATATATTTCCAGACAGCGCTACCAATAGTACTTCTAGCCCTTCAGCATGTCTTGCTTTCATTCTTCACTGAGGGCTATTCCCAAACTCACCGTCTCTTTGAGCCTCACGACTAACCTGATCCCCATCCTCATCTCCAGGAACCTCATTTCACTTCTTAATTTACAGACAACAAAGAATCATCCCTCTACTTTTAGTTCTACCACATGTAGCCTTCTATAATCTCTAGGCATGCTTCCTTCTTTGAATTTACCGTAGCATATTGTCCTTATAATAAAAAATAAAGTAAGCGAAAACTTATTAAGTAAGTATTGTATACCAACTACTTTTCTATGCAGCTTACCAATAGTAACTCATGGAATCCTAATATAGCCTCCGGCATAGGTCCTATCCTTACCCCTATTTTTTATAAAAGGAGACTGAGGCTTAGAGAGAGTAATCCAGCCAGAGCATAGCTCCAGAACCCTGGCTCTCACCTACCAGGGCTCCTTCCCTGACTCTGTGTATATGTGTCTCCCCACCTGACTGGGAGATCCTTTAAGTTCAGTGGCTATTTATTAATAAGTCTTGCATCTCTAGTGCCAAGCATGATTCCTACATCATAGTAGGAATGACTTAGTTTCTTGCTAAATTAAATGAAGGAAGGAAAGAAGGAAGAGAAGGAGGGAGGGAGAACTAGAGGGGCACATTACCTTTTTTTTTTTTTAACAACGCACTTGTTATGTTAAACTGTCAGCATCTTCTGAGCCCTCACCCATTTATTCTACCAAAGAAGCAAACAGACAACAAAACAAAACAAATCCTCACGCAAGCAAAGCAAACAAACAGATGAACTAAGTCCTATTTATGCATAATTCATTTCTTGTAGGATATTGAACACAAGACATACTGAAGTTTAAAGTACTATTCATTCAGTCAACCACTAATGTAATAAATGTTTATTAAATACGTATTTAGCTACCCAAATCCCAGGGTCGGCGGGAGAAGAGCTTGCCCTGTTCTCTTTCCTTCTTCCTTCCTTCCTTCCAGAAAAAGTCATCTTCTAACATATATGATTTACTTGTTTAATTATATTAATTGGTGTTTTTTAAAGTTTATTTTAAAGTTTATTTTTTCTTTGGAGAAAGAGAGAGAAAGCATGGGCCAGAGAGTGGCAGAGAGAGAGAGAGAGAAAGGGAGAGAAAGAGAGAGAAAGATTGAGAGAGAGAAAGAATACCAAGCCGGCTCCACACTGTCAGTATAGACCCCGAGACCCCGATGCAAAGCTCACACCTACAAACCATCAGATCATGACCTCAACCAAAACCAAGAGTCAGATGCTTAACTGACTAAGCCACTCAGGTGCCCCTAATCATACTAATTGTTAATTATTTGCCTCATCTTTCTGCAACGTAGTAAAGTCCACTACTTTGCTTTATTCCTTGGTGTATCCTGGCCACATACAACCATGTCTGACACAGATAACACATTCAACGGATATTTATTAAATGAATGAATTGGTGTTGAAAAAAAGCATAGAAGAGCATGAAAAGAGTATGGTGCATTTAGTAAGGAAAAGGAATTGGCAGGACTGGGGTCAAACCGGGCACATACAGGAAAGTGTATATTCAAGAGTCATTGAGAAATATGAATGATATTGCCATTAACCAAATATATAAGAAAAGTAACCTAAAGTTTGGAAGGAAAAATTGAGAGTTAAATTTTGATAAGGTTTTAGTTGAGTTGCATGTAGAACATCCATATGAATTTGAGTAGGCAACCAAAAATTCCTAGCTACCTAGGACAATATGCTATGGTAAATTAAAAAAAAAAAATGATGCCTAGAGATTACAGAATTACTAGTATGCAAAGCCATAAGGATGAAAGTATTCAATACCTAATTATGAAAGCCAGTATTTGTGATTTATTTCATAGTTGATTTCTTGCTTTTTAGCCTTCTGTTGCAAAAATATAAATAGGTTGGAATACAGGATTGAAACTAAAAATGAAATAAAATATATTTGTTAGAACTTAGTATGTGTATATGTATATGTGTCCATCTGGCTAACAGTAAGATATTTGGAGTATGATTTGAATGGTCTCTCATTTTGCTGATAGGAAGATTGAAAGGAGCCAACTAATAACTATTCTGTCCTATACATTAGGATTATGTTCATTCATGGAGAAATGGAAAGACTAGTATTGCAAGAGAAAATAGGTCGAACAGGTCCTGTAATGAAGAAAATTATGGAATCCAGGAGCACGAATGGAAATTTAAATTTTGGCAAGGAGGAGGGAAAATAAAGAGCAAATATATAGAGATCCTTTAAGGAACAGTAAAATATTGATGGAGTATAATTTTATGATTTTGATATTCTAAGGCAAATATAAGGCCAGTGTTTCAGTCAGGGTTCTCCAGAAAAACATTTCTATATTTCCACCATTTGTGTGTGTATGTACACATACACACATAATTATATTTCAAATAGATGAGACCCATCTACATTATCAAGGATAATCTGTTTTGCTCAACGTCAACTGATTATAGATATTAACCACAATCTAGCAATATCTACATTTGGTTCTGATTAAATAACTGGGCACCATAGTCTCACCAAGTAGGCACATAAAATAAACCATCACAGAAAGATCCTATGCAAAATTCAGGTTGAATAAGAAAGCAAAGAATACAGCTGGTCCCAAGCAGCTCCCAGTACATATCTTACCATTTGTTGAGAAAGGTAGAGGAGGGAAGAATGGAAGAGTGGGAGACAGGACAAGACCCTAATTGAGAAGACAATGGCCTAGTTAGAGTATAAATCATGACACAGGCATATACTGGGAGGCTCACTGGACCAGGAAACAGAACACCTGGTTCCCAACTTTACATTTAGTCGTGGTTTAATTGGGTCATACACAACACCATTTCTCTAAGCCTAAATGGAAATGATTACACCTCCTTCTCCTGCATTAAAAGATCATTTTTCAAGTCAAATAAGATAATGCACATGAAAGACTTTAAAATATATACATCTTTATATATACACATCTATTATTTCTATTATTGCCAATATAAAACGTTATGAGCTGAAGTCTGTCACTCAAATAGAGGTGGAGCTGAGTGAACATATGAACTCAAGAGATACAGCAAATTTAACATTGAAAGGAGATTGTCACCAAATGCCACTGTCCACCTTATGCTGCCTATTTTGTTCCCTCAGTCTTATCTATTGGAGCTGCTCACTTAGAGACCACTGTTGCTGTAATAAAGCATCAATATCCAGTTTAAAGTCAAACTGTGATGTGAGTGAATATGTATTGCTTTTACTAGGTTATGGTGATCAATATGGAATTAAAATGTACAAGTTCAAAATGAGACTTAAGTCATTCTCTGAGTGAAGATTTAGCAACAAAGACTGCCGAGTATTTAATCAAAAGGTGATTCATAGTTTTAATCCTATGTTATTATTCCTTCTCCTAGCTTTAGGAATGTTTTAGTAATCAAAATGTCTACACAGAAGACAAATAATTTGAAAGTCTTGAGTTATTGGATGTTCACAAATTATATAAGCAAACTGCATTTAAGCATAATTAATAGCATATATTGTATTGTGATTAATGGGTGAGGGAACAGCAGAAGAAAAATACTTAGTTTTTTCCCAATAAAAAAGAAACTTCTATGTGTATATACTACTTACTTTAACAAATCTGTGGATCAGGGAAAAGCATTATCATTACTATGAGAATGGGAACACAATTTCTACGTTCAAGTCAAGGGCATTAGCAACAAGGATTAAAATCTATATAAACCTGACATAACAAAATGATAATCCAAGATAAAATTTATGAAAATACACATGCTAGCAAGTAAGTGTGCTGTGACTGGCAAAGAAATTCTTTCTTTCTTTTAAATGTTTATTTATTTTGAGAGAGAGAGCACTAGAGCATGAGCATGAGTGGGGAAGGGCCAGAGAGAGAGATAGAGGGAATCTAAAGCAGGTTCCATGCTGTCAGAGCCCAATGCAGAGTTAGATATCACAAACCGTGGGATCATGAACTGTGCCGAAATCAAGAGTCAGAGGCTCAAATGACTGAGCCAACCAGGTGCCCTGAAATTATTTCTTAAATAGTTCCTTTAAATAACTACATTGCTAATACATTTGAATACTTATTTACAGATGATTCTTTGGTATAAAAGCTGGAAGATACCCTAGGTAAAACGCTAAAAGGGTTAGAAGACTATGCCAATTAAAGTTTGACAACAAAATAATGAGAAAACATTTCTAAAACCGAAATGTCAATCAATGAGAAAATACTGTTTAGAATGTTTTGAATTACCCATAAAATTTCAGAAATATCTTAATTGGGTAAAGTCAATTCTGTGAACCTATATCAATCCAAACAAAATTCTCCTTCACTTGGGTTCTTCCAAAAAGCAGCCTCCTGAAAAGGGTTTTAGGTCAGGTCCTTTATTTCGGGAAATTCCCCCCAAAGAACAATAGGGATGGGAAGTGGAGAAAGCAAAACAGACGAGGGGCAGGAAAAGTAACAGGGAACTGATTACCACTGTAGAGACCGGGGCTCAGTGTTGTGGGGGACGCTGAGGGAAATCATGTCGAAGTAGTTCACCAAGGGATTGCTTACCGGAGGCCAGCGGAGAGGAGAGTATTCCTTTGTGGTTCCCACGCCCTAGTGGTCAAAGTACCCTTGAGGATGTGAATTGCCTACACTTCCAGATGTTCAGAAGCTCAGCCTTTAAGTCAAAGGCTGTAGAGAAACCCTAGGGTAGAAAACAAGAGAAACAGGATGCAGCTGAGGCCAGATATTACCAGGTGCACCTGAGCTAGCTGGCTACCACGGCAATGGCAGATAGGTATGCTGCCAGAGGATGTGAAATAGGGCACCGTGTCGTAAGATTCCCCTTCTTCAAATATTATTGACACAGTTTAAAAATCAACGTCGATGACAATAGGTTTTTCGAAAAGGCCATTTTTTTTTCAGAGAAAAAAATCTGCTCCACTGTTTTGAGCAGAGTTAGCTGAAAAGAGTCACAGAACTTTAGATGAAAAGTTATCTTGGAAGTCTTCCTGTCAAGGCATAAGCCCTTCTATATTATGGAAAAGGAAGCTCCTAGGGGTTTTAATACCACATGACCCCGAGCAGGACAAGACCTAAGTTGTTTTTTTTTTTTCTAATTCAGAGCTTTCTGGTTTTTATTTCATACCTGAGATGCATCCATTTGTTCAGCAATAATATTGACTTCATTCCTCCACACACTACATACCTGATTCTGTTTATCTGTCTCAAGTTAAAATGGTACCATTAGACATTTTTTAGCATCTACCACTACCACTAACGGAGCCAATAAAGAAATATGAATTCAGTTTTACCTCAGGATACATAGCAATTTATTATGTTGTATTTTCATTTTCCTCCATATTTTTAAATAAAGTATTTTATTTTATTTATTTTTTTTATTTTAGAGAGTGAGAGAGTGTGGGAGAGAGGGGCAGAGTGAAGGAGAGAGAATCTTCAACAGGCTTTGGGCTCAGCTCTGACCCATGACCCTGGGATCATGACCTGAGTGAAACCAAAAGTGAGATATTTATCCCACTGAGCCCCCAGGTGCCCCTTTTTCCCTCCATCTTGAAACATTCTCCTACCTCCGTAAGACAATAACATTATACTTTTTTTCTTTTCCTCCCACGTTCCTGACCACTTGGTTTGACTTTTTGGCCTTTACCTCTTTCTTATAATTTCCATATGTGCAGGGTCCTGGGCAGACTGTGTCCCCCTCCTCTTCACCCTCTATCCTCTCCTTCGGCAACCTTATCCACACCACCTGCACACAAAAGCTGTGGACGTGCTTATCTGTGGTCTAGCTCCCTCCTCTGAGCTCCAGGCCTCATTTCCCACTGCTCTCTGGATATTTGCATTTGCATATTTCAAAGGCCATGGGCCATACCACACATATGGTTTTACTCCAATCCTGGCCCTCTTCCTCGGCTCCTCTTTCCTCATTGAAGAGCATCACAGAGTACCAATTGTACAATCAATGAAATCAGCGGCCTCTTGTTTTTTAAGATTATTTATTTATTTATTTATTTATTTTGGGGGGAAGGGTAGAGAGGGGCGGGGGAGAGAATCCAAAGCAGGCTCTGCACTGTCAGTGCAGTGCGGAGCCAAATGCAGAGCTCGAACCTGTGAACCGTGAGATCATGACCTAAGCCCAAATCAAGAGTCAGACACTTCACCGACTGAGCCACCCAGGTGCCCCTCAGTGGCATCCCATAACATGCCCTCTCCCAAACTCCTAATCCAAATCAAACTCCCTGGATAGTATATATGAATATTTATATTAATAATAGAGATATTGCTTATATTTATAAATAATAAATCAACATTTGTTGTTTATAATACACTAATATTATTGGTTTATTATAATTTTATCATAAATAATTATGTGTTGACTCCTTTCTTCTCTCTTTTTTTTCCACATCATCATCCCAATACAAACTCTCATTCCCCTCCTTCTTGGAGTACTGGAGCAAACTCCTGTTAAAAGTACTCGTTTACAGTCAGTGTGGTTTCCCATAGCACAATCAGAATGTTCTCTCCGAAATGCAAGTGAGGAATGCCCTATTCTTTTCTTGTGTCCTTTCCCCTTAATCCTGATTCAGATGTCAGTGGCTGCCCGTTGCATTCAGCAAGAAGGCTAAAACCCATAGCCTGCCCTCTGCCTGCTTCTCACGCCTCACATTTCCTCATCCCAGAGCTGGGTCATTGCTCCTTCCTCCTGTCCCTCAATCTCCTTCATGCCAGAACTCCTACTGTTCATTTAGATGTCAGTTCAGTCCTGACTTCCTCTGAGGAGTAATTCCTGACCTCCCTAATTAAGCAATACTCTCGTAACATTTTCTTCTTCTCCTTTAAAGCTCTTATGCCAACATAGATTGATACTTTCTTATAGATCTCTGTAATCCTTTGAAAAATGCTGTCTGCCTTCTAGAATGCAGGTTCTCACATCAGGGGGTCTTTTTCACTCACATTACACACATGCGTGTATGTGCACATGCATGCACACAAGACACACACACACACACACACACACACACATACACACAGGCTCTATTCTGTCCTTCGGCCTTCTGATCCCACAGGAGTGTTAGATACAGAATGGGCCATTAATACTTAGTTGAATTAATGAACAATATACAGACTGAATTCAAACATGAATTTGATATCAGCTTGTTCTCCTCAACATTAAATGAACCTAAGTGAATTAGATTTTGTTCACAGTATATGTAGATAGTGAGGATGAGTGGAAGGCGGTGGTATACGCATTCAATTCAGCCCAAAGTGTGACTGAATATTTCCTGACATAAATCAAACACAGATTTTTCTGATCCCAGTCCTAATCAAAATTTTTAAAGTTTAATTAAAATAATTCAATCATAAATGCTGGCATTTCTAACACCGTATATCAAGGCTAAGACTAGAGTCAACTTTGTTTAATGGGATTTGGTTATAATTCTAGCCAAAACAAATGTTCTTTACTTTTGCCACATAGAAGACATAACGCATGGATCTTAGTGATCTTGTCATAATTATCAGTATGAATAACTGGATTTTATATCTTTGGGAAAAGGTCAAATGTATCTCGTAGCTTCTCGTTTCAATCTTTTCCCCATCTCTTAATAGCAAGAAAAGTAAGTACCACATGTTCAGAAGGTTGAGTGACATTATTTAAATTCCATTTAGATGTGCACTACGACGATCACAGATTCCTGGAGCCGTGAATATTAAAACTAAAGTTCTGCTGGTTGCCACTACTTTGGCTCTATAAGTGTGAGGGGAGAGAGGGGAAGGGGACAGAAGAAGGGAAAATTTTGCAAAGAAAAAAAAAAGGTAATGAACAAACTAGTAGAGATTTCAATACATTAGCAGCATATGATTTCCCTGATCTTGAAGATAACATTTGACAAGGCTCCCCTCCAAAGATGAAGGCCTATGATCCTTGGAAGGAAAAGCATATGAGCACACCCAATTCACAGAGAATTTTTCATTATTTTTTTTACATGGTCAGCCCACAAGGTGATACTTACTTTCAGCTGATGATAAGGGTTGCAAGTGTGCTCTCGAAATCGTAGTATTCTTATAGGCATGAAAATAAAAGAAAGCAATGCAGGAAGGAAGGGAACATGCCTTATTAAAAACCATCCACATACCTAAAATAGATGCTTCAAAAACCATGGCTTTCTTCTTGGCTTTTCTCTTTCAAAACTGGAAAGGCAGGACAAATGCCCATAACAATAGGGAATGGTGAGGAAACTATAATATAAATATGTATTTTGTGGTCTTTCCTAAAACCTGCATTTTGAGTTGTACTTCATGGTGACTGCTTTAGAAATGTCAATGCCACAACAGATTCAAACTTTTCAAATTTAATCTGTTGCTCAAGACTGACGTGGTGTTCATATAACTATTTTTATTTCTTTTAATAAACTATTACTGATTGCTTCTGCAATTTAAAGTATTCCAAATATGAATGAATAATTAGTATACTTTTCCCTTTAGAGGAACTAATGTGGGAAAGATATGCAGGAATTTAAAGCAAAGTGGCCTTTTCCCAACACTGAGAAGAAGCCTCTGGAATTATCCTAACACATACACATCAATAGAAACATCCAGGGAAGTTTCTCCTCTGCATCTACTTAAGCTGTAGTAAAGGTACTAGGCAATTATTTTAGGAATACCAAATCATGTTGACTGACTTCCTCTGTAAATAAAATTTATTTGCTGAGTCCTCAATATCGCACCTGATTTTTTCTAGACATGAGCTTTCAACTATATCAAAGAACTATCAAAAAGAAACTATCAAAAAGGAAAGTGGAACTATGACTTGGTATTTAATAAATGTTGACTAGCTACAGTTTTATCTAATGTGTGTTCAATAAGTGTTTAATGTTTTTTCAAAGTTGTATTTTATATTATTTGATCAAGTTATGCCTTGATGATGAAATTGACATTTACCTTGAGAGGAAAATCCAAATTAGATCCACATTAAAGGAGCATAAGCAGCCATCATTTATGCCAGGTGATCTATTAAAAATGCACCTATATTCTGTTGCTGCTAACTATATCACTTTGATGCTAGTTATATAGATTGCCCCCGTACACACACACACACACACACACACACACACACTTGCATACACACACAAACACACACATACACAATCTGTATCAATCTACCAGTCTTATCTCTAGGGAATAACTGACTAGAATGGAAATATTTTTCTCTGTTAATCTATATGTTCTATACAGTTGGAAGAAGATATTAACTCTAGTTTTCAGTTTCCAGAACTGAATGGCTTTTCTTGCAGGGGTGATAATATGTGGTTTAATGACCTCTGTACACACACACACACACACACACACACACACACACTTGGGTGACACACGAGATCTCTACAGCCTCTATTTCTCCCTTCAGCAACACACCTTGAACCTCTGTTTAGGTCAGTGAGAACTACAGACAGGAAGTAGGGCTTGAGGAGTAGGAATCTGTAGCAGGTAATTTTTCTGGAAACAGACTTTAGAGAGCAACTCAGAAGAATCAAAGGCGAGTTCACCTTCAACCTCTGCTTTGATCAAAGAATAAAGTAAAAACCTTAAAACATTCTTTTTTTAAAAAAACCTTACTTTATAACTAAAACTCAATACTAAGAGCAAAATAAACTTCCGTGAGTCCTCATCTCTTATTTCAACCTTGTGTATCTGGTGCAGTCAGACTCAAAACATTCGCAGGACTCTAGACCAATTTGCCAGAAATTCTTCATTAATTGAAATGACTACTTTCTCTCAAGAGATATGTTCAAATCTCACTCAGATCAACAGTGGTTTACAAAAAAGCCTAACGGTCTAATTTTGTATTTGTAAATTTCACCTCATTTTGTATTAAGAATGTATTAAGTTTGCAAAACCAGGGAAGAAAGAAAAGGCTCACCAAAAATTGATTGCAACCAGTAGTTTTCAGAATTAGTAATGGGTAAAATAAATCACCTAAGTTTCTTCTTGAGGAAATGGCAGGGCATGTCACAGAATAGTAACAGCATTTGAGGTGTTTTTTATTTGTCATTTTATTTCTTCATTTATTGAACAGCATGTACTGAGTAGTTGGTATGTTTCAGGCAATATACAAGGAGCTAGAGACAGAGCAATAAGCAAAAAGATATCTGTGCTTTTGTCCAGCTTATATTTTATCAGGAGGGACAGCATTAAATGAAACTGCACAAATAGTTGTGGTGGGATATTTTGAAATGCTAACTCATATTTTGTATATATTTTCCTGGGGCCCTAGGGTTTTTCTGACTTAATCCATTAAGGTCATCTATGGTTTTACTTCTGGGAAGGTATGCCACCACAACGTAAAGAAAAAAATAATGAAACTAAACAAGTCTATTCGTACATTTTCCTCAGGATGAAGCAGCTCAATAACCCCCAGATAACAGCGGCTCCTGGGTGGCTCAGTTGGGTAAGTGGCTGACTTTGGCTCAGGTCATGATCTCAGAGTTCATGGGTTCAAGCCCTGCATCGGGCTCTGTGCTGACAGCTCAGAGCCTGGAGCCTACTTCAGATTCTATCTCCCTCTCTCTCTGCCACTCCCCCACTCATGCTCTGTCTCTCTCTCAAAAATAAATAAACATTAAAAAATCAAAAAATAAACCCCAGATAATAGAAAATGTATTCACTGATGAGTTAGAACCAAGATATCATATTTGAAGTTGAAAGACAAAATTCCCTAGAGGATTACAGAGTATACTTTAAAAGCTAAGATATGAATGGGTGCCTAAGACAGATTTCCACTTCCCTTTCCTCCTCTACCCAGTCAGTTTCTAGTAAGAAAACGACAGCCTACTCCTAGAGTAGGCTGGGAATTAAGTGTGGGGAGACTAGTGCCCTTTCCAGATGGAATCTGAGATGTCAGCAGACCACAGACTGAGAGGTGAGGCCAAGCAGGTGGACCCAGGTCAGCTCAGAAAGTTTTTTGCATCTGATGACAGTAGAATGATTCTCATGTGTGTGGCACCTGGGAGACTCAGTCATCTATAAGTGGTGGGATCGGAGCCCTGTGTTGGGCTCCACACTAAGCATGGAGCCTGCTTGGGATTTTCTTTCTCCCTTTACCTCTGCCCCTCCCTGACTCACACATGCACTCACTGTCTCTCTCTCTCTCTCTCTCTCTCTCTCTCTCTCTCTCTCTCTCACACACACACACACACACAACAACAACAACAACAACAACAACAACAAAATAATAATTCTCATGTGTTTAAGTATAACCAAAGCTATAGCAAAGGGCCTCTCAGAGATTCCCATGACCCCAGTGGACCATGGGACCAGCAGGATTGCGTTCAGTGATCTGAGAAAAGGCTAGAAAGAAGTTAGAAAGAGAAATTCGGAATTTCGGAATGGGCTTGGCAGGCAGGACTCAAGCAACTTGTGTGAACTTGGGGGACAAAGACTGAGACATGGGACATCTCAGAAGTTCTCTTCCTTGATGAGACTCTGGTCCTCGGGACCCTGGTCTGAAGCCTTGGATCTGTGCAAGCTTCTTGATACTTAGACTCCATCCTGCTTTGGGTTGTCCTACATTCCCTTCCCCTTACACATCCTGCTTCCCACCTACCTACAGGCCGCCAAAGAGACTGGGACATGAGTCTTTTTCTTTCCTTGGGATCCTCCTATCCTAATCTCTTAATGTTTACTTTTCAACTTTCATTGTGCCCGAGCCTGAGACAGTTTTATCTAATGGCCAACAATGCAGCTTGGCTCTTTACTTATCAGGTAGTTTTTCAATTATTTTGCTCATGCCCTGAGTTCTCTCTGCCTCTCCCAAGGAGTATGCTCTTGAAACTCAGAGGCTAATACTTTACTCATTTTTCCTTTGCATTTGATGTGTTATCTCTTCTCTGACTTTTCTGGAAAAGGCCAAGGTGTACAAGGAAAAGGGAAAGCATCAGTTAAGATTTCAAAACTTCAACCAACCACATTATTCTTTATACACAAAGTAATAAGCCATGAATATAATTATAGAATTTACACAGGGTATAAACTTGTGTGAAACAGATTCAGTACTATGAAAGAATTATAAGGAAAGAAAGAAGGAACAACAAAAAAAATCAAGTAGAAATTGTGTATATGTGTTCAAATATGTGCATGGGAGATCTGTATTCTTTGGTGTGGCACTGAGCAAACATAATTGGTAGTATAGACCATAAAGTTATCTGAGATAGATCTCAGTGTTGGAAGAAATCATAAAGGTGCCCTATTGTGACCTCGGAATTATTTTGTTATGTTTAAGCACCAAAATTTATGATACAGGACAGTTTTTCACATCACTATATAAATACATCGTTTTAACTGCAGTTAGAAAAAACATTGTTGAATACAATTCTAAAATCTTCAAAAAACTTCCACGAAGAAGAATACCCTTCTGTCCCGGTTCTAATCTTCTTCAAGGGTTCTTTCTCCAAAGCTCACTTAGTGTGTTGGTCACATGGCATAGATGAAGAAGTAGTGTACCCAGAGTCACTAATGTTTCACGCATTTTCATTTTGCTGAGTTCACCAGTTGTTAAGGTAGCAAGAGAAACACGAGTCCCAGTAAGAAAACACCAAAGAGTCCTGCTAACTGTCTCTTGATAAACATAAGTCATTGAAAACTTGTGTGAATAGATGACATTTTAAAAGGCAAAATCTTAAGTATTCTTAGCTGACAAATTCTTTGGAAGCTTCTTAAAGGAATAAACTGGCAATGCTCTCGCATTTCAACTTTAAAATGAAAGGCATCCCTGAACTTTCCTTCTTTAGCAACAAACTCCCTTAACCCCTTCCCTCCCTTCCATAGACAAAACAAACAAAACAAAACACAAAATCAAACAGTACAAGTTAAGATCTTCGGGGTGCGTGTGCGTGTGTGTGCACACATACCCACACACATATCCACCTCTTTGCCTAGAGCAAGGTATAACCTGGAATATGGATTTACCCTTCATATCTCATTAGTTAAATTATTAATACTTTTATTTTCCTCCTTCGTTTAGATTGCATTTTCGCATGATAAAAATGGATGGTTGGAGCTTAGAAAATGAGAACCTGAATCCACCATGAACTAGAGCAAAGTTGAAGACAACTAAATATCTCGGGAGTATTTTCGGTAACCCCATGAGCTTTCCTGACAGTTGGTCACTGTACCCTCACTACATCCTGTGGTGTTATGTTACACACCCCAAAGTCCGTGATGCAACACGGCACACCTCCAAGAGTAGTGGTAGCTTTCCTTTTTCTTTTTTCTTTCTTTCTTTCTTTTTTTTCCCCCTAATTAAGTGGTTTCTCCAAGCAAGTTGAATGTTTTAGTCGTGTGTTGTAGTTCTGGAGCTGTGAGTTCATTAAAGACATTTGGGGGTATTGTTTCTGTGAAGCTGAGATTCATGTGGCCGTTGGATCACATATCCACTTCCCTGCCATGTAAGAAGAAAACATCTTGGAATATAACTATTAGTTGGCTTTGTGGTGTTGGGTTAGTATGCCAGTCTGAGGTTAGAGCACAGATGAGATCCCAAGCCCTGGGCTTTGTATTATATAGTATTGTATTTTTGATGTTGTACTTAAGGGTCAATTACTGTTTCCATTATAAACCCTGTTTTTCAAAGGTTTATAACTCACCAATTTTCATTTTGGTATGCAAGCTGCATGAATATACAGGTTTTAAAAATAGTTTAAATTGAGCAGTGCCATTTTTAGATATAAAGAAGTAAAATGCACTTCTCATTGGTTTCAGTTTGTTTTGGAAGTTTCCAATCTAAAAGTTTATTCCATCTTAAAATGCAACAAGGCTTGTTTTTCTCTCTCTCTCTCTCTGTGTGTGTGTGTGTGTGTGTGTGTGTGTGTGTTTTAATGTATTTTCGTAACAGCTATTCACAGGAAAGATGGTAAAAGGGGGTCAGGGGAGATATCAAATGAAACTTCAAGGAGGAAAACAAAATATATTGTGCACATTTGTGGACAGATGCCATTTTAGTCAAAGTTCTCTAAAACCAAAAAACTAATCAATTAATGTTCCTTCAGCATGGACACTATTTCATGCTACTATTCTGGCAGGTACCGTGAGGACTAAAAGAGCTCCTTGCCTCAATGTGCTCGAAATCCTAGTTAGAGAAAAATAGAAGGACAACAATATTAAGGATAACATCAACCTACGTTGAAACATCGGAGTGATAATCATGTGGCTAAGATTTTCAGAGGCAAAGGCAAGGCCGCTTACAGAGTTGTGCAACCCACTGGCATCCTGCAAAAAGAACGAGAGATTCCAATGCGTGGGCAATTGCCCAGATGTGGAAATTTACCCATCTCAGGTCATGCAAGATTTAGAACTCTTTCCCTGGTCATCGGAATTAGAAAATCTCTGCTTAAGGGCAAAATTGTTTTCTCTGTCATTCTCAATGTTTCCAGATGATAAAAGCAAATTTCCCCTTGTATTAGTCTAAGCTAAACTTCTTAAAATGGTTGTCTACACTAGTTTTTTTTCTTCTGTCACCCAGCTGTCACCCCTCCGTCGATTCCAGTCTGGTTTACAGCACCACCACACTGCTCATATTACTCTTGCCAAAGTCACGATGACCTCCTTGCTGTTGCTGCCAATGAAGAAGTCTTTGGGTTTTTTTTCTCTTTATCCAAATTTATCTCAATTTATAAGATTACTGTAATTTTCTAGCTTTTGTCTCATGATGATATTTGCCATTTTTTGTTCTACCCAGTACCCACTCCCCTCTCCTTACCAAAGTTTCTATTTCCCTTTTTGGGAATGTTCCATTGGAATGGAGTTTGGGTGGGAGTTAATTGTCACTTCCCATTATGAAAGTTGAAGGGGTATAATGTTTTCTTTTCCCCAGCACAGGGAGTAGAGCTGTAAGCAGGGCTCAGCCAATCAGATCCTTTCTTCTAGGATTTCAAAGTTTGATCAAGTCAGGCTACAGGGATGATTAAAAGTCATATTCATGCACTGACAGTGACAGAAGACCCCCTCCAAACCACCACCAATTTATGCTTATTCTAGTTTATGCTATCCAGCTCTCCATAGCTTACATTGTTAATGTCCATTTTCCAAGGCTGGTTTTCCATGTTTTCTGCCTTTGTATTATCTCCAGATATTTTTTGATATGTTTAAATTTTGCTTAGGATAGATAGTCAGTCTCTGTTGCTTATAAAAAGAATATAGATGGTTGTAATTTCCAATTCTCTGGGTCCTCTTTTTTATAGCTTTTGGAGATTCATTTTTCTCTGCCTATTCCTTATATATAGTTGCAATTCTTTCAGGTACTTGTTAATTTCCCTCCTCATTCTTCCCTACACTAACTATCCACCCAGGTTATTTCAATTAATTCCTTGACTTCAACTGTCACCCACATGCTACTGACTTCTAAATCTATCCGGCCATTCCAAATCGCTCCTCTGATACTCATAGTTCTTTATTCATGCCACTTGCACTTTTGTTTATTCTAAAAATATTTAGTGAACTTCATAACTTTGGAGCAGATATGATAGGCAATGGAGTAGCAATTAAGAAACAAAGTATGAGTTTTCCATTTCATAGTGGTCAGTCTAATAGAGTCCATAAGCCTGTGAACTCCATAATTCCATAAAATTTTACGTGTGATTTCATAGGTGACATCTAATATTCAATATCTCCACCCAGACATCTCAAAAAGAGTGAATTCGTTAGTTTCTCTGACATCTGCACTTGTATATTCCTCCTACTGGGCTCCCTGTTTCAATGAAAATATTCAATTGCTTACACCAGGAACCTGAGCTTCAAACTAACTTTCCCTCTTCACTCCATCCCCATCTCTGCACCAATCATTGAAGCCTATTTGAGCAACTTTCTCAGTACCTCTAGAATTTGTTCACAGTTATCACTTCTGCTGCCATCCTATGTATTTAGCCCTCTATCCTCCTTCTCTAGGACCAACATGACACAAGTCTCGCCTTTTGTGTCCAAACTGCAGCCAGAATGATCTTGACAAAATTCAAGCCTCTTTGTGATCACATTTTGATCATAACCTTTCAAAGACTCCATAAACAATCTCAAAGTTATTGATGTAAATGAGTCAGCAAATGAATTGTGGTCTCTCTCTACGCTCCTTCTACTTGGCAGATCCTTCCAGTTTCATGTGAATGCCAACCAGGCCAGCTCCACTCACTCTTCAGGAAACTTCATTTTCCCTAAGCAGCTTTACTCTTCCTGCAAAGACCAGGTTATGTCCCCTTTTATGGGTTCTTAAAGCATCTTGTTTCTCCACATCCTAACATGCATTACTCTGCATCATTAATTGCTATGTTTTCTGAGTAGATTTCATTAGACTGCAAGGCATTTGAAAGCTAAAATCATGTTTCTTTCTACATTGCTTTATCTGTAGCACACAGCAGCCCAGGAAACATGGGGTAAAACAAATGAATTTTAACATTTACATGATCAAAAACTCAATGCCAAACTGTGAAAATACACGTGTTGCTTTTTTTCTAGGCTTTAAATACTTTGGGTAGATTGGTTTGACTGTTGACAGATGTAATGATATACATCTGATAGTTATGGCACTTATGTTTATAAGCTGTGTTGTATGGCATCAGTTCTCAGATGGTGAAACAGTAATAGGTTCTAGATTTATCCTTCAATCATACCTCAGACATACCACACGGCACCCTATGCACACCCTAGTTGTTTTAAAATTAGTATGTTTGTGAACATAGTTTAGAACCCATTAGGACTGGCTATTTAAGACATGAAACATAGAAATCCAGAATCCCAGGTGTGTGATTTTGTTCCTCATAAGGATCCCAGAATGCTGTTTTTTCTCCCATTCCCATTTTCCTCTCCTTTTCTGCCCTAACCTTCTTCAAGGGCAAAGAGAAGTGACCTAAAAGGAGACCCAGAGTGAGACAATGTTCTTCCCTGCATGAAAAATCATCAGGATCTGCAGCTATCTGAGCCCTGAGACACAAATCTAAAAGATTTCCTTTGAGCTAGAAAAGAATAATTGGAAAAGAAATTATATTGAGTACCTAATAAGTGTCAGGTGTTCCACTGAACTCATTGTTTGGCAGGGGGGAGGGAAATGGACCCATGAATTCAACACATTCTAGAGCAATATTGTGATACACGAGGCTCCTTGAGGCTTCCTGAGAACCTTTCAGGGGGTCTGCAGAATCAAAAATATTTGCCTAACAATATTAAGACACTTTTGCCTTTTTCACTTCCATTCTCTCTGGAGTCTACAAGGGGGTTTTCCAAAGGCTACATAATATTTGAAAAGACAACTAGCTTAGTGAAGAAGCAGATGGGAGAACCTAGATATTAAAGAGATTTGCTAAAATGTAAAACAGTGGCACTCTTCTCACTAAATGTTTTGTTTTGGAAAATGTAGCTATCTTTCATGAAAAGCCTATTTATGGCACAGTGATAGATTCATTATTGTTTTTTTAAAAAAATAAATTGATAAGTATTTTTTTTAATCTCAGTTTTAATTTTTGATAGGGTAAATATTGATAGATATGATACCCAACTGTTAAATGTCCTCAATAACTTTTGTGTGGATCAGAGTTCTGGGACCAAAAAATTTGAAAACTGCTGACATGGATAATGAAATAATCCAAAGAAGAGGCATCTATTCATCAATGATATTGCACTGAACATCCCTGGAGCTGAAATAAGTCCAGGTACGGGTGATGACCAAGTGTGGGCCCCACACTGGGGGCACACTGTGGGCCCCATTCTGCCATGTGTCAGTCAGTCTTCTAGGACTGTAAGTACTAAGATAAAGAGAGGCTCATAACCAGTACATCCATGTAAATATCAGGAGTAGGCTTTCTCTGAGTGGTTGAGGACACGCCTTGCAGGACATTCTGTTGCCTCTTTTTCAGATCATTGATTCAAAGAGCATCATCATTTAAAAAAATTTTTTTTTAATGTTTATTCATTTTTTTTTGAGAGAGAGAGAGCGAGCAAGTGGGGGAGGGGCAGAAAGAGAGAGAGATACAGAATCTGAAGCAGGCTCCAGTCTCCAAGGCGTCAGCATAGAGCCCAAGGCGGGGCTCGAATTCACAGACCACAAGATCATGACCTGAGCTGAAGTTGTTCTCCAATCTGTTTGCAGCTAAATCTCAGCAGTTGTTTGGGTATCATGCCAAGCAGGTATGTGATCAATGGTCATAAAGTTACCAACTGATTGATCAATGATCTTGCCTAAAGACTGGCAGAGAGCATGACTTCATTGTTGGTTGACTAGTCTATTATCCACGTAGCAAATTACTTCCATGAATAAAAGCATTCAGCTACTCTCTTACTCAATGTAACTGTCTCATATTCTGAAAGAATGAATACAAGGTCAGTGCAAGTGTCCTCAGTGCCTTGGGAGAGGATTTTAGGGTTTCTCTTTTTAATAGACTTTTGCTAAGAGTAGCAAAGGCACCATAAAAAGAACAGTTAACGAAACTTGTTTTCTTCATTACCAAACTTAATATAAATACTTCAACATGAATGTTCTTCTTTTTTTTTTCTTTTTTAAATTATTCATGAAGTCTTTGCTTGAGTTGGGGGGGGTTGGTGATATACAAGAGAAATCTCAGAAATGATTGCAATAGGAAAGCAGTAATACGATAGTTTTGAACCCCAACTAATATAAGGATGATGCATAATCCAAAAAAATATATAAGAAAATAAAACTAAGAATGCAGGTTAGTCCTTAATTTGACCTACATTAAATAATTATCATGTAGAGGTAAAACCATAGCTAATTTCAAGGACTCCAGAAGGCTTCAGCTGAAGTAAATGAGATCTTAGATTTTACACTCTGACATCCCTTGCTTTTATTTTTCCCTCAGGTGCAAACTCACATCAGGACCTCTTTCCGTGCAATTAGCAAGGTAACTGCCTTACCTAGCTGGCATTGCCCCTTTTCATTTTGGGGTCTGCAAGCATTTGCCACTTACACTCAGATCATGTTTTTGTGAGAGGCCACAGAGTGACTTTCTTTAAAGCTATCAAAGCCTTCCTCATTATCCTTTATGGGCTGTGCAGAAAACATCTCAACTATTAGGCATTTCACCGAGCGCAGTAGAATGGGGTTTCTGGCCCCCTCCAGTTCCTTGGGTAAAAGCTCTGTTCATAATCAGTTTCTGGTTTTGTAAATGACCCTCAAGAGGTTCCTTCCGGTCCCACTTCAGTTCCCTTTTTAGTGTCCCATTGATTTTCCAGACTTTAGGAACGTGTCCTTAACTGCTGCTTTTCCACTGGCTCTCTCTACTGAATGCTAAAGGAACACTTTGTTACTTCATACACTGAGACTGGAATATCTTGAAAAGTAACACACCATTTATAACAGTACAGTTTACAATACCATTTCCTGCAGAAAGAAGGTGCCTTTCTCAGAAAGAGAAGGACAATTTCTGCACCCCATTTATTTTCAAAACTACAAGCAACACCCTTGTTTCTTGTCAATAAAGAGGAAGATAGACTAGAGTAGCAATCACAATACATAAATGATATTATTTGTCCCCAGAGTACATACCAAATAGTAATTCACTCAAAGAGCTTGCATGAATTATAAATGGCAGGAAAGCACAGAGAGGGAATCTTGGTCCAGACCCACTCCACACTGCTGTTACACGAACATTTTAAAGTCAGACTAGCCACACCATATAATGAGCTTGCAAAGGTATATGATTTACTTTTGATTCCCTTCCTGTCCTAATCTCATTTTAAATAATACAGGGACACTATAGAAGCCGTGAATCCAAAGATACATTGATTAAATTGTAATATCAAATAAGCTAATCGATATAGAATCTGAAAAACCTCTTGGGAGTGGTGGGATTTTCAAAAAGATGTCCCATTGGTCTGACCCACCGCTAAAATAATAACAAAAACAAAATCATCAAGAGAACAACAAGAGAAAACCTTGGATCTTTAACTATATGCAGAAGTGGAAGACAGAGAGATAAGCTTGCAGAAAACTTGGGCATTTATGTAGCATTTGGTAATGTAATGATGTGCACTGAAGGACTCTGCTTTGACCTGACACTCGGGGCAAAGCCATTATTGTTTCTGTTGCTGAGAAAAAAAAAAGAGTATTCATGTTGTAATATAACATATTGTTATATTGTCCAGTTCTTTTCTAGCCTCTATAATAAAAAATCGTAGTCATTTTCCAAAGAAAAGTCATAGAATGATCAGACCATAAGCTCTATAAATAAAAATATCCCAGAGACTTTCAGTATTGTCTCAGAGTACAGTATTCATGTGTCCTATTTTCTTATTTTTTCCCTCAGCATTTTCCTTGAGGTTCCTTTGAACAAAATAATCAGGGGGAATTGGGAAGGTAAAAGGGAAGAAATCTTTTCCTCTTGCAGAAAAGAACAATTGTACAGAAGAATTTCTTAACACACACGCACATGTGCACACACACACACACACACACACACACACACACTGAAAAGCAATAGTTCAGTTGAAACAGAATCGTTATCAGAAAGCCTGTGTTAGGAGCAAGAAAAAAAGATATAAAGCCAAAGACTCATCTGAATGATCCTAGTTAAGGGTCTTACCAAAGAGACAGCTTAAGTTATCTTTGAAAACTGGTGAGTTGCCCTGCTTGGCTGAGTTTGAATTGAATGTTCCCAAAGTAACATTTCACAAACAGGGATACCCTTCCATTTCACACTGCTCTTTCTCGAAATAGCAACACCATTTAGCAATATTTCATATCAAGACAATTACATTGCAGAATTATTATAGTCTTAGTGCTTCATTAAAATTAAAAAAAAAAGTTAAATCCCTGTTTTGTTGAACACAAGAAATGAATAGTAAATATTGATTTAGAATGAATGCAAACATTTCCCTAGGAGTGGATAATTACTGCCTTTCTATGCAAAACACTTATATTTGAAGAAGCACTTCACTTACTTTGCCATGCGGTATACATTCTTTAGTACATTGTAAATTATACGTTGTCCTGGACAGTGTCTGCTCTATAATTTCTTATGTCTCTACACCAGAGTCAGTATGTAATTTTAAACTACAAAGTTTCTGCCAACTAGGAGAATAGGCTTAACTCTTTCTCTTTGCTGGGTTCTCAAATCCTTACATGAGGAGATCTGGAAAGCCATAGAACAGATGATCTCAGATCTGGGGCAGTTTGGTCTCTGTTTTTAGACTAACAGAAATGCCACTAGTTAACTGGCCACAGACTTACAAAGTAGAGACTAAATGGAATATAGAATGTAGGTACCTAAGCCAGTTTACAGCCTATCTAGAAGACAGTAATTAAATAATTAACATTAGAAATGTGGAATGAAGTGTTTCAAATACTTGTTGCAGAAAAGGTTTAATTAAATACGGGGCTGTCGTAGTTAAGAATGTCTTTTGTCAAAATCTTTGATCTTCATGGTTTTGTCCTGCTGCCAAGATATTTGCAACATAGCACTATTGAAATTATGTAAAGGATTATATTTTAACCATTTCAATATCATCTAGATAGATGGCGATTTGGTTCAAAGGTTGATGTTATAATACTTTTAAATGGATTTCTTAATGTAGAAATACTAAATAGTAAAAAAATTACAAACGATCTTGTACATCATACCATTTTTACCTATAAAATTACCCTTCTCTAAAGTAATAAAATACTCGCAAAATAACATATTAGAAAGATTTAAGTTTCACCATTCAATTCCCAGTTTTTATAAAATTGGTTTTTGTTTATTTGTTTGTTTGTTTCTTCCACATGTAAATGATACCATACAGTATTTGTCTTTCTCTGTCTTACTTATTTCACCTGCCATAATGCTCTCAGAATGATGGTTGCCAGGGGCTGTGGTGAGGGGAAAATGGGAAGATGTAGGCCAAAGGTTACAAACTCTCATTTATAAGAAGAATAAGTTCTGAGGATCTAATGTACAGTATGGTGATCGGACTTAACAATATGATATTGCATACTTAAAAGTTGCTCAGAGTAGATCTTTAGTGTTCTCACTACACACACGCAAAGAGTTAACTGTGTGAGATGAAGATATGTTAATTATCTTGATCTTGGTAATCATTCCACTGCCTGTGTGTGTATATATACATTACATATAATATATATTTTACTCATATGTATATTCATGCTGTACATTTTAACTACATACAGTTATGTTTGTCAATTATTCCTCAATAAAGTGAGAAAATATATAATTTTTTGAAAAAGAAACATTAAGGTATATGAAGAAATAAAGTCAAAGAAATGCAAAATTTGGAGTAAAGTTACTCTTTAGGAGATAAATGAGATGAAACCAAGTACTTGTTTATGTGTGTGGGTACAAAAGTACATCTCACTTCTATAGAATCCTCACGTTCAAATCCTGTGGGATTTAGTTATTTATTCTCTCTGGTTTCAAACTTCATATAACTTTCTACGTCTTGGACATATTAAAGTTTACAATATAGGAAAGAGAAACTACAAGGGCAACAATAACATTTCAATAAGATTATACCATTCATAAATGTGTTTGGAAAAGGTCGATCAAACTTTTACCCGTTTCCATGTCATGCAATATTTTGTGGCATCCATTGAGCTCTTATGTTTATACCCTCTTCCATTTTTGGCTTATTTTAGACCAACTTGCCTGGTCATAAGAACTGCCTGGGGAGTTCATTAAAGAACAATTCTCAAGACCTTATTTCAGAAAGTCTGACCCGATGAGTCTGGAACCGGGCCCAGGAAACTTTTTTCTTTTTTAATGCTCCAGATAATGTTTTATGATTAAGTTTACTAAGCATGATTCTAGGCCTTCAGCTAACTTATCCTCAATTTTATGTTTAATCAGTGTGAGCAGTATTTTCACTAGTTGTGCTTTAGGGGAGAAGGGGAACATCTTCTCTCCAGCACGCCTGTTGCAGCATTGAAGGAAAGCACAGCTAGGATACAAAAGTAAAACTAATTAACAACAGATCTCTTCTTCAAAGAAGGTATTGACAGAGGTGCGTGTCCAGAAAAAGGAAGATGAGTTATTCAGGTGCAGATTGAAAAGGAAGTAGACACAATAAATGGACACAGAACTCAGGGGTCTGGATGGAGAGAAAACAGCTAAGTCAACCATATCATAAGTGAGTCTGAGCTCTGCTCCTTGCAAATAAACTAATTCCTACAGTTCTCTGAAAATGGACTTAATCTGCATAAGATTAGGTGGATTTTGAGGATGTTAATTTTTTTAAAATGCAAATGACAATTTCATAATTCCATAGAGGGGTGCCTGGGTGGGTCAGTCGGTTAAGCGTCTGACTTCAGCTCAGGTCATGATCTCACAGCTTGTGGGTTCAAGCCCTGCATCAGGCTCTGTGCTGATAGCTCAGAGCCTGCAGCCTGCTTCAGATCCTGTGTCTCCCTCTCTCTCTGCTCTTCCCCCGCTCGCATTCTGTCTGTCTCTTTCTCTCAAAAATAAATAAAAACATTAAAAAAGTAATAATAATTCCATAGAAATTATGAATAGAGACCGTATTGACGAATTTACTAGCACAGATAAACTTTTAAATGCCAGATTTGATCAGAATCATGTAAATCAAGTCTAACTTTGACTGTGTCTCTGTAAGTGGTATCAAGAGGTATTTTGGAAGAGAGCGGGGTAGATGTCCTAGATGGTGTCAATTCTAATGTAAATGGCATTAGTGAACATCAAAGGTATTTTTAACAGTAAATAGTCAAATGTTACAAGTTGTAAAGGTAACAAACAGGTATGTTACTGTGTTTGATTCTGTCCATTTTGTCCCTCCACATTCCTAACCACTCTAATCAGTGAATATTGTAGAATTTTTTCCCTTCCTTAGGGTGCTTGTTAATACATAGGCAGTAGAGGAGGTGTGGGCAACACATCAAGGTTCTTACTAAAGGGAAAAAGCAAAAAAACAAAACCCCAGAACAGGTCTAGAATCCAGCTCTTGACAGCCCTTGACTCCACGTGTTCACTGGCTTTAGGAACATTTCCAAAATGTGAAAAGGTAAAAAAGAATGTGCATCTTAGAATCAATAACATGTAGAGCGCCTCAAGTAAAACAAACAGATCGGCAGCCCCCTGAGGTTTTAAAGATGTTTATCTTTTTCCTTTTTTTTTTTTTTCAACATTTATTTATGTTTGAGACAGAGAGAGACAGAGCATGAATGGGGGAGGGTCAGAGAGAGAGGGAGACAGAATCTGAAACAGGCTCCAGGCTCTGAGCAGTCAGCACAGAGCCCGACGCGGGGCTCTAACTCACGGACCGCGAGATCGCGACCTGAGCTGAAGTCGGACGCTTAACCGACTGAGCCACCCAGGCACCCCTAAAGATGTTTATCAAAGAAACTCAAAGACTGATAAATAAAGGTCTAGGAATGGCCAATCCCCAAGTCAATCGCCAGGACGCTGATACCATGTCTGGGTGACCTGAGTTGCTTGAAATCACTTTGCCATAGCAGGAGAACCTTTTCCCTCTCAGATGAGGTCTTGAAAGACAATGGACAGGAAGCATATCTCAGAGTAGCCAGACTGGGGCCATGAAATGCTTTCCACCACCAGAACAAAGGGATCCTGCTCCTCCAGTCCAACAGAATACGGTATATGCCAAAAACTGTTGACCACTCCTTCTCGCCTTTACTGAATAGTAATCTTAGTGAATTTATCCACTCATTCCTTCTCCAATGTCCACGGAGGTGGTAATTGAAAATACCATTTAGCAATTGTCATTAGGTTATGAAATTGCCACATCTGTGTCAGATTCCAGGCAAATACACATCCCTCAAATATCCTGAACCTGCATTTTGGAAGTACTAAAAAAGTAAGGTGTGGGTTTGTAACTCTTCTGAAAGGAGTGAATATGTTTATAGTATAGAGGAGGGTTGCATTATTTTAGGCAAGGACATTACAAAATTGTTCAGATATGAAAAAGAGCACATGTAGAGAAAAATGGCCCACAATTGGTAACTGGTAAGTGGATATCCACTAGACATATTTGGAGGAACAATCTAGCCTTCATTATGAGAAGGCCACATCATTTTGATATGAATCCTTTAGGAATTCTAGCTGTCAGATCACCTACACTGGAGAGCATATTTGCCAGCATGTGTAGACAGCCTGCCTAAAATGAATCCATTGCAGAGGAAAGTAAATCCTGGAGAGGAAAGGGAGATAGTAAAAAGGAAGGGGAAAGAGGGCACAGGGGAAGAGGAGATAACAGGAACCCATGGATCAGAATTCCTAGAAACATGAGAAAATGTAAGAAAAAGTTTGAGTTGGTTTCCTGTCATGGTCAATTGAAAGAGGCCTCATTAATATAGAATAAATTGGCTTTTGATTCAAGTTTTATAATAGCTTTGCAAAGGTGGGGTCAAATAAGAAAACTCTCATTGACTCCCTGTCATTAAGTCAGTGAGAGTAGAAAGAGGAAGCAGATGTTGTATTTTTACTTCCAGAGAGAAATGGATCTAAATTTACCAGGATGTACAACCAGGAACTATCCTGTTAATGAGGTCAATACCAAACAGCCATAATAACTAGCAATTATTGAATTCTTATTATGGTCCAATCATTACACAACATTAATGATATATCTATATTAACCTTCCCATCCCCTCAACAACCAAATGAAACAGTTTTACTTGCTCCATTGTACAGACGAGAAAACAGACCTAGAGAAGAGAGACAATTTGCCCACGGTCACACAGCTAGCTGGGACTGGAACCTGGGCTCCTTGCCCTTACCCATCTATTCCCTTAACCACCATGCCCAACTTGGGACAAGTATACCAAATGGAATACTTCCCAAATACCAATGAAAGTCTTGTATTTATCTTTATCTCCTGTCCAAGTCCAGAATGAGAGAAAAAAGTGTTTTCCCTCTGCCAACAATACCACTAACATTGCTACATTGACATTATTCAGCAAATAACTTTCACTCAGTAATCATGGTGAGAACTTTCTGCCTAAACATTACAGACTGTTTTCCAGTAAGCACAAATCCAACTAAAAATAGACCCCCCAAATTCAAAAGTAGTAAAAGAGGTGGCATTTAATTGCTATTAATTCTACTTCGTGATTTACTTCAAGACCTGACTGACTGTTGGACACTAGAACAGAATGTAATTTGCTTGGCTATTACTCAGCATTGATGTTCAAACTTACCCTACTTCCGTCCTTGTGGCAGGACACCATTTCAGAAAGCTGAGTGTTCAAAGGAATGTTACTTCTGCAAACAGCGTTCTTAACGTCAGAGGATAAAGCATCACAGTTATGGGGAAAGTTGTGCATCTATCAGGAAAATATTCATCGGCCTACCCAGTTGGCCATTCCCTTTGCCTTTGGCTATCTGGATATATTTTAGTCTGTATTAAAACATCCATGAGATCTCCAATCTTAATTATAAACCTTGAGGAAAAACAGTCCAGTGAAAGTTATTTTCAGGTATAATATTGGAACCTCCTTCTAACTTCTTTGCCTCAAGATTTGCATAACTGTGAGGGCAAAGAAATCAAATCATAAAAATGCCAGATACTACAGATTCGAAATGAAAAGTAAACCAGCCCCATGCCAGTTTCTTGCTACAAGTTCCAGCGGAGACCAAAATCAACGTGACTGAGAGAAGACGTAGTGTAGAGAGAAAATCTCCCAGGATAATCAAGGGATAGATTTCCAAGTCTATTTCCCCCCACAGAACTGTTTTGTTTTCTCACATCAATGAGCTAGAATAAAATGTGGATCCCATGATCAAGCTGGCAGAAGCCATGCTCCCTACCTGGATGCTCGCAAATTGTAAATCACAACTTTACAAGGATTTAACTTTTCCCTTTCCAAAATAATCAAATGTTGTGGTGAGGGGGCCACTAATCATGACAAAAAATATACTGCAAATTCTTTCTTTTGGTGCCAAGTCCAATAAGTTCCCTGAGTGAAATTAAATGCACGATCTTATTCCAAACCACAGCTTCCCTTGGGGATGTTCAAATCTCAAGTGGGGGCTGAAAGGCCAGTTGTATCAAAGCCCAGGGTTACACCCATTTTTTTCAAGTTTTTTGTTTTTTTTTTTTTTTTCCTTTTTTAACTACTGCCTGTAGTGTAAATGGCTCAGGCCCCTGCGCTTTCCAGCCCTTACAGTCAGATCAGCGCTTCATACTTTCCATACTCTGCCACAAAAAAAGTGGGCCGGTCGCTGACTTCTCTTAGTTTCTCACAGTTCTTGTTTATTTTAAGAGATTCTCTGTTGAACCCCAGGGACAGGGGGGAAAAAGAGGAGGGGGGGGCGAGGGGAGACAGAAATCTGTTATGTTGTAAACAATCACTGGCTACATCTCTTAGATCTGCAGTATCACAGGAATTAGAGATGGAAAAGACCCATTAGCTCATCCTGTACACCCTATGCCAACACAGCACTATTCCCTACTGCAGATTATCTCTTCTGAGAGCTTTTAATATGTTTAAAGGGCAGCCAATGATAACATAGTTCCATTTTATTTCTTTTACTGCTTTGTTCTGTCCAGTCTACAACATGCCATCTCTAAGAATGGCTCCAGGGTGACTTCTCAAAGGACGTTTGACTGCCCATGAAGAATTAAAACAATATTTGTGCGATCCAACAACTATGTTCCATAAGTTCAGCATGGAAGCATCCATAAAAACAAATTTAAAAGAGCCAACATTTAGTCCCAGGGATGGAAATGTTACATGAAAAGCAATTTTGCCATAGACATAGTCTATATAGCTAGTACATTATACCCCAAATACACTGTGTGAGTATGCATATATGTTCACATAAAGTGCACACAAATACTCCTCAGTACCCTGGAGTGTTTCTGTTTCCGAAAGTTTGTGCCAAATGCTGCATAATCCACGAAAATGTGATCCAAAATATTTAAGGTTATGTTTCTCACAATTTTCTTCTTATCTCTCTTAAGTCACACATTTTAAATGTCAACTTGTATGGAGAAATATTTAATTTCAAGGATACGCCTCCATCAGGAAAGTCTTTAACTCTTTCCTAAGGAGTTTTGTTTTCTCTTCTTTGTTCTTACCTTAAGATAATACAGAGTCTCGGCTTCCTTTTTACATGTCAAGCCCTGGTATCCTTACATATTAGACTACCAGTCCTATACATCAGGGAAAGAAACATGAAGTGAAGGGAACCTAGAATGATGAGCGAATGGCTACCATCTCAATCTATTGTCTTTGAAGGCTAATTGGAGATAAATCAATGTTAGCATTTGTAAGCATACCACCTTATGCTAGTGATTAGAATCCATCCTAATAGAATATGTATTTTTATTATGTTACATTCTAAGGTATATAGTTTTTTTTTGGTATAATGCAGAATACATTTTAATTTTTAATACATTCAGTAAGTTTTACCATCTTTGATACACAGAGTAGAAAAATATAATTTCTTGGTATTCTACTAAAAGGCAGGATAGTTTAGTAATCAGGAGCCTGGAGCATGAATTCTTTACAAGTTTTGTGATTGTGGGCACTACCAGTGACTTTCCTATGTGAATTTGGTCAAGTTATTCATCATATTTAATCAGTTCTGAGATGTCATGGGCTGTAACACTGAGGATTATTTTATGTACTATTAAGAAATTAAAAGTGATGCTAATTAAATGATGACAGTATGCATAGAATTTTTTAATGCAGTAGCATTATATATGTCAGAGGAATACTGATGCCATTTTGTTCTTTAAGAGGGTTATACCATTGCCTCTAACTTTTTCCCAAACCACTTGAAATCAGTCTGTAAGTTTTGATTTTATGATTTTTGATTTGAACACAAGGCATAAAACAGCAAGTTTTGAGACTATAAGCAGGAAAACACTTTATAAAGCAATTACAGGAAGGTGGGTAAAATCAGTAAAAGGGTTTAAGAGGCATAAATTTCCAGTTATAAAATAAATAAGTCATGGGTATATAATGTATAGCATAGGGAACACAATCAACAATATTGTAATAATTTTGTGTGGTGACAGATGGTAATTGGACTTATTGTGGTGATCATTTTGTAATGTATAAAAATATCAAATCACTATAATATACACCTGAAACTAATATGCTGTTATATATCAATCATACTTCAATAAAAAAACAAAAATAAGAAGCAATTAAACTAAACATATGTAGTTGCAACAATCCACATATAACTCAAATGAAGTAAAACAATATAATTATCTATGACCAAGCACATTCATAAACAAACAATAAAAACTATGCCATGACAACAAGCAAACCAATTTTTTTAAACATCAGAACATTCAGCAAATTAACAGGGGGAGTTATGGGAAGAAAATAACTGAGCAATTTTTGAAATCATGCAAACCAATTTTTTTTTAATTCAGGGGTTGCTACTAACCAGTTGAGTGGTCTCAGGAAATTTAATCTCCCTGGCCTCAATGTGTTAAATTATTTAATTATACAACCTATTGAAGTGTGAGACTTAAATGAAATAAAATATATAAGGGTCTTCCCCTGAAGCTTGATACATAGCAAACACTAGTAAATACTAAATACATTTTAGTTTAGTTTTTTTTTTTTTTTTCCATTAAAGTGCCAAGGATCAGTGGAGGTCATTTATAGCAAACATGATTATTATGAAGGTGGGAGCAGCAAGTGTGGTGATAGAAACAATAAAATAAAAGGAGCAGAGATTAAGGACAAACCTAATAATTTCTACAAAGGCCTTTATTAAAAGGCAAAGGTCTGTTTATAAAATCAGTGATTGATGGTTTATACAGTACTCCAAGAAAACAAGCCTCACTTATTCCCAAACAAATGTATATGATAGAGAAATTCAATGTACTTTTTGTAGTTTCAAGAATAGAATTAAATTGGAGAACTTTGGAAGAAGAAAGTTTGGGCTCCATAAGATTCTTCTCCATTCTTATTTTGGAGGGCTTTGAGCTTGTTCTTCCCTTGACAAAAGCTCTTCTGATGGCTAGTTCCTAGGAATATTCCCACCCTTCAGAGTCCTCCCTGACCCCCTGGCTAATGGGGCTCATGAAGCCTTTTGCAGAACCTTGCTCATTTTCTTCATAGCTCTAATAAGAATCAGTTATTGTGTTGTTCACTTATTTGTTTAGCTGGTGACTTAAAGAGTGGCATGGTGCTAGGGTGAAGAGCATGGGCTCTAAAACCATCACACCTGGCTTAAATCCTTGCTCTGACACTATTAGCTGCTTCTCTTTGGCAAGTTACTCACACTCTCTTCCTTACCTATCTATGAATGGGGAAAATAACACTTCCTACTTCACAAACTTGTTATGAGGAATAAATGAGTTTATACGTATAAGGTACATGGTAACAAACCTGTAGTATGGTCCCAATAAATAGTAGGTGCTGTTGTTTTGTATTATCTTCCTTTGTGTTCCAAAGCATATCTTAATGCCTGGCACATGATTGGCACTCAATAAATGTGTATTAAAGAAATGAAAGAATGAATATTCTGAAGAATGTTCCTTATGAGGAGATTTCCAACAATGGAAATCATTGCTCTTTGACAATCTAAGTCTGTCAGCCGACAGAATTGCTGAAATAATTCTTAGAAAGGTTTTAGACGTCATTCTACAATTATGTCGGAGATGTAACTAATTAATTACTAAGGTCTCTTCCAACTGGAAGATTCTGATATTGATCTAAGATAGTGCTCTTATCCCTTCCTCTGTTTGGGTGCTAGTTTTCTTAAAGGCAAAGTTTTTTGACTAGATACTCTCTAGTGTCCATCCTATTCGAACATTCTATGTAAGCAAGTTAAATCTGTTATTACATTTTTCCTTCAAAAATTCCCATAGGAGAGGAGTTTTTCATTTGGCAACTCAAACAACTTGGTTCAATTAGCACCTGGGACAATTTTTCTACCCCAGGAGCAGAGAGCCCTGGCAACTTGTGACTGTGCTGTAGTCACTGCCATTTGGTGACAGAAACATAAACAATCCATTCTCCATGCCTCCTCTTTCCATTACTGGATTCTCCTTTACTTCCCACCTACCGAAGCAATATAGCCTCATCTTATACGAGCAGCTCGAAAGCAGAGGAATTTCACCCACACAGCTCTGCAGAAATCAGAGCCAGAAAACTCCTATTAGGTCCCTCAAGCCACATCCCTTCCAGAACAAGAACATCCTCTTCAACTGACATTTCAGATCTTCTTCTGGCTCCAAAATAGGGCTGTGCTTCAGTGGTTCCTGTATGTGGTTTGAATAATAGTTTATAAGCATTCTGGGATCCTTCAAAAATAAAGGTTCCATATAAAGTGATATCGCTCTTTTGTTTGTTATAAAGGTTTGTGAGTGTGTGTGTGTGTGTGCACGCGCATAGGCGTGTTTGCTTTATCTTCCTAGGAATAGTCACAAGCTTTCTCAAAGAGAGTGTACCAGCAAGTCTTTGACCTGCTTTTTTGTCAAACTTCTGATGGTCAGCCATTCAGAACCTGGCTGATTAATGCCCCAATTGCCTTGCTGTCAATGTACAACAGAAAAGTTAGTTTTGTAAGTAGTTCAAATATTATTTAAAGTATTACATGTTAATTATTGCTAATATATTTGCTCACATTTTTCTCATCTTAAAGTGTGTATTTATTTATTGTCAATGTGAACTCTGCTTAATTTTAATTACATAACAATACTTTATTGCCTTTGGATATGAAGGCTTGTAACTGTTAATTTGCCGAACATTCAACATTTAAAAACTCTGATTGTTTCACTGTGCCGAACGTACAAATTCAACTTAACATTACTCCAGGTGACAAGAAAGTCAACTGATTCACACAAATGTCAACTACCATTGGGGATGCCGCCCAAATTCTTGACTGCCATCCAGCTTCTCTTCTCTCTCAGGGATAATTTCATTACTTTTTTGTTAGGAAAGAAACATGAGGATGGGAAACGAAGTCCAAGATGACATGGTAAGTGCTACCTTGCATGCTCCTTAGGGCTTTTTTCTCTTGAAGAACTTAAGGCAAATAGCCTAGAAAAAATATTTCTTTCTACCACATGCACAAACAAAATAAGCAACATTGTACCCACTTTACAGAGATGAAAGCCTGATTGTGGAGAAATAGGGTCACTGGTCATTGTAACTTAAATCATAGTCACAGAGATGGGAAAGGGCCAAAATCTGTCTCCTAAGTCCCAACCCATAATCATAGCCAAAAGACCACATTTTCTTGAAAATCACCAGAAATAGAAACTACAAAGCACTCTCCAAAATGTAAAATGCTACTAAAAGGTATGATAGTAATAAAGTTCTGAACTGGGAGAGTTTAGGCCCTCCGTCTGAAACTATATTAAAAAGAAGAATTATTGCAAGGAGTAATGCAATATATTCTTAAGAAATCGCTATTATTTTGGATGATACAATAAGTTACATATATATCAGGGACGTTTCATAAACTAAAGATAATTTCCTGATTTTAAAAAGCTGCTATTCACATCGCAAGGCTCTGGATAACAGCCGTCTACTCTGACAAGTAACTAATAATGCAGAGAAACCCAATTGTGACCCATAGTTGGGAATGAACCTCAACTTCTAAAACATTCCAATTAAACAAGAGTTCAGAGAAAGAAACAGACAGATATAGACTACTTGGAAATTGCTAATTTCAAGCTCTGAACAAAGTAGAACAAGTCTTCAAAAGAGCAAACAGAAAAAAGGGGAGCTCAAGGGATAAATAGCTATTGACGAGAACATTGGGAACACAATTTTTGGATCAGTTTAGAAGAACAGACACTGGGTATAAACTAGCAGAAAGGTTATGTTGAATAAGGGGCCAAGTGAACAACTAAAGGAAAATAATAGGTTCAGCAGTTTTAAAACTATAACAGTAAATAAATAAACTAGTGTGAAAGGATATCAAGATTTCCCTAAAAGGAAGGATTCCTCATAGGAATACAGTCATTGAAAGTAACATTAAGACACCAGCATTGATACTATCTTCACCAAAATATGAATTATTTTTATCTGTCTCTCCGTTTAACACATCTTCCCATTTAAACTCAGACAATGCCTCAAGGTGGGAAAGTATTAATCCAGAATTTTTGCAATTTAGGGACCATCGAGGTGCTAATAGAGTCAGTGAGTCTCATTTCAAGTTCACTTTGAGTAAGGAGGACCACAGAAAGGCTGCTCAGCTCACGGCATTGAGAATTCAAAAGCCTCATATTGGCTTAGCAGGAAGTCTGTAATCAATTATTGCTGCCTATCATGGCCACGGGAGTGGGGGGAATCCAAACCCACCTGCCATTTGTTTGATTTTCTGATAGTCCAACCCTCTGAACTTACCGTTGAGGAATCTGAGACATAGGGAACTTGCATTTAAGAAAAAGGAGCTGAAGTAATTGGCCTAAGGGTATATAGATATTGGGTTTGTTATTCTTTACTGAATGCAGGTACACTGATGTCTGGTTCCTTACCCCTCCTTTCTTCCACTGCATTACAAATGCTGATTATTTGGCATTCTACAGGAGATATAAATCATGCATAGTTATACTTCTGTAATAATATAGTCTTAGTTTATGCTACTATAAAAATCTTAATGCTTAAATATATTCTTAAATTTTTTCAAGCTACTAATATCTATCTTTCTGAAAAAAAAATTCTTACTAAAACTTAATTTCTCTCTCTAGGACATTTAATCCAATAAGTGTACTGATTTTCCTAGGTCTTGTTCCTTATTTTTTTTTTTCTCTTTCCTTCTCTCTGTATAGAGAGTTTATAAATCTAACTGACTTAATCCCATTCAGTGTGATACTAAAACTAGTAATGAAGTGTAGAGGAACCATTAATATACCAACTTCCTCTAAAATGCACAGCAAGGTGCCCTTGAGTAATCTCAAATTACTAGCCATATTCCCTTGAAGCTTACAGCAAGAAGTATGGAATATCCATTGGCCCAGCACTTACCTTCTATAACCATACCCAATATAGAATTACTTTTCAGAAATCCAAATGAAATGTTATGGGTAACCAAATCGTTATTATAATTATAATAATTGGATATCTCATATCCATACCAACATAAAATAACCCAGTACTAACCCAGTTGTTCATCACTTAAATTTCCCCACATCATTTGGGTGTTTTTTTTCACTTTGTGTATAGGTTATATTTATTACCTAAAACTTACTTGAGTGCACTTGCAAAGACAAGAAAAGCAAATTTCTCTACAAAAGGCTCCCGGTGAGAAAACACACAGACACTGTGAAGATGGGTTGTAACCGAAATACCTTATGTGCACTTAGATTTTTTTCAGCATATTTTTCTGTCTATCTTTAGTTGAGTGGTCACTGGGAAGTTAATGGTACGTCACTGGTATGTGAGCCTTCCTCTGAAAAATCCTTTAACCCAGGCTACCCTTTATAAACTATAGCAGGGGATAGGAAAGTTATAGAGCGTATTTTATGACTGTTACTTTTGTCTTTCAGCTCCCCATTGAAGAGATATTTTGGCATGAGTTTACCTATCATGGCAGCGTGGGCCCATTGATACCCATGGGAGGTTGTGATGAGGGGCTCCATTAACTAGTTTCATTATCTCAGGAGGCCCAAAAGAATGACACACTCACCAACAGTATGGCTGCTAAAGCTAGAATGTCAAATTACTTTGCTTTGGGGTCAAATCTTATCAATTTCATATGAAAACCCTTTCTACCTCATGCTGATCAGGGTCTCTGATTTGCAACTGTGTATGTGTTTGATTAATAAAATGTGAAATAAAAATGAATGGATTATTCTGTTTGAACATTAAAATAGTTCAAAACACAGAAAAGACTAATTTATATTAAGGGCTTAAGAATCAACCTCATGTTTTTCATAATGATGATGATGACAATGCACTAGCTAAAACTTTTATAGCATTTACTAAGTCTCAGGCATTGTTCTAAGCATTATACATACACTTATTCATTCAATCATCACGACAACCATTACAGGAAAGAACAAGTATTAGCCCACAGTGGAGCTGTAAAGTAAGAAGTGAGAAAACAGGGACCATCAAATGACATTCCTGCGGTCATATGGACGGTAAGTGCTGAAGTAAGCATTTGAACCCAGGCAGTGTGGCCTTAGAAACCATGCTCTCAACTTCTACAGGGAAGTACTCTGCTTGGAGCCTTACTGGTTTGCTTGTTTGTTTGTTTGTCTATTGTGAGAGAGAGAAAGAGTGAGTGAGAGAGAGAGCACACCTATGGGGAGGGACAGAGAGAGAGGGGGAGAGAGAACCCCAAGCGGGCTCTGCACTGACACCCAACACAGGGCTTGAACTCATGAAGCGTGAGATCATCACCTGAGAAGACATCAAGAGTCCTATGTTCACCTGCTCAACTGACTGAGCCACTCAGGCATGGGGTCTGACTATTAATTACACCAAAGATAACACAGCAGGGTGACTTCCTTACATGTAAAATTAGGGATATTGACAAGAGTTTTCTCAAGAGTTATTGATAAGATTTAATAAGTTTTTATTTGTAAGATTATACACCAATACTTGGCACAAGGTGAGTTCTGTGAGGTGTTTGCCAATATTAATAGTAATACTCTTTTAAACTACAAAGCTTTTTTTCTTCACTTGAGTGCAAATCAACCTTCTTACCCGTGTTCAGTATGGGTAACAAATTAACTTTTAAATGACTTTGCTTTTCTCTAGCTACCAATATACAAGGAAATTCAATTGACTGCCTAAAAACAAACCATTAACTCACTGTATTAATAAAAGTTCAGGTGAAACACTCCCTTTGCAAGCAGGGAGGGGGAGGGGAAGGGGAGAGGAGGCTATACATTGACCAGAGGTGCCTGTCACCAGGGGCCTCGGTGCTGCCAGGGACTCTTGTTGAGTATTTTTTTTCCCCTACCTCATCACAATCACTCCTGTGAGACTGGTAAGTTACCACTAAATCTGTGTGCATAGAAACAAATTCTTAAACTATAACATCCACCACATGATCTATACATTCTTTGGGCTAGCCTATCATTGCATAATATTATGCGGTTTTAATAAAACTCCACCCTTTGAAGCTTTGCTGCGGAGGAGAATAATTCCACTGCAGCTTTGAAGTATGCTCCCTCAAATAAAGGAAGAGAAAAAGCCATTGTTTATTTCACTACTATTTAAGAGTTAATGAGAGATTTGCACCTGTACAGCTGTTGTGGACTGAAACTAGCTCACAGAGTGAATGTGTTTTCTGCTTGAGACAGTTGTAAATGCCTTGAGTAAAAACACTGAGGACTGCTAATGGATAGGTTTATTTTAAAGCATGCCATCTGCTATCAATCATAGAGAAGTATAGGAAGCAAGTTTGGCTGGGCTCCCTCCTTGCGAGCCTGATAAAGACAGGGCTCCAGGACTCAGGAACATTGAGTCCTCAAGAGAATAAAACATCAAACCTACTCAGCAGCTCCACTAACAATAATAAAAATGCCTCTGCCTAAAGGTGACATTCTGAATTTACGATTATTTGTGTCTATAAAGTGTATTCTTTGGCTCCTGACTCATTCTGACTGTCTCACTCTGAGAACAATACATTAAGCCTGCCTGGAGTAAATGGAAATCCTATCCTTTTATTAAACCAGCAGCCAGTACCTGAGACGATCTAATGCCCTGTACGATCGCAGAAGATTTTCAGCTCTGTTCTGTTGCTTTTTTTCAAAATTTTCAGTAAGAAAATTACAAGTGAAATCTATGTCAATGTACAGAAATACATAAATAATGTAGGCAATTTGTGTTTCCTAAAAGACAAAATAAAATGAGATAAAATAAAAGAGTGAATTGGAAATCATTGTACTATTCTTATATCATGTGCCTATGACAATGCCATTGGAAAATTACATATTAGAGATACGTGTTAGTAACATTTAGAACCGGTTGCTTAGAGTTATTATGTTTTGTATGCCGTATGGACCAAGTATGTTTTCCAGAGGACAAAACATTATTTTCTCGGAAATCTTCCAGCTGTGGAATCGTAACCAATATTGCTTTCAAAAATGGATCCCAAAGTATTCCTTGAAAAATGTCGAGCCTGGCTTATTAAAAGTGCTGCCTGCTGAAATCCTCAGTGGATAAAATGAGTTGTAGTGGCATTGGAACCTTCCATAGCTTATAATGTTAGATTCTGCCTCAGATCTGCAGCTTAACTTAATTCTACTGTTAGCCTGGAAAACAGAGTTGTGGGTATTTAGGGAAAACCCACCTGGCCAGCAAACTCATGAGCCTAATTAAAGTTAATAGAGAAATTAAAAGAGGAAAACATTGGCTCAGCAGTGGTAAGAAGAAATGTATAAGGCAACAGAAATTCAGGACAGCGACTTACATTTTTGTATTCTGCATTTGGTAGAAGCATTTCTTCCTAAAGACATGAAAGAGGAAGTGATATTATTTGACTTAGTATGTTTTATGGGTGATCTCTTACAGTTCAATAAATAATTTTCATGCTGAAGGAAATTAATGTTTTAGGTTAAATAGTAAAAAAGTGGAAATACTGATTCAATCAATGAGTACACTTGCAGATCCGCTGTGTGCCCAGCGTTCTACTAGGTTCAGTAATATGAGGAATTTTAGTAAATTAACACTAGTTTATTAGCAGTGATATTAGTAAAAATATTCTCATTGTATGTGATATTAGTAAAATGCTTTATCCTCACCCTTTGTGGAGAAAAATGTCTAGCTTTGGACTGGATTGAATTCCAGAGCAATACTATAGTGCCAATCTTAACTAAATTCTTAGACACAAAGCATACTATAAGAGTTCAGAAAAGAGGGAGAAAAGCAAAGTTTGCAGTAGCCCGAAAAAATGGGTTAGGAAGCCTCGTATCATTTCCTTCAAAATAGAAAGAAGACATAACGTGAATAAAAAAGAGCCTATAATTTATACTTACAAGGACATAAAAGATAATTACCTACTGAAATTTCAGCATACTTTCTGATGCAATAAGGGGTTAGATGTTGAGTCGAGTAGCAACATACACCTAGGGCAGAAGGAAACACCGACAATGCTTTAGTCCTTTGATAGCAGTAAAAAAAAAATTCAAATATCCATACTGATGAAGCTGGAAATGTCTGCGTAAAGCAGGTGAGGTCAGAGTCAGCACAGCCAGTAAAGGGCACCTGCCTCATCTACACAGACAGGTGCCTCTACCCAGCACACACCAATCCTAGGGTTACCAGATCCTGCAATGTAGCAAAGGAAGCTAGATACCTGGCTTTTAAGTAATACTTCCCAATTTGGTAAAAGACTTCACAGCCAAACTAAACACCTTACCACTGGGAGACAGTTCCAGCAATCCTGCTCGGGGCCCTTCAACAGTCCATGACATAGAGACTCCTTAATGGTTAATTTCAAGAATCCTGAACTTGAGTCTAACTGCTACTTAAAGCTCCTGTATTACATTTGATGTCCTTCTACCTGGTGGACTCACCTAACTTTTCATGAGGCCAGCCCTCATGAATTATTTTAGAGGAGTCAGTCTGTTTCTGAATGTGCTGAAGGTTAGTGTGTTTCTTACACCAAATTTCGAATCCCTGACAAGTAATAGAGGGGAACACCAATGAAACCAGCACTGTGGTCGAGCCTGTGCTACCACACTTAGACTTTAGTGGTCATATCAGGAAGAGAAATACCTGAAGATCAGTGCACCAATTTGTTTCTTTAAACCCGAATCAGTTAATCTCTTTTCTTGCTAAAGCAGTGGTCAATGAATACGGTAAAATAATTAAAACGGCATTCATAAAGTAATTTCTAAAAGATTTTAATGCTTTCAATAAAAAGAATGGAGGAAGAACTCATTAACTTAAATATCCCTACTAAGAAATTATAAATGCTCACTGAATTATAAGAAAGTTAGGGGCGACTGGGTGGCTCAGTCAGTTGAGAGTCTGACTTCGGCTCAGGTCATGATCTCACAGTCCGTGAGTTCGAGCCCTGTGCCGGGCTCTGTGCTGACAGCTCAGAGCCTGGAGCCTGCTTTGGATTCTGTGTCTCCCTCTCTCTCTGCCCCTCCTCTGTTCATGCTCTGTCTGTCTCTCTCTGTCAAAAATAAATAAACATCAAAAAAATTTTTTAAAAAAGAAAGCTATAATACCAGGTAGGTATTATGTGATGTTTTCACAGTTAATATTTGCAACATAATATTTGCAACATAAACACGGTGATAAAGGGAAGAGTTTAAACCAAAAAAAAAAAAAGCCACTCTTGAGTGTCTGGAAATCTTATTTTACTATACTATTTAAAGAAAGACCTATGTGAATTATTTAAACGGTAATGCCAGTTTTAACTACATATAATTCTATGGTAGGAAAATGTTTCCAAAAACATTGTGCATTTATTAATTTGGTCAACAGCTAGTTATTGACACTTACAAGGTTCTGTATTTGGTGCAGGAAAAAAATACCTAACTAAAGGATCTTTGTGTTATTGGATTGGAAATCATTTCTTTTAGTTTATTTCCCTTGCATTTTTGACTAGTCTCAAGTTCAAAGTCATCTATGTTAAAAGTGAGATGCATAAATAGCAACGGATTCAAAGACAGAAGCTCTTGCTGCATACCAACACTTGTCAGACATTGTCTACACAGCATGCTAAGCTATTATTAATATTGTGACAACCTTTTCCAATTTAGAATGTCAAACCACCCACAATATGGAGAAACAGGTGACCATTTGGGAGGTAAACACGCCAACCAAATAATCCAACCACAAGCAAAATCAATGACCTACATGTAAACAAAGAAAGAACATTAACAATAAAATGCCATCCATTGCCTGTTGGAACAAGCTACGGGCTAAGGCTTGTTCTAGTTCTATCATAAAGTTACTATAACCTTGATAAAAGAGATATCACCTCTCTGTGTTTCTTGTTTCTCCCCTGGGAAAACAGAGAGAGAAACTAGGTGATCTCTTAGCCCTCTGCCCTATCTAAAATCTCTCATTTGTTTCAAGCTATTTCTGTGTCTGAGATGGTTACACTAATGAAAAACTTTTTTAAACTTTGATACGGATGTTTTCATAATTTATATTACTTACAGATTAGGTAAGCATTTTTGCATCTAACAAAGAGCATTTTCCTCCTTACAAAAACAGTTTTACCTATATCTACCTAATTATCTACCTATCCATCCATGTGTCCGTCCACCCTATCTGGAATGCCAAGCTACAGACAACATCACTGCTACAATTTTGGTGTGTTCCCTATGGATCATTTACTTGTGCAGTTATGCATATATGTATTTATACAAAGCTGTCATTAAACAGTGTCAGTTTCTTATTCTTCTTTTTCCTCCCGTCTACATTATGCCAAAAACCCTACCCCCTATCTTCGCAGACTTTTTAAAAACACGACTGCAAAATCTTCCATTAGATGGACATATCACAGCTGATGAACCACTTCCCAAATGTTGGACATTTGTTTTCACTTTTTATTTTGTAGTGAAAAAGCCTTGCTAATAAATCTTAGTGTACGCTCATGAACACTTCCTTAAGATCAATTCCTAAGTACAGACAGACGATTTTTAAAGCTTTTAACTTGTAATGCTACACTGCTACTCAGAAAGTTTGTGTCAATTCACTCTGCCACCAGTGTAGAAGTTTGTCTACGTTTGATTAACACAGTGGTGCATATTGCATCAATATGATAGGTGGGCCATGAAAAGAGATTTTACGCTGCTTCCTGGGGAGCAACAGGGGAAGGAGTGCCATCTCCATCTCTAATTTTTTCAGTCACCATCTTTGAGTATTCTTGAAAGCTTAAAACTGGGCTCTGTGCCCACCCTTTACACACACACACACACACACACACACACACACGCATGCATGCACACACAGCTCCCGTGGTCATACATGTAAGATGAACCTTCTGATGACAGCAAACAGACGCCCGCTGACATACACAATCAGGGAAAGGGAGGACTTTTCTGAGACCCCTTGGTTATAAGCCAGCTGTCAAGGGGCCATGGAGAGCGAGAGTGAGTCTTTGGGGGGATCCTGCCTAGTTGAGAAAACACTTTTTAAGATGATAGGAGTGTTATACGGCGTAGATGGAAAAGATCTTCCCCTTTATCTACTAGAGAAAGAAAATTGTTGCCAGGAAATGAAGTATTTTCAAAACCAACAGCAACAACCAAAAAGAAAAATTTGTGAGTTTTGCCAGCTTGCACAAGGAACTCGGCCACCAGTCAAACGGCTCCGTATCCAACTCAGAACTGGATTCACTTTAACAAAAATTTCCCTCTTCAGCCACCTAAGTGTCTGTTGAATTAGGCAAGAAGCCAAGCTGGGGTAGAAATAGTCACTCACATGAAATGTCCGTTTCCATTTGGATCTCTGTGGCCCTTTCCCATGTCATGGTGAAAAAATGCTTCCTCTGCCTGGATGCTTTCAGGATGCCTTGGTTTGGTTTGAGGAGGAAGTCAGATCTGCTGTTCAGAAGGCATCCACAGAAGTGGAAGCCACAGCTCTGCACGCTCAGACCAGGCTGTCCACGTTTAAAAGAGAAAGAGGGAAGGGAAAGGAAAGGAAAGGAAAGGAAAGGAAAGGAAAGGAAAGGAAAGGAAAGGAAAGGAAAGGAAAGGAAAGGAAAGGAAAGGAAAGGAAAGGAAGAAGAAAGAAGGAAGAAAAAAGAAAAGAAAAAAAAAAGAAAGAAAATTTTTCCTCGCCCACTCCTACCCATGGTTTTGATGTTGAAAGAAACCTGTTGTGGTTTAAATGACTCGGTCAGTTCTTTTGGGATTTTCCAAAGTTTCCTATAAAAAGAAATCTGTGGGAAATGAATGATTGCATAATCACTAACATATGCCAATTTCTCAAAACCTGTTATCTTTTTGGTGTTTTGAATTGTATTGTCCCAGCTAGTGAATTACTGTCTTCTAATAGTTTTAAGCAGTGATGCAGACTGGATAGTCTCTCTCTCTCTCTCTCTCTCTCTCTCTCTCTCTCTCTCTCTTTAACCTCTGAAGGGTACCTAGTTAAAGAAAAAACAGATACCACAAAAGGTAAGACCAGGTTGTTTATGCAGCAAAACAAGTGGACAGGGTGATGAAGGGTGGAGAAATGAGGCAATTATCGAGATATATAGTGGGTGGAGGGAAAACTTGATTTCTTCAATTGCCTGTGTACCTTAAACAACACAATTTTTAGCCTGACTTAAGAGAATAAATATTTTCTTCTTTGGTAAGTCTAGACTTGGATAACTAGTAAAATTATTTTTTTTTATCCATAGTAGACATGAAATTTGTTCACTTTTGCTTAAAGAATATTAAAGTGTCTGGGCCCAGAAAACAATCTTTAAAATTAAAGAAAAGTTGAGGATAAAGCATAAAGGCCAAGGTGTCACACAGAAAGGAGCTGGTGAAGGAACGAAATGGGTACTATTTACTTTCTATGAGGATGAAGATCATTGATGCCTGATAGGTAAAGAATTCCAGAGGCTGCTGTTCTGTTCCTGTGGCTGTACCACAGAGAATCTAACTCACTGCTGGGACCACAGAAATGAATGCTAAAAGCAGACCCATTCTTTATTACTGTTCCTTGTGAAAAGTTGAAGACTCAATGAGACACTGACATTTAGCCAGAGGGACATGTGTCAATACCCTATAAACTAAGGATCCCCAACAGGCATTCAGTTAAAGGGGGGACCAGTGGCTCTCAACCCTGGGTGTATATTGGAATTACCCGCGGAACTTTGAAAGTACTAATGCCTCAGGTCTATTCTACACCAGGTAAATCAGAGTGGGGGCCATGAGATCAAGGCATAGGTTTTGTTATTTGTTTGTTTGTTTGTTTTAAATCCTTGGGTGATCAAGGCGTAGGTTTTGTTATTGTTCATTTGTTTGTTTGTTTTAAATCCTTGGGTGATTCTAACATGAAGCTAGGGAAGGGAGCCATTCAAATGCAGTTAAGGCATCTATGACTTCTCTCTCTTAAACCACACCCTATTTGATTGTGGATACATTTTGAAATGTACTATCTGTACAACTAGGTTGGGCTATAAGAGAGTTCATTTGCTACTTCTATGCTCATAATACCTAAAATGATACCTGATTTATAATAAATGTTTAATGCATATTTACAAATACTAGTGATGAGTGATTACAAGACAACATTTTTAAACAGTGAATGATTATTTTAGAAGTGATGAATACATTATAAGAGGAGAGTTTTGGCATAGGACATAATCACAAAGAAAACTTTGTGAAAATGCTGAATCTTTGAAGGCAGTGTGAAATGTGACATGAAAAACTGCATGAGCAGAGATTGAAAAGCCAGTGTTAAGCATTTTGCAGGATGAGGAAACTAAATTCCCGCTGATATCTAGTATTGCCCTCTGCATTCATATCAGAATATTTGAATATGTGTGAATCCACTCAATTTTTTAAAAAGTCTAGAAAATATCAAAAGCTAAATGGGTTAGAAAACATAACGAGCAGTCGCATTAAAGAAGGAAAGGACAGCTAGAAGTTAGCAAATATCCACAGGTAATAAATAACATTTCAGTAGCCTAACTTCATTTTATGGAAATGTTTCCAGTTTAGGGAAAAGCAAAAGAATAATTTATCTTTGTTCCCATCAGAAATTATACATCATTTCTTCACTGATGAGATGGAGATTTAGGTTAAGTCATGGTACAGTTAAGGGAAGTTGTATCTTACTGAAGGTTTCACATTTCATTTGTAGCATAATAATACCATGTGGCCAAAATTGCCTTTGAGATTGTTTTCGACATGTCTGTCTGTCTCAGTAAGAACAACACGGCCGGTTTTTCCCACAGCTATGTAGCTAATCATTTTTTCTATGAGCATTATATGAAGTGGTTGGCTCATATTTACAAACCATATTGTATATCCCCCCAAATTTTTAAAAACTAGAACCTCACTCAGTCTGACAAAACGATCAAACTCAATGAACATTAGGAATCCTATAAGAACTGCAACCACAAGGCGTACATCACTTAAGCAGAATGAAGGGGAAGAGCCTCTACTATGTACAGTGTTTTCTTTTTCTCTCTACCTCTCCCAATTCTCTAAAATCGTCCTTATTGTTTTCATGGGGACAATATAATGCAATTAAGTTAAATTTGTCTCTGATGAAATATGAATGCAGGCTTTTGATCATTATCATGCTAAGAAGTAGATTTGATGTGATATACCTGGGCTTCTGTTCTTTTACGTCTGCTCAAACAAAGGTTTTGTGAATGGCTTAGATTAAGAGATGCAGAAGGAAGTATATATTCCTTTTTTTACAATAACATAAAGCTTGGAAGAGAGCGAATATTTTGGAATACAGAGTCAATATACAAACAGATCTCTATAATCTAGAATTGCCAAGGAAGATAAAATTTAACACCATACTATAAACCTGTGGATTTAAGTTCCAAATATTAGTTAGGCTCTGTATAACAAATACCTAAATTTATATGAAAAAGACCACCTGTTGAATATGAGCCCCAAATCAAAAACTAGAGTGGTAAGAACTCTATTAGAATAATAAATGCATAGGCTAATTAAAAACAACCACACAGTAGAAAAGCAGTTTTAGATTTTATGTTTAATTATACACGTAGAAAAGTAGTGATAAGTTGTAATAAAAAATAAATCTGGGGCACCTGGGTGGCTCAGTCGGTTGAGCGTCCGACTTCAACTCAGGTCACGATCTCACGGTCCGTGAGTTTGAGCCCCGCCTCGGACTCTAGGCTGATGGCTCGGAGCCTGGAGCCTGCTTCTGATTCTGTGTCTCCCTCTCTCTCTGACCCTCCCCCGTTCATGCTCTGTCTCTCTCTCTGTGTCAAAAATAAACGTTAAAAAAAAATTAAAAAAAATAAAATAAAATAAATCTGAATCCCCCTGTTCATATCTCCAAGTCTCCAACTATTTTTAACAAAATAAACTTTTAACAAAATACATTTTACCAGTGATTGCCCAATGGCATTTATCAAGGTAAATGAATGAGTCTCACGGCAACTTGGAACTCCTTAAAAGGAGTTTAAGAGCTAGTATCCTTCGTAGCTCTTTCACATGATTCAGACAAAACACAACAAGGAACACTTTGTCGTGGAGCAATGATCATGCATTCACCTTCCAGTGATGGAATTTTAGATTTGGAAAGGACTATAAGCAACCATCCTGTCTAAATTCCCTCTCAGTGAAATACTTCTTTGATAGTGTATAGAATCCCAAACAGGAAGAAATCTTACAAGTTTGTTAATACAATTATCAGTAAAGTATTTGAATCTCTTTTAAAACATGCCCTCTTGGTACTCAAGTAGCCAATCAGCTAAGTCACTATTTTTTTTTTTTAATTTTTTTTTCAACGTTTTTTATTTTTGGGACAGAGAGAGACAGAGCATGAACGGGGGAGGAGCAGAGAGCGAGGGAGACACAGAATCGGAAACAGGCTCCAGGCTCCGAGCCGTCAGCCCAGAGCCTGACGCGGGGCTCGAACTCACGGACCGTGAGATCGTGACCTGGCTGAAGTCGGACGCTTAACCGACTGCGCCACCCAGGCGCCCCGCTAAGTCACTATTTAAACATGAGTTTGAAAGATAGACCCTTAACTGTTAAAAATTCTAGTGATTCAAATTGACATTTTCAGCCTTGGTCTTTTAAACTCCAAACTTCAATAATCATGTGTCAACTAACCATCTCTACTTACCATATGGAAAACTGAATCCCAATTTTCACTCTTTCCTATCTATTCCTATTGCAGTTTTCTTTTCAATTTATATTGTTAACCATTCTGTCATCTTACTTTTCAATGGACTATGTTTTTTAAGTGTATTTATTTATTTTTTGAGAGAGGGCACAAACAGAGGGGTAGGGAGAGGTAGAGAGAATCCCAAGCAGGCTCTTCACTGCCCACACAGAGCCCGATGCAGGGCTTGATCTCATGAACCATGAGATCATGACCTGAGCTGAAATCAAGAGTCAGACAGTCAACCAACTGCGCCACCCAAGCGCCCCTAAATGGACTATTTAAAGTAATTACTGATATTTGGATTTATGTCTGCCATCACATTATTTGTTTTCTATTTGATCCACTGGTTTTATACTTTTTTCTTGATTTTTCTTTTTAATAAATCACATATTTTTAATCATTTTATTTTAGCCTCTGTTAGCGTGTTAGCTATACATTTTCTAGCTTTCTCTTTAGTGTATTCCATGTAGATTACAACATACATCTTTGGCTTATTACTATCTATTACAAATTTCCTTGTCTTCATAAATGGTGATTCCGTTTTTATAGCTACATAAGCCCAACCCTTGGAGTTATCCTTGACTCTTTACTTTCTTTCTCCCACAAATACAACTCATCAGGAAACCCCTTTGGTTCAGTTTCCAAATATATTTAAAATCCAGCCATTCCTAACCACATCACTTTTAGCCCTGTAGTATAAGCTATTACCAGCTTAAACTTAGCCTTTCGAACAGCTTCCTCACCAGTCTTTCTGCCTCATTTCCCCACTAGAATCTGTGTTCTACTTACTGTCAGAGGGATCCTTTAAAATACAAACCAGATGGCACCAGTACTATTCTCCAAACTCTACATGGCTGGCCATCTCACTTAGAATAAACTCTTGAATTCTTACTTTATCCTCCACAGTCCAGCACAATCTGACCCCAACCCCCTCTGTAGCCTCATCTCCTACAGTTTTCCCTGTTCCTCACTCCTCTCTAGCCTCACTGGGCCCCTTGTTACTCCTCAAATGCTTACCACACAGCCCCTGCCTCAGACATCTGTATATCCACTACCATGGCTTGGAAAAGTCTTCCCGCAGTTACCACTTGATCTTCTAATTTCAGCCATGTCTCTGCTCAATCATCACCTCCTCAAAAAGGGATTTCGTAAACACCTTTTTTAAATCAACATCCCCTCCCTCCTTATCCCCTTCCTCTATTTTATCTTTCCTGTTAGAAAATCTTGATGCCCTAACTATTTGTCTACATGTTTATTATCTTTCTATTTCCCTTTAAATACAAACATCATAGAAACATAGATTTGGCTTCTTTGGTTCCCTCTTTACTATCTAGAAAAAGGCTTCAATAGGCCCCCATAGAAGCTCACTGGATATTTATAGAATTAAAGAATGAACTAATAAATGATTTCCAGTTGTTGGAGAGTTACATCCTTCCCACGTATTCTTATTTCTCCATTCACATTCTCTGTCACAGTTTTTCCAAAGAACTCCGTATGCTGCATTATACACATCCAGGTTGTACCTGGAATTTGCACTCCTGGAGAATGTGGTCTACACTATCCACAGCTCACTGTCCCTTAGGCACAGTCCTCAGGCCAGGCAAAGGCATCCTCTCCCATGTATCCCAGCTGAAATGCCATCTTTCCCTTTGTAATTATTGGTCTAGCCACCCAAGAGATGCTTGTTCTGGGATCATGCCTTATTACTTATCATCTCAGAATTGGTAGCTGCCTAACCTGGTTTTAAATGAAATTCACACATGGTCAAAACTGTGCTGCTAAGGCAGAGTACAGCTGAAAGCAACGAGATGTGATATATTATTTTCTCTTAGTCATGTGTTTCTCTCGCTCTTTCTCCCCACTTCCTTTCTCTCTCTTTTACTCTCTCTCTCTTTCTTTTCTTTACAAGATGGGACAGAGCTGTCCAATGGGAATAGAACGTAAGCCACAAATGCAAGCCATTTAAGTTATTTTAAATTTTCTAGTAACCACATTCAAAACCTAAAAAGAAAAAGGAAAATTATGATAATATATTTTATTCAATAAAATATATATCTGGGCATTATGAATCTAATTTGTAATCAATATGATGATATAAGTTCTTGTATGAGCTATGCAGGGATTGTAACCACCTGGCTACGTCATGAATCTTAGAGTGTTAAAGAACAGGTTATTCCCACGCAGAGTGTTCAAAACTGTGATTCTCAAGGTGGTGGGGGCCACGTGAGGGAATGAAAGGTGTGAGTTGGGATAATCTTAAAGATTTTTAGAAATGTTCATGTAGAGAGAAAAAAGCATGCATGATTTGAAAAAAATGCCCCAAACAGTTTAGAAGTCACCCCATTTCTTCTCCCAAGCTGAGAACTAAAGTGGAAAAGAGAATCCTTCCAGTAGGAATAGATAATTAATAGGGACTCTTTAACTTCCAAAATCCAAAGATCATGTGACATGGAAGTTTGGCACCCTCCCAGCCCTCTCCTAAATCATCGCACATCATGCGACACTCATTTTTCCCAAACAGAAGTGTATGATGACATCCTTAATGTCCATTTTAGCTAAATACATCCCTTTTGGCCTAATGTGTGAAACATATCTAGATTAATGATCAAAGGCTATGAAAAAAATGACAGCCACCTTCCCTTTATTGCCCTTTCTCTGCTGGCTGTTCTCTAGCACAAGATTTTCCACTGGATAACACCTGGTGTCTGTGTCCTTTTAACTCAGGTTTTTAACCTCTTTAGGTTGAAGTGGAAGGGGTGGCATATTAGAAAAAAAGTTACGGGGAAAGCCAAAATCAAATCTCAAAGAGTAGTCATGCCATTGTGGGACAATTCTGATTTGTATTTGTTTTCCCACATTTGATATCCCATGGTAGAGCTGTCATGGGTAGGGAATGGTCCAATAAGTTGACCAATGGTCTGTGAATTCATGTATTGGCATCACCTTAATTCTGCTCTGTGACTTGATCCCTCCAAGATTTACATTGTAACAGTAGTCTAGACATTTCTAAGTTGTTCTGTAAAGATACAATAACCTTATGCAAATAAATATTTTCAAAATGCTTCGGGAAAATAATTTAAATATCATCAAAAGGATTTGTTTTTTATCATCAGATGCTTTCTCATTTTCAGATGATGAGCAAAATGACAGAGACGGAATGTTCCTGAATTTTTTTTTCATATGCAAACTGCTCGATTTGAGATTAAGAGTTTAGTGGCACACAACAGCCTATGTAACTTTAAATGCCTTCATTACTTCAAATCCAAATTTAAAATTCAGACACCTAGTGTTACTTAAATGTACCCAGGTTTTTGTGGTTTAATAATAACATCTGTTTTGGTTTTTCAACCACAAAAGTGCGTTTAATCTGTTCTTCCTTTAGTTGAACTTTTCACATCTGCTTCGGCTTGATTCCCATAAGCTAAAGACCAGATCTTTTCCAAAAGTAGGAAGTCTACCTGTACCACTGTTGTTCCAGCTCAAAAGATCTGTTTTTAATACCAGCTGAATATTTCAAAAGAATAACAAAAATAAACTGCTTACCCACAATGCACTTCTTATGCTTTTTGGCTTACAAATCAACGTGTGGTCATTTTATGAATGCAATGTTGGGCAGAAATTTTAAATTAAAACAGTGAATTGTCGGATCACACATACCCAGGTAGTCCCCCCCCGCCACCCCCCCAACTTTTTTAATCATGGAAAAAGAGTGTATTTTATTAAGTTGATGATTTGTGAGAAAGTTACACCAAGGATGGACAGTGGCTTAAAAACCCCAGTGGTTTATTTTGGACACATACCTAATGCTTATCTAAAGCCCATGGGTCTTGAAAAGTAGGCCGGAAAATGTTGCAAGGACAACATTACTTCACAGATTTTCCACAATTGTTGCTGCTGCCGCACTTCAACTCTCCTTCTGTCCTGTTTATAACCACTCCTGAGTCACATACCTAAAATCAGACTCTAAAATCCTTGGAAGATCCTTTGAAAAACAACCATGGAAGGCACTGAGAAGAAAAATTTGTCTTCACTGATGAATTTGGTTGAGAAAGTTCTTGAATAAATGAGTGCCTGGGTTAGATATGTGTTAATTGTTTTTCTCAAGTGGAAGGATTAACTCTCTTTTATCAGCATTTACATGAGATTGAACAAAGCTGAATGTTCCATCTTTATTTGGACAAGATTTAATTGATATCAAGTTAGTCTAATTATTTTATTTTAGAAATTTATTTTTGAATATGTGAGATGCACGTAATTATATATTTTTTCTGACACTTGATTATGTAATTATATTTGGTCCTGTTTCCAGGACAGAGTAACACAGCACACTGCAATTAGTAGGTGTTCAACCCGTGTTTGGTGAATGAGGCCTAATGAGGCAATATAATGGGGAGAGCCTGGTACAGTACCTTTGTCTAAGCAACCAAGACGGTTTCGTGATGTGAATAATTTCCCAATGTCTAACATAAGTAGAGGCTGTCAGTGGAGATGATTCGACTTCATTCAAAAAATATTTCTTGGTTGTACAATATGCACAAGTCACTCCGAGAGCCACTATAAGAAAGACAAGGGTGAGTAGGAGCTTTACAAGGTTAAAGGATAAGCTGAGCATGCAAATTATTAAAAATGCTTTAAGAAAAAAAACCAAGCAGTGCTACGGTACAGCTAGCGTTTGACACAGGCCTTGAAAGAAAAGTCATCAAAACTTTCAGAGTTTTGAATAGGACACAGGCAGGAAATGAAAAGCAAGAAGGGAAGTGATCTGGTAAGAAAGCAAAAGATTTCAGGTCTAGAGAACAGTATTAGGGAAAGTGGGGAATGACAAGCAGTCTAGTTTGTCTGGAGCACAGGCTTAGAGAGAAAGGATTAGGGGAGGATAAAGATAGAAAAATGGCTCAGTGGCGTGCCGTGGAAAGCTTTAAACGCTATGCCAAAGAACTTGTCCATAATTCAGTAGGAAATGAGAACCTAGATCTTCAAATCAGGTTTTCTTAATGTGATATTCAAATAATTACCACAAAATTTCAACCATTTTGCCAGCATAGACAGGACCAAAGAATTAACATTCTTTTCCAAACTTGGTCAGATACATTTGGTATAGTTCCTCATTCATTTTTTGTTTAAAAGAGAATTCATGAGCGTGTGTGTGTGTGTGTGTGTGTGTGTGTGTGTGTATGGGGGGTGCCTGCCCTATTTCCTGACTGTAGGTTAGTTACTGGGCTTGGAGATAAAACAGAGAAGGCTCTTCTAAAGTTCATGAAGCAAAAACACACATTCCCTGACAGAGACAAGGACATCCTAAAAAAGTATGAGTAGAAAAACCATACTTGGAGCTTCTTGTGCCCACTCAAAATTACGTGCCTGTCATGATCTATTAGATTATTGGCAGCTGTAAGAAGCTCCATATATAGACCATTAGTCAAAAGACAGTAAACACAATATTATTAAAAAGAGAAGAAACAAAGATCATTTAAATTCCTTTTACTTTGTTGAGAGAGTCATAAAAGCAACTATATAAATCATAATTGAGAAAAGATCCATGATATAAAAAATAGGAGTGATGGCATGCTGAGAAAAGTAAAATTTTGCTTTTTCTAATCATTATGCCATATACTCTGAATGTAGATCATACCTTTACTAATTAAATGATTTACCTTTTACTGAGCCATCACTGTGAGTTGAGTCTAGAATATAAAGATGAAAATTATTTGATATGTCTCAAATGTCTCAAGCCAATTTACTATTTTTAACCCCATTTTCTCCACCCCCAAGCTGGCCCTCTTCCAATGTTCTCTCCCAGCGAAGTAATACAAAGCACCACTCCTGATCCCAACCTCATTTCCTCTCCCATATCCACCTCATCATAATGTCTTACAACGTTACTCATGAGGTATTTTTCACCCCCATCCTATCATCAGTTCTACCTTCCAAACCACCATCATACCATATGTAGACAATTGCAATAGAAAACCATCTCATATACCTGCCCTTCTCCAATTCATTCTCCACACAGCAGGCAAATTGATATGAACTTGTCAGCACATTCTCCCCTAGTCTCTATCCTTTCCCCTTTCTCTCAGGATTTTACTCACTGTTGTACCTCTAACATTTAGCTATCAGTAAAATTATTTCATTATTTAATTTAATTTGATTTGATTTAGAGGTACCTGGAGGGCTCAGTCTGTTAAGCGTCCAACTCTTGATTTCAGCTCAGGTCACGATCTCACAGTCTATGAGATCAAGTCCCACGCAGGACTCTGTGCTTACAGCGTGGATCCTGCTTGGGATTTTCTGTCTCCTCTCTCTCTGTCCCTCCCCCAACTCACATGTTTGCACATGCTCTCTCTCTCTCTCTCAAGATAAATAAACATTTAAAAAATTATTCAATTTAACCAAAAGATGTGCTCACTATCCTCAAATGGGAAGAAAGACTGATAAGCAAATCATGGGATAAAGGGGGTAACTAGAAATGGGGAAAGGTTGGCAATTTTGCTCTTACTCCCAGAGTAACTAAATTTCACAGGGAAAATAAAGCATTCTCTTCCACAAGGCAACATTATCTTTGCTTCTTCTCAGGGTTCCCATGATTGCTCATCGGTTTGGTATTCTGGAGTGGACTTGATTCAGAACATGAGAAACCAAATTCTTTAGAAGTCAAAAGTAAGTTTTTAAACCTTCATTCATAAAAAATTCCCAAATATTTTATAGCTTTCCTTAAAAATCTTCCACAGTTCATTGAGTACAGTACTTCCAGAACTGTTATGACCTCAAACCTGGGGGAAGGCTGCTAGTGAGGAGGCTACCCACACTCAATTCTTAACTTCTATTTCAGAATTCCACAATGCATTTTCACTTCTCATGAAGGATTAAAACCGCATCATGATAGAACAATCTGTAAGAGTCATAATGCTTTTAACAAGTAAGAAATGGATTAAAAAGCACTTTATGTCTTGTTAAAGAAATCCCCCGTTCCTCAGAAGCACTTTTTAGCATCTTATTAGTGGCATTTGATCTGACTGACATATTGACCGGCAATTTGAACAGAAGACGGATCATTTCCACTTACATCACAAAGGGAATATAAATTTGTGACTGTAAATTCAAGAGGGACAACTTCCAAAGAATTTCTTTAGAATAACACATCTTACTTTAAAGCAGGTTTTAAAGTTGTTTTGGATTCTGCCTCAGATTCTTTAATAAATCAGTGTCTACAACTATACTTAGTACTAACCTATTGTTTTTATTTGGCTTTGCAAATAGACCAAAGTAGAATTGGTCTTAAAGTGAAAGTAACTTAAAATACCTGCCCTCTCCTGGTATCAACAGGAATACTATATGAGTAGTTACAACATTACTGGGTAGTGTTGTTGTTCTTTATCTTGTGTTTTTGTGTTTCCATTTTTGCTATTTTTTCCTCCTCGCACATCAACGCTCATTGGGTTTTGGTACCATAATCTCACTGACTAATGACTCCTCAGGTTGAAGATGACACAGTTATCACATCTCTTCCTAAAACTCTTGTGAGAAATGGCCAAATAAGTGTGACGGTAACACAATAGGAAACGTGTCACCATTTCACTGTTAACGTGAAACAATGAGCTACCAGTCAGCCCAACAGCTATAGGACATAGTCAAGTATTTCCTTTCTACCATACTATGAAAGCTCTCAGTATCTAGATTACTACCAATATTAATTACTCACATACTTTGGTTTTATTTTCATTGCTTAGAGAACAAGGAAGGAATTAATTGCAGGTCTGTAAAAGAAAATATGTATGTGTGTGTGCATTTTTTTGAGTTCCAATTCTATCCAAGAAAAATCGCATTTCAGATCACGATGTTGTGTGAATAGTTTAAAGGATCCAACTTGTTTTTCTGGAACTGTAACCACACAAGAAGTAACTTCTTTGTGGCACTTAGGGATTTATCACCTAAAGCTATAGGTTCATGCATTTCCAGTGTATTGATCTTTATTTTGCAAATGTTTCAGCAGCATTTACTATCACTGAAGTAGTGGCAACATGTTCTACTTAAGATCAAACAATCTCCCGAAATCTGGCAAGATTTAACAGAAATTTAAAACAATACTTTCCAGGGAAAACGCTAACCATCTGCAACTGTTATTGTTAACACTATTCTTTTCTCTTTTTTCTTCCTATATTATTTATACTTCCTGTTGCTCTCAAAGCTTTCTATCTATCATTAGCAATTAATTGTAAACAAATGGTTGGAGAGGATGTTTACGTTTACAATTTTTTTTTCCTAAGTCAAACAAATGCTGTATCCTGTTTCAGTCACATGAATTTCCCGTCCCCAGACAGGTCTACCTGAGCTCGGCTGAGAAAAATTCATGGCAGAACACAGAAATGATTGCTCTCAGAAAGGAGGGGTCTTTTCTACAATAACATTCTTGGTGGACTTTCAGCAGTTGGACGGATTTTTTAAAGGAAAAAGAGCTAAACAGGCTAATAAGGACTTCTTTAAATTAATAGTTTAAGTTAGTTCTATTTAAAGTAGAAAACACAGGCTCAGATACATTTGCACGTAAAAAGAAATTGAAAACATCAGAAAGTACCCGTTTGCTTCCTGTTACTTTGTCCTAAGCACATAAGCCCAGCTACACTGGAGGAAGTGGTCTTACACCAAATTATGTCCCCATTTCTTAGCTTTTGTCATAACCATTGGGATCCATCATCCAATGCCACCCACTTGTATCTCTGCCAGAGTGAGTGCACAGTTACTTGTTCAATGCTGCAGTAGAGTTGCCTCTTTGATGTTGTTCAGCCACCATTTCCTTTCCATTCACTTTTATCTCCGTCCTGGCTCTCATTCCTGCAGCATCCTCCTTTCCAGATGGTCTCCATCTCCCCTTCAGAAGTGCCCAAAATACTCCAGCTTCCTCCTCTTGATCTTTCCCCACCGACAGCCATGTTATCCTTCAGGATTTTAATACCAACCTACCCCCTGCTTTAATTATTTTTATTCACCGATTATTTTTACGGGGAGAAGAAGGGACACAAGAGAAGATCACAAAATCCTTAGGAAAACTGTTGCATTATTAGTCATACTTCTCAACTATTTTCTGGGATGTCTGGTACCTTTTTTACCCAACATGTTTTCAGTACTATTATTTATTGGGAGCAGTAAATGAGGATTCAGATATAAATAAAACACGATTAATGAGAGAAGGTAAATGAGATCTGGACATTACATGCAGGACGGGCACTGAACACTCAAAGGTTGAACAGTCAACTGTGCTTAGAGGAATATCATAAAAAAGTTCATGTAGTTGGGTCTTGTAGGCTGACTAGGAGTCCAGCAGGCTGATCACGGGTAAAGGCTACTCCAGGTAAGGAAACAGTGTGGAGATAAAGATATAAAGCAGTATGCCATGTGTAGAGAACTGTTAGTAGTGTGTATGACCATAGTGCATCTTCTAAAAGAAGGCGGGGGAAATCCAACGGATGAATTTCGAAAAATAGATACCCAAAAAAGGGTCTTTCGTGCCATGATATTCCAACTTTTCTGAGAGGCAACGGCAAACATTAAAATGTTTTAAACAGGCAAAATATGTGATAATATCTGCACTTTTAATTAATTTTTACGACTGCAGTGTGGTGAATGAATAGAAGAGAAAACAAATGGGCAAAGAAACTTCATAAAACACCTATATAATAGCTCCAGTGTGAAGGGCTAGGAGTCTAAACTAAAGTAGTATCGATGGATTAGGAGAAGAGAGAAGATACAGTCTAGGATTTAGGCTAGAAGAGAGCCTAAGGCCATGTTGGGAGAATAACACAGAAAAAAGAATCTGAAAGTTTGCAAATCTTTGATTTGGGAAGTAGGGGATGAGATGGTGTCAGTTCTGATTTGAAGACATTGAACCTGAAGTGCCAGTAGGCCTCTGAGTAAATCTGACCAAGATTCAAATAGAATTTAGGAGCAATGACTCGACCGCAGGCAATAATTTGGGGAATATAAGTTATCTGATGACTATGGGCCTCAAATGTATAAATTAGGAGCCTGGGAAAAAGTGTGAAGAGAAGAGGCCAAGCCTCAGTTCCCTAAAAATACCAAAGTCTTCTGTCCACTGCAAGCTGGGGGGTCTACAGTGAATGTTAAGAATGACTGAGCACAACTTCCACAAGGTAGGGTGGAATTAACAAGGTCAAGTGCCTTTGAGAAGTATTTTGAAAAAATGAATAGAGAATGTTGGTTGGTAATTAGAATAATAAGGAAGGTAAATAATGAAACAGTATGATATATTACTCTTGAATTTGAAGGGAACAAAGTGATAAAAGATGATGATTCTCATGGGTCAATTATTTTTTAAGACAAGAGAAACTGTAACATCAGGAATGGGAAAAACCAGCAGAATTTAATGGAGGACAAGGACATACAAAACAATTACCAAACAGCATAAGTGCTACGATAGAAAATAGAACTGCGGGAGCCCCGTGGGAACTATAATCATATCCCCCCTTCCATGAAAGTGGAGGCCAGTAATATTTAACTCTAAATTTACGAATAATAACTTTCAGGGGGTAGTGTTGGCATGTGCACACATGCACACCAACACGAAGAACAAAATTCTATTGATGTCTTATTAAAAGCCACCACAGGGCTCCTGGGTGGCTCAGTCAGTTAAATGTCTGACACTGGATTTCAGCTTAGGTCATGATCTCATTGTTCAGGAACTGAGCCCCGCAATAGGGCTCTGCACTGTCAGCTTCAGATTCTCTCTCTCCCAATCTCTCTGCCCCTCCCCTGCTTGTGCTCGCTCTCTCTCTCTCTCAAAATAAATAAGTAAACTTTAAAAAATAAAAAAAGAAATTAAGTGATCCACCACGGTGTTTGAATTACCTATTTTCCGAAACAAAGTGATTCCTAGAGAGTTAGAACACAAAGACGTGTTAGGAGTAGTGCAGTGAAGTGCTCTCCTACAATCAGATGCAGAACATAAAGCCTTGCAGAGGTTCTCTGGGGCGCTGAAGTCAATCCAAACACGGGGGACAGAGTTGCACAACAGTACAGTCATTTGAACTACAGCAGGTTTATCCTCATGACTTGTCGCCTTACCGGGTCAAAGTCTAAGTTTTAAGTGTATAACTCAGATATAAGGAAGAAATGTGTTGTGATTTGGATTTATCCCAGGAACCCTGACTGCAGACACTGTTCTTTGCCGTCAGTATTGCTTTATCTTACTTGAACAGACACTTTTCAGAATGTTGACTTGTAACCAGATTCAGCTATGTTACTTATTGAGTATTAAATACGCCTTGCCCATCATAAATTTTGACAGAAGAAGTTGCGACGATTTTCTTATTACCCGAGAAATATAAAAATATATTTGGAATTTTATTCTCTCCCTGAAAATAGTGTAAAAAGACACAAGTTTGGTTTTCCTGTTGCTGTTCTCTTACTGTTCGTGTTGTTTGTGTTTTTCCAGGGGTTGGAGCAAGACGGGGGGGGGGGGATCTTAAATTTAACTTTCCTTCCTAACTAAGCAAAAACAAAGCTTTAGTTTTCAGCCTCAATTCACTTCAAATCTTTCACCCTAGTCCCACTGACACTGTCACTTCAAAATCACAGCATAATGCGGCACACTGTTTTCCAATGTCAGTAAAACAAAAGCTTTATTGAATAAGTATGTGTGAAAATGGCTGCAAACAAAAACATCTCCACAGGCAGCACCTGATTGGCTCACAGCAATGCTCTCCATTGTCATATCAGAGCTCAGCAAGTAACTTCCTAGCATATCGGACTAACGTTTCTTTCAAAGTGGTTTGTCTTTTTCAAAAGAAGAGAGCAAACAAAGAAAATTAGGATCCATATTTTCCTAGCCAAACCTGGGAATAAACTGTCTTCTCAATGATAAGAAGATAGACTGTGAAGATACATACTGGCCTGATACCTCTCCTCCCTGTCTACATACTTTTTAATACATTTTTTGAAAGTGACTTCTTCCCTTTGTAAAATCTTCAGGGGCCCGGGCTAGAGTTTTGCTTTTAACCCAGGGATAAACACGGGTGCATCTGTTCAACTACATATTTTATGAACATTCCGTCTCCACCTACCTAACAGAGAATTACAGACTTCTCTCTTTTGCTCCTCACCCTTGTCACCCAGCGCACTTTGCCATATCCCATGGCTAAAACAAAAATTACTGCAGTAATACAAAACTCAGCACTACTGTGGTAGCCAAGTCAGAGAGGACACAACTGTGCTAAGGTCTCTATCATTTCCTATGTTCTCTCATTTTCCCTCTGCTTCCAGGGCAGCTACTCTCCTAAGTGGTTAGGGCACTAAACTCTGGAATCTCACGAATTACAATTAGTTTTCCTTTCCCCGACCTTAGCAGCGGTGCCGGCAGCAGCCAAGCCGCGGTCCCTACGTAGTCAGAGTTGCCTCCAACTGCTCACGTGGTCATGCTGTCAGGAAGACTGTCCACTGAGTTTTGCCTGAGCCGAGTTTGAATTTCTGTGTTTCAGGGATCTGTGTCTTGTCACCCTGCTATAACCTCATATTTTAAATTACTTAAAAAGTAGCTTCAAAAATCATCTGTGATAGAAACAATCTGATACAAACAAATATATTTTTTTCCAGTGAGTTATCTAACAAGACTTCTAGATGCAAAAGCTGACTTTATAAAGACTACACTAAAAGTGCTTCATGCATGGTTATTTCCACTCATTACACATCTTTAGAAAAATATACAAATGCCTTCAAAGCAATGGCTTAAAAGGAATCCATTCAGGCTTGTGAGGCAAGAGCAAAAGAGTGGGATTATAAATAGTGGGAGAAGCTAAGTGCTATTAACTGTGATCAGGTGCTTAATCTACAACAAGAGATAATACTTCCAAAAATACAGACTTGGATACAGATCTTACATGGAGTTCATGGAATGTACACTTAATGTTTATTCATTCATCCAGCCATTCATTCATTCAACAATTATTTATTGAGCATCTACAATGTGCCAGACACTGAACATAGATCTGGAAAAATAACAGACAAAGTTCCTGCCCTTCTGAAGTTTACATTCTAGTGGGGAATAAAAATAATTAAAATTTCAGATATAAAACAGAGAGAAGTCACATTAAGTACTAAAAACAAAAATAAGTGGGGTCATGGGACTAGAGATAAAGGAAATACTATTTTAGATAGATGATCAGGGAAGGCCCCTTGGAAGAGGTGACCTTTGAGTAGAAAACTGAATAAAGAGAAAATATGAGTCATGCAACTGACAGGATTGAGAAAGAGGAATTGAAATACACAACCCGTAAGCAGGAAATGGGCTTGGAATGTTTGTGTAACAGTAAAGATGTAGGAATAGAGAGGAATGAAGAGGAGATAAATTTGAGGTAAGAGAAAGGGGCTTGAAGGCCATAGGAAGGATGCTGGATTTTAAGTTAAGTGAGTTGGAAAGCCCCTGGAGAATTGTGACGCTCAGGGGAGACATGACCTAATAATAGACACACACACACACACACACACACACACACACACACACACACACATTCTTTAAGTTCTCCAAACATTCCTGTTTCCAACACACAGGGATTTGTTGGCAATTTATGCTTTCCATCAGCTACTAGCTTGAGCATTCAGTGATGCCAATTTCTGCCCTTCAATTTATTGAATGTCTATTTCCTTCAACAGAGAAAACAGAACAAACAAAAGGGTCAAGGGAAAGATCATTACACTCATTCATTTTATATCATCTTCTTACACATGCTCTCACGTGGACCCCCTAAAAACTCTGTTAGGAATACAGAGGAGTTCCTCCGTGAGGAAACTGTGGTTGTCCTTATTTTATACATAAAAAAAAACAACAACAACGAAGAGTTAAATTTCCTTGAACAATGACACATCAGTGGAGAGTAGAAGAACTAAGGCTACAACTTAGATATTCTGCTGCTGAGTCCAAGACTCATTCCTATACACAAGACAGTCTCTCAAAAGAAAATTAAATCAGGTCACTCTTCCACCTCCTTCCATATCTCACTCAACAAAAGCTCAAACTGGACAGAAGTAGAAGAATTCTCATTTAGGAAAAAATAAACTCATTGTGAAGTGAGATGAGAGCAGGTATATTGTATTGTTCTCCTAGGACCGTAACTATGATATTTGTAATATGCCCGACAGCACCTTGCAAAATCCTGAGCAAACACACCCACAGTACGGCTCACTGACTAATTGAAAGGGGGAGGGGAGAGAGAGACAGAGAGAGAGAGAGAAAGAGAGAAAGGGAAATAGAAGATGTAAAAACTTTCATGTCAAGGAAAGAATAATATTCATCATCCTCATAATCTCCTTCATACTTCACAGAGATAAAAGTAACATACATTTACAAATATTTTTCACATACACTTCATCTTTAGGTAATAATCATACACTTTATGGACAGGATCATGTAACACTATTTAGGAATAAATAACTTCCTTGTGGGAAAGCTATATATTAAAGGTCTGCGTTAAGAACCACTTATATGATTAGATCATTGTCATTTCTGTTCAACATATATTGAACACCAGTTAAGTGCTTAGTATGCTTTGTTAGATACTGAAATTACAAAGATGAATCAGATTGTCATACAGTATTTTTGGTAGACCATGTTATTTTGTAATATTAAGAACATGAGGGGTGAATAGAGGAAATAACATTACCTTGGGCACGACTCAATTTGCTCACCATTCCCCTTTTCCTGTCCTTCCCAAACCTCCATCCCTGAAATCTTCACTTAAAGCCCATTAGGGCCTTTTCCTATTTTGCTGTTTCAATTCCACCACCCAACCCATCCAAACTCCACTTTACCCCTTCTTTATCTTAAAAAAAAAAAATTAGGGGAAGAATACTGTGAAGTAGGTTGTTATCTCTGCCTAAATAGATCCTTAATTCTCCATGTGGTAGAAAGATAAACACAAATTTCTCAAAATAGCCTCTGGCCAAAGCACAGGAGATGCCCAGAGTCAGTAGTTCTGAAACTTTCTCATAGAGTAGCCAGAAGATATTGGCAAGAAGATATTAAAGCCTCACTAGACTAGCTATATCATGAGCCATAGAGAAAAGGTCAGCCGTGGAGGAAGAAACTCCAGCCCAAAGAAGCAACTACACTACTAGAGGCCAGAAAAAACAGACCAGGGGTATTCCATATAGGTCTTTATTGTGGTATTTTTAAAATTCTAAAAACACTAAAGCAAAACCTTTGAAACTGACAAAAATAACTTTATAGACACTCTCGAATTCAATCAGAGATCTACAGACACCAGGCAAACACCCAACCAAGAAAATCCACACACAAAATAGTGGAGAATTTCACAATGCCTTTACTCATGCTTGTCCCTCCCTCCCAGTCTGGGGGTAGAAGCAGTCCAATCGGTCTCCAGTTCCTTTCGGTGACCTGAGAACCAAGTGGGAACAATTTGAAACTTTCTGACCTGACTCTAAGCTGCCTGAGGCACTGTTCCATGTGTCACCCAACTTAAAGCACAGATGGACAAAAGTGACTCAGATCTCAGACTACCAGCAACTGCAGAAAGCAACAGTCATGACTTGTAAAAATTGCAAGAATTCTACAGGCCCACAGACCCTCGAGGCAAGAGATTAAGGGTGGAGGAAACAAAAACTCTGGATCTGAAAAATATAACTGAATGAAAAGATATACAAGAGGGGTTCCACAGTAACCCAAACAAACAGAAAAAATGATGCAGTGAACTTGAAGACAGGTCACTTGAAATTATAGAATCTGAAGAGTATAAAGAAAAAAATGAATTAAGTAAAGTGTACAGATTCTAAAGGACTTGTGGGAAACCAATATACACATTACGGGCATCTTAAAAGGAGAAGAGAAAGAAAAAGTTGTAGACAGCTTATTTAAAGCAATGATTGCTCAAAACTTTCCAAATTTGACAAAAGACATTGATATACAAATACAAGAAACTCAATGTACTCCAAGTAGAATAAATTCAAAGAAATGACATCAAGACACATTCTAATCAAGTTTGAAAAAAAAAAAAAAGACAAACACAGAATCTTGAAACTAGCAAGAGGAAAGTGACTTGGAACATACAAGAAATTTTCAATAAGCTTGTCAGCAGGTTTCTCAGCATAAACCTGGCAGGCAGGAAGGCAGTGGGATGATCTATTTAAATTAATGACAGGGGCACCTGGGTGGCTCAGTCAGTTGGGTGTCCAACTTCAGCTCAGGTCATGGTCTCACAATTCGTGGGTTTGAGCCCCACATTGGGCTCTGTGCTGACAGCTCAGAGCCTGGAGTCTGCTTCAGATTCTGTCTGTCTCTGTCTCTGTCTCTGTCTCTCTCTCTCTGCCCCTCCCCCCTCACACTCTGTCTCTCAAAAATGAATAAACATTAGAAAAAGTTTAAAGTAACAACAGAAAAAAAAAATCAAGCAAGAATTCTGTCTCTACAAAAACAGTCCTTCAAAAATTAGAGAGAAAATAAGACATGCCAGATAAACAAAAGCTGAGTAAGTTTATTACTACTAGACCTGCCACTAGAAATGCTAAAGAGAGTCCTTCAAGTTGAAATGAAAGGCTGCTCGACAGTAACTCAAAACCGTATGAAAATATCAAGTTTTTGGTAAAGGTAACTATACAGACCAATATACAAACCTCCTGAAATCAACATTAATTGAAAAGTTGCCAATGTGTAGTGAAATCACTTGTCAAAGGAACATCATCTCCACTCAAAGAGTTATAAATAGTGTTAAGACCACAAATGATATAAAGTTGTTCTCACTTAAAATTAGTCTTCTAAAATTTCATAATAGCCTGGAAGAGTTAGAAAATGGGAGTAAATAAAGCAAAAATTATACTGCACAGATAATTACTGAACAAATGTGATGCCAACAGACCAGTGTTGGTATTGATAAAGTAACCGTGCATTGAATTTTCCATCTATATGCAATAAAAACAAAGAAAATGAAGATGAACTCTAAATGCTTTCTTTGAAACAAAATTATACATGGCTATTAACAAAAGGATTGGATGAAACTCCAGGGAGAAAGCTTATAATGCTCTCCTAAAGTTATCAAACAAAAAATGATCTTAAACAATGTTGATGTAATTACTGTAATATATTTGGTTATAGGCCTATCTCCTTGATATGTCTCCTAGTAGTAAAGATTCAAAAATAATTAAGTCAGCCACTGAAGAAAATTTCAAAAAAAATAAAAATAAAACATACATAATGGGCACCTAGGTGGCACAGTCGGTCAAACATCTGACTCTTGATTTTGGCTCAGGTCATGATCTCAGGGTTGTGAGATCCAGCCCTATCGGGTTCCATGCTGGGCATAGAGCTTGCTAGGATTTTCTCTCTCTCTCTCTCTCTCTCTCTCTCTCTCTCTGCCCATCCCCTGCTTACACTCTCTCAAAAAAACTCCTTAAAATTAAAAAGATGAAACATATCCTGTAAGATTACTTTTAAAAGATCAACTAATTTTTGGTAATTTTATGTAATTGTCTTCATTTATATATTTTTTTATTTTTAAATATTGCTTTGTGTATCACTTTAATTTTCTGTGTTAGAGTATATACATAATATTGATAGTTTTATAAATTTAAATTTTATTTATGTTTTATAATATTTAGAAATGTTTGTATTTGAGAAGTATTAAATATTTAGTTTTATTAATCTTTTTTATTTAAAATATTGATTGATGGACATTTCGTTTTTATAAAATACAGTGAGAAAAATAAATCCTGGTATATGATCCTTATGCTCTAAATTGATGATTGCTATATCCTAGAAAAAGTGAAAGAGACAGACATATGAGATGATTTTAATACAAAGTCTGAGTGATCTGAGGACTTCAGAACCATATGGTGACACAAAAAAGTCAGGAATATCTATGATATTAGTAGTCCCAATGCACTACCAGTTTTTGAGGTCCTCGTTCACATTATAGCAAATATATTGACATGCTACCACACATCACAAATGAATGTAATTTTTATGTAACTCAAATATGTAATATTGGAGTTGAGTTGCAATAGCAGTTGATTGGTTGATATAATGACATGTCATGCTCTTAAGTAATTAAACATTTATTCATTTCAAGTTTGCAGTTTTTATCTTCCCTCCTTTTGGTTGTTAACTTTTATAGTAGGTCTTTATTGATCCCATAGGTCTTTTCCCTGTGCCAATACATCTAGAGGTTAAAATCACCCTGGGAAGAATTCTTAGAAAAAGAGGTAAGATGCTTGAGATGACTTCTGAAGAATAAGTCTTGGAATAGGGATTCAAGATTAGGAGAGTTATTCCAGGCAAAAGGAACAGAATGAGCAAAAGCACTGAGTCATATAAAAGTGAGACGTGCACTTGGGCGCCTGAGTGGCTCAGTCGGTTGAGCCTCAAACTTCCACTCAGGTCATGATCTCATGGTTGGCGAGTTCGAGTCCTGTGTCAGGCTCTGTGCTGACAACTCAGAGCCTGGAGCCTGCTTTGCGTTCTATGTCTCCCTCTCTCTCTGCCCCTCCCCCACTGATGCTCTGTCTCTCTCTGTGTGTCAAAAATAAATTAACATTAAGGGCGCCTGGGTGGTGCCCAGGTCATGATCTCGCAGTCCATGAGTTGGAGCCCCACATCAGGCTCTGTGCCTACAGCTCAGAGACTGGAACCTGCTTCAGATTCTGTGTTTCCATCTCTCTCTGTCCTTCCCCTGCTCTCTCTCTCTCAAAATATATAAATGTTAAAAATTTTTTAAATAAGCATTTAAAAAACATCTTTAAAAAAATGAGATGTGCCCAGGCAAACTACAAACTTTTTCATGTTACTAAAATGGGAAATCACACAAAGGGGGCTGGAGGGAAGGGTGTGAAAAGCTTCAGATGAGAGGTCTGAGATTAGTCTGGCAGAGGCTACCCCTGAATTCAGTGGAATGACAAGGCCAAGTATTCACATGGCTCACCTTGGCAGCTAAATAAAGATGAATTCAAACGAATAAGTTAAAACGCAAGAACATGGATTAAAATATTTCTGCCATATCTCAGGACAATAGTCTTGAAAGATGGGTGCATGGGATGTACTTCTCTCAAGGAGAGTACCAGACAATTCATTTAGAGAGAAAAGGAATTGAGATTCTATTTCTAATTGTTTTTATATTTTCCTTCAAAAACTCTCACCTTTTGGCATTCATCTTGTAACATATAAAATTATACATTTTATGATGTATATAATAAATTAATATACCAGTTCATTTATAAGCTATATAAACTGGAAACCAAGGCTCAAAAAGGTTTAGCAGTGGGGGAACTGAAAAACAAAAGCTCAGAGACACCATTGTTCTGGGTAAGAGTGACTAAAGTGTGTTCTAAGCCATGGAGAAATACAGATAAAATTGTGAAATGTTTAGGCGCTAACAGCATCAGAGTGTGCTGCTTGTTTGGATGCAATGGTTACGACTGTCACGCATACACATATGAACATTCCTACATGTTAGTAGGAAAGCAAGGCTAGAAGTGAATCTAGGGTTATGAGGTGAGGCAGAGTAAAGCAGCTCTATAAAATAGGAATTAGATCAGTGGAAGGCAGAGGTATTCTAGTAGCAAATTAAAAGCAGATGGGGAAATACTATGTGAAAATTCTTTCTGCTATGAATCAAAAAATACTTTTTGATGGGAATTTGAAAACAAGAAAAATGTTCTTGCACTGCAGCATCAAATATTTAGGTTAGCTAACAGAAAGAACCTTGTCAGTGGTCATGGTCAAAAACTAGGTGTTAACACAGAAGGTAATCATTTCTACTCGCTCTGGTGTAAAAGTTCATTCTGGGTCTTTGTGGAGAACACATTGAAATATCTTCTCTTAGTTTAGTGTTCTTCTCAGCTGTCAAAGAGTTTACATGGTGCGTTTAATACCTCTAAATCAGAATCTTCCTTTCTCTAGCTTATCATGCATGAACATCTTAATTAATTGTTTGACAATTCAGGCTTATATGCCATACGAAGTAAAAAATTATAGATACTTAGGAAGGACATGTGTTAACTATTGCAGAATAGAGGACTAGACATTTTGCAGAAATCATACATATGTTTTGATCCAGCTATCAAAAACTCTAGATTCTGTAGGAATTAGGGTATGTTTCCAAGCAATATTAAATGTTCTGATATCATCAGGGTGAAAACCACAGGCTCATTTTGAAGTGATTGGTAGATGTGGCTGCCTCTGCTATGATACAATTCAGGACTAACAAAAGTAGTCGCACGCCCAAAACACATTCCCCAGCGATTTGCTCCCACACAGTCTGATATTCTCGCAACCAGGGATATTTTATTTAGAAAACGAAAACAAGGTCCTCATCTTCTGAAGGTCACTGTTAAACTGTACATTACCCTGAAAAAGAAGAAAGGCCTTGGGGACTGTCTTCTGTCTTATCCCTTAACATATCAACATGGGTAACTCATTTCCATCAGCCAGTTGTAAACTTGGGAGGCATGGAAGCCCAGCCTTGAGAAGATAAGATGATGGGGGATAGGTAAGCTAAGGGAAACCTTTGCCTCCTTTTTCACAACAGCCAACAGAACAGGCCTTGAGCAAATTACTGTGAGCTCTTCACTCAGGATATTCTACGTTTATAAAGACTATAAGTAAACCTATAAAAAATGAATGTATGCACAGCAGAAATTCAGCTAGGAACACAGCTTTCTTATATATTGTTTGTATTTGGGTTTTTTTTGTTTGTTGGTTGGTTTTGTTCATGTTTTTTAAGAGAAAGAGAGAGAATGCAGGTAGGGGAGGTTCCGAGGGAGGCGGAGGGAGAGAATCCTAAGCAGGCTCCACACTAAGTGTGAAGTCTGATGCGAGCTGGATCTCACAACTGACCATGAGGTCATGACCTGAACCAAAATCAAGAGTCAGGTGCTTAGCTGACTAAGCCACCCAGACACTCCGATTGTTTGTATTTTGAAATAATCCAAGACTAATCTAGTTTTTACATTAATAATTAATGTTATTAGTATTCAGTATTAATATTATGAATGGCATTAATGATAATATACTATAAAATAATCATATAATTTTAATTATAATATAATTATGTTATATTATGGTATGCTATAGTTATGTTATATGCATATTATAATATTATTTTAGCAGGATAACAAACATTGAGTATCTATAGCGAGTATCTAGAGAGCAGAGTCCAGTATAAAGTTTAATTTAATTTTCTTTAAATTTGTGATCCTAAAAAGTTAGGCAAGCTTATTTGTATTTTATAAAGTATATGTTGATATTGAATATGCTTATGGGGAACTTACAATGCACGGCACTAGTTAACAATGCTTTCCTATGAAATTTATTAACCCTTGGTACCATATATAGATGGCTAACTGCACCAGAGACTGTGTGTTCACTACACTTTCTCATTTCATCCTCACAAAATTCGCTTTACAGAGGAGAACACTGAGGCTCAAAGAGGCAAAAGTCACATGGTCCGGGTTGCACAAACAGGAAGCAGCACCACTGGAATTTGAACCTAGATCTGAATGCTCTGAACCAGAGCTCCTTCTTGGACTCATTATGGAATTTTTAATTTTGGACATATCACTTGTCAGTCTCAAAAGTGTGTAATGTCAGAGGGAAAAGCACAAATTGATATAAATTGGATACAGCTATTGCCTTCAAGGAGATTATAGGCTAATTGGAGAATTAATATATATAAACATGTAGACATATTAGATAAATATGCATATACGAAGATACAAATTGCAAGTCTGAGTTGAGGGCCCCATGATAGTGCTAATGAATTTGAGACATTTATCTTCTATCCTGTATAAATTTACAGGCTCTCTCATGGCAGAGACTACAGGCATATTCTGTTCACTGCAAGAGCACAGATTCCTGGATTCAAGGGTATGAGGTTGAATACCTCCAGTATAACATCCTTATGAATGGAGTTGTATTTCAAGTATGGTAACATATTACCAACTGTGACAGTGTGGATCTTTTGAGAAGCCAAGGCAGAATGTGACATGCAAGATTTGGGGGAGGTTAAACTTTTCTCCTGGGGAAAGGGGACAGGAACTGTAATAAGCAGGACAAGATCTCTGATCACATGTCTGGTCTGATACCTGTGAACAGACCGAGGAAAGGGAAGTTGGGTAAGAAGGCTCCCAGATTGCAGGGCAGTTCTGAGAAATTATCAGGTCAGAGGAAGAAGCTCTGAGTCTCAGGGAGAGGGTCCGCACTAATGTCCTCACCATACTCAGCCGCTGGTGGGAGCAGCCAGGGAATGCATGGTCTTGGAATTCACAGTGGGAGCAGCTAGGAAAGCCTGTCAACTCTGCTCCAAGCAGTAGGCTCTTCTCTTGAAGGAGACCTGAGCTGCACGTATCCATGGTTGCCACATCTTAGAATCCAGCATGCAACAAGGACCTATAAAATGATGCTTTTAGTGCCCCAGCATACTTGACAGTTCTTTTGATGGCAAGTGAGTAGGCCTGAAGCATGACCCTGCTATCTATTTGAGGCTAGACCACTCAACCTGCTATAATACATGGGGTGGGTGTGTGTGTGTGTGTGTGTGTGTGTGTGTGTGTGTTTTATTTTGAGAGAAGAGTGGGGGAGGGTCAGAGAGAGAGGGCAAGCAGGCTCTGCACTGTCAGCACAGAGCCCAACATGAGGTTCAAACTCATGAGCCGTGAGATCATGACCTGAGCTGAAATCAAGAGTTGGGCACTTAACCAACCTAGCCACCCAGGGGCACCTATATAGTGTGTGTTTTAATCATGAGAAGAATCCTGTGTTTGTCCTTTGGGAAATACTCAAACTCTTTTCTGAGAATCAAAAGGTATTTGGTGGCAAAACAGGATGTTATTGGCACAAGAGAGGCGTGAAGGAAGAAACAAAGGGAAGTAAAGGCTGTGGGGTGCTAGTGCTCACTGGCCAAGAGGGTGATTGAGCAGTTTACTGGCTGACCTCTACCTTAAGGAACCGGCTCATTCAGACCTAGATGGAGCCTGCCTGGTGTCTTCTCTACACATTGTCATATGCAAATGTTTACCTTTATTGATGACCTATGGATAACACATCTTTTTTTCTAGATCCATGAACCCGGTGAGATATTAGAAGCCATCCCCATCCTAGATGCCATTATAAATGACCACCCAGACTTGTAAAGAGTCTGCAGTTGGCAGACACATTGACATTATTTTGAATAGGTGGAACTTGTGAGACAAGATATATGCACATCATATGTATGTGACGGCTGAATTTTGTTCAACAGTCAATGCTGGACAGTGATCCCAGGGTGTCACAGTGAATATCGTATTTAATCAATTCAGCAGCACTTTGCAGTGCCATTATTCCTCCCATTTTACAGTTCAGGAAACTAATAATCCGATTAAGGGACTTACCTAAGATCAAACAGCTAGCAAGAGAAAGAATAGGCTAGTATTATTCAGCTACCATTTACTTAATAATTTCTAACTGCTACACACTAGTAAGCTCTTTGGATGGATGGATGGATGGATGGATGGATGGATGGATGGATGGAGATAGTCTGTATATATAATATGTAGTCTCTCTCTGTCTCCTTATCTCTTTGCTAGCTGTTTGATTTTAGGCGATTCCCTTAATCGGATTATTAGTTTCCTGAACTGTAAAATGGGAGGAATAATGGCACTGCAAAGTGCTGCTGAATTGATTAAATACGATATTCACTGTGACACCCTGGGATCATTGTCCAGCATTAACTGTTGAACAAAATTTAGCCGTCACATACATATGATGTGCATATATCTTGTCTCACAAGTTCCACCTATTCAAAATAATGTATCAATTATTCCTCAAAACCGACGGCTTGAGGTCTAATATGCCATCACACTCAGAGAGACTAAGTAACTTGCCAAAGGTCAAATAGCAAATAAATTGTTAGCAAAAATCCAAACCAGAACTATTTTCACTCCAAAACTAACATTCATGGGGCGGCTGGGTGGCTCAGCTGGTTAAGCGTCTGACTTTAACTCAGGTCATGATCGCATGGCTCAAGAGTTCAAGCCCTGCTCGTGCTCTATGCTAACAGTTCAGAGCCTGGAGCCTGCTTTGGATTCTGTGTCTCTCTCCTTCTCTGCCCCTCCCCTAGTCATACTTCGTGTGTGTGTGTCTCTCTCTCTCTCTCACACACACACACACAAAATAAACATTAAAAAAAATTTAATAAAAAAATTTTTAAAAATCAACGTTTATTCTACCGCATGGCGGTACCAAATTTCATAAGTAATTTGTGAGTTCTCAGCCACTACACAGGGTAGTGAATCAATGTCTACACAGATATTTAGCAAAGAAAATGGAGCTTCTAAAGAGAAATTGATGCTGTGAAGTTATCCAGGTGGCTATCATTTTTAAGTCTAAAACATCCTCACATCTGGCACCTGAGTGGCTCAGTGGGTTAAGCATCTGACTCCTGATTTCCACTCGGACCATGATCTCACAGTTTCCTGAGTTCGAGTCCCACATCGAGCTCGGCGTTAACTCTGCAGGGCCTGCTGGGGATTCTTTCTCTCCCTCTCCCTTTCTCTCTCTCTGTCCCTCCCCAGCTCGCACTCTCTTGTCTCTCTCAAAACAAATAAATAAATAAATAAAAATGATTTAAAACATCCTCACAATCCTGATAGTTCAGTAGATGCTGTCATATAACAAAATCTGAGTCTTCATAATTTAGTCTGGGAAAAGTTTAAATCTACAGAAAGTTTACCAAAATCATGTTTTCTTGTAATTCACTTCCCTAAAAACTAAGAAATAAGGTTCAGTATAATGAAATTTGGGGGAAGATGTCCCTGAATAAACTACGAAATTATTGACAAAACCCAAAATCATTAGACATGAACTGGTCAATTGTTCTTACTTATGAACTTTGGTTCACTGAGATATGATTGAATACATTCACTGAATTCAATTCAACAAATATTTATTGAGCACTTACTACATAAAATCTGTTGCCAAAACCTGGGAGAAAGAAGTTCCAAGATTGATCTGGCAGAGCCCCTGACCTCAAGGAACTCTGCAGTTTTATACAGGAGAAAAGCTATGCACAAATGGAAACAAAAGAAGGCAGAATTTGAAAGGTGCCAAAATACCAGCACCCACAATGTATCCTAGGAACACAGAAGAGAGATATGAGTTCTTACTAGAGGAATCATAGGTTGCAAGGATTTAAGCCCGACTCCTGGTACCAAAATCTATATTAATTATCAATTACTATATAACACATAGCCCCCCAAACGTCATGGCTGAGGCAACATTTATCATCTCAACAGTTTCTGTCACACTTCCTGGTGGAGCTTGGCTGGATGCCCCTACCTCAAGATTTCTCACAAGGTTGCCATCAAAGGGTCATCTGGGGTGCAGTGTCTTCTGAAGGCTCGTCTGGGAGACAGTCTGCTGACATTCATGCCAGGATTCAGTTCCTCTCAAACTACTGGACTGCGAGCCTCTGATCCTCCCTGGCCATCAACTGAAGGCCTTCCTCAGATCCTTGCTATCAGAGCCTTGCCATAGAATAGCTCCCAGGATGGCAGCTGGCTTCCCTCAGAGTGAAAGAAGAGAGCAAGAATGAACAAGATCTAAATCACAGACTTCCCACAATTTAATCTCACAAGTGACATCTCATCCTTTCTGCTGTCCTATGTTCATTAGAAATGTGTCACTCGGTCCAGCCCACACTCAGCGGGAGCCATGAATGCCAAGAGGCAAGATCACGGGGGCCATCTCAGAGGCCGCATGCCAGAGTAGACCTTTAAAGGATAGATAGAATTTCAAGTGGTAGAAATGCAAAGAGTTGAGGAGCACAGGTTTCAGGAAGACAATGCACGCATACGTGGAAGGGAGTACATATGGAGCTTTGCTTCAGAAGAGCAGGTAGCCACTCCAGCGTAGTGAAAACCTGAATGCATGATGCGTATGAGAAAAGAAGTCTTTATAAAGTAGGTCAGAGTTAAAGATTGTCATGCTAACAAGTTAGAGCTTTCTTATTTTAAGTTTGGGAAATTTTTTATTCTTTTTCAACTTGACGGTAACAGAATCAGGTATGCCTCCAGAAACATAGTCCAGAGGTCCCGTGGAAGACAGACTCGAAGTACAAGACGTGGTGTGGACTCAAAGGATACTTTAAGGAAGCTACCCTGAAAGACAAAGAGCGACTCTTAAGGCTCAGACTCGAACAGGGGCAGTAGGAGGGGGAGAGGAGGGCTCTACTGTGACAGCATAGCTATGCTTTACCGTGCATTTCCTAGAAAGAACATTTTTTCAACTTCTGATTCTCAAAATACCTAATATTATATGGATTTTCAAAGGTTTTTCAGTTTCTATTATTCTTTCCCCTAACTCTTTCATGCCCTGCTGCAGGGCAACTGTTACCTATTGAATGTCATGCTAGCAAAAACATTTGATCTGAACCTTGCCCATTTGGCCCCTGCTGCCTCAAAGAAGGAAACATATGACCTGTCTTTGATCACACTTTTTTCCTAAAATGAAAACATCCTCCAATATGTGATTCTTATAAAAGGTGAGTGTTAAAATTCTGGGATAAACCACATTTAAGCCCAGGGACTCAGTTAAAGTTAATGAAAACATACTGGGATGAGAGAAGCTGTTGCAAGCCTTCATGGATATTTAATTCTTTTGCAAACATCAGAAAACCTGTCCAGCCTCAACATAGACAAAAGCTGGAATGAGTGCTCAATTAGTAGCAGTTTCTCAGCATTTTGTCCAATTATCTAATAAAGAAAACGAGAACCTCAGTACATAAATTTGCTCCATTATGGAAGTAACCTTCAGTGAGTAAGCCAGTCAGCTTTATTATTCAAATCATCAGTGAGATGCTTGTAAAATGAAACAAAGGCAGCTCTTTAACGATAAATATTACAATACAGCTACTTTTCACATGTCCCCCCCCACACACATTGTGAACCATTCGCTGAAGTATAAATAAGAGACAACCAAGTGACAATTCAGATACAAGAAAAATAGACAAAACCCAAAACAAAATGGATTATCCAGTTACCACTCTGACATTATTGCCGCTTTTAGGGAACAGCTGACTTTAGTCATCTGTTTCCATCATATGCTCTATTTTCTTTTACAGACTTTTGCAGAACTTTCCACAAGAGCTGCTGGGTAAAAATCAGAGATAGATAAAAGTCTAGGAGCAATCCTTCAAGTTAGTCCCCCTTCTCTCTTTAATTTCAAGGAGGGATGCAGTTCTTAGGAGGGTCCATTCTTTGACAGATCATTCTGAGGCAGAGACATGGGACTCTAGGGCATCAACAAGGTCATTGCCACGTTCACCCCCGTGCTGCAGGCTGAGAGCAAACGGATGAAGGCCCAGAAACAGTTTAAGAGATAAGCTGGGAGGACTTAAGCCAGGGTCAGGGCTTCTGGAAATTTAAAAGCAGACACATATCACCAGAAGAATTACCATTAGCACTACTCACATACATTCTTGTATTGGCTCCTTACCTTTGGACACATTTTTTTTCCCTCTTGAACACAAAGAACAAGCTGTACACATGCCAGCAGCTTCCCAGAGACAGATTTGCCTGATTTGGACAGATACCTTTCACAGAATCCCTATCACCTTTGCAAACTCCTGGCTTCCAGCTCCCACACCTCTCACTGATTCTCCCTGACTCACACCCAAAAAACCCCTCATATTGCAGACATCATAATAAAAATCATGCACATCCATTTTCAGTAGCACCTGGTAGAAGAACTTCTTTTTTAAATGGTTTTTTAAAGTTTATTTATTTTTGAGAGACAGAGACAGAGCACAAGTGGGGGAGAGGCAGAGAGGGAGACACAGAATCTGAAACAGGCTCCAGGCTCTGAGCTGTCAGCACAGAGCCCACTGCGGGGCTGGAACCCACGGACCGTGAGATCATGACCTGAGCCGAAGTCGGAGGCTTAACTGACTGAGCCACCCAGGTGCCCCAAAGACCTCCTTCTCAATTGCAAAGAGCATTTGACTTTCCCCAAGATCCTCAAGATCTTCCGTATACCTGGCCTCAGCTTTCCTTATACCAACATTTTTAAATCTCCCTCCTTTTTTTATTTATAAATACCTCCCTGAGCACGTTCTAAGTAACATTACCCTAAGAGACTCAGCAAATGCCACAAAAATGGCATGGTCCCTGAAACTGCAATATCTATTCGGAATCTCACAACACAAGTTGCCTTCCAGTGACAGTGAAACAGTCATCCTGCTTAAAAAATGCTATGCTATTGGGGCGCCTGGGTGGCGCAGTCGGTTAAGCGTCCGACTTCAGCCAGGTCACGATCTCGCGGTCCGTGAGTTAGAGCCCCGCGTCAGGCTCTGGGCTGATGGCTCGGAGCCTGGAGCCTGTTTCCGATTCTGTGTCTCCCTCTCTCTCTCTGCCCCTCCCCCGTTCATGCTCTGTCTCTCTCTGTCCCAAAAATAAATAAAAAATGTTGAAAAAAAAATTAAAAAAAAAAAAAATGCTATGCTATTAACTGCCAAATAACATTATTTTCAGCAATGCACCCAGAAATTTTCTGACAAGCTAGTATCTCACATTCACTCACACTAGCCTAACGGATGCTGCAACGACTGGGCAGGATTTTTAAGATGTGGCATAATTTCCCTAGATTTTGGAGTAAATCCACACCCTGGCATCACAGATGTCTATGACCCCCAGCTTTGAGAAAGACACATGTGATTTAGTTTCGGCTATTTTCAGGTGAAGGACGGCACTCCGTGGACTCCCCACTCTCCATCATATGAAAAGGATGCTAACTATATTTGTTTTTATCTAGTCTATGAATCTGGTCACCTTAAGAGATAAAATACAGAACCAAGAATCAGAGTCATGTGCAATGGCTCCCTTACTGAATTCTCTAACTCACCATCATGCAGACTTTTCCAGAAAGCATATGCCACCTTGTTTGTAAGCCACACTTCAGTTAACGTATGATCCTCCTTCAAAATGTTGTCAGGTAATTCTATTCTCTAGCAAAGTAGTTGAAATAATAAAGATAGTTACTCACACTTGAAGGATTTTCCTCAAGGGCAATCATCTTAACAAGGATTTTTTTTCAAAATTAGCTAATCTGCAGTTCTATTAAAGCATTGTGACTCTAGCCCTGCTCTCCTCACCCCAGAAAAAGAAGAGTAAAGACAGATTCCCATTAGAGAAAAAGCTTAAAAGGCTAAAAAAATCCCAACAAATTCTCAAATATTCCAAAATGACATAAAGGTACAAATACACATTTGGTCCTCACTACATATCAACCTAAGGTTGTGATTTAACTAATTATCCCGACATTTCTAATATAGACAATTGTTTCAAAAAGTTTTGTAGAGAGTGGGCATTTAATGAATCTTCCTTGAAAAGTCCCCCAGTTAGAAATATACCTGCTCAAGATGGATTATTTTTAATCAGATGATGATTGGTAGTTGGGAGCTGAATATACAGTTGGCGCCGGTCACAGATAGGTGTTCTCTTTTCACAAGAAATACTCTTTAGGCATTAATGAATTTCAATTGTTTTTTTTGTTGTTGCAATTTAACATTTTAGGTTAGTTTTTGCATGGAATTACGTCTCAACTGGTGTTCCGATACAGGCTGTGAACATCATTCATGAAGACCAGGATAGAGGGCCACTCATACTGTTCCATGTAACAGAGAGTGTTTTTAACTTTTTTTCTCTTCTACTGAAATAGCATGTATCTTATTTTTCATGGCATTGGCTAATATAAACTGGGGCCTGTCGTGTGCCAAGATCGTTGGATTTATCCTCTTTAATCTTCACAATGTGGTATTATTGTCCTTAATTTTACAGATGAGAAAGTTGAGGCTCAGGCAACGAGTAGGGAGCTGTGCTGGAATTCGGTCCCATCTGGTCACACAGCTCACGCTCCCTCTTCTATTCCACTCTGCCTACATGAAGAACACTTTAAAACTCAATCAGGCCTTTAAAGAAAGGGAAGTAGAATAGTGCCAAAGATTACATTTCCCTATACTTATCTGCAAAGAACTTCAGAGTTAGCCAAAGTTTTTTCATCCCTTTTGCTGAGTTAAGTCCAAATGAATTCTGTGCAGCAAGCAGGTGACGACGCAAACATATACATAAATATACGCTGACACACATATCCATAGAAGTAAATTTTCAGAAGTAATAAATAAGTGAATAAATAGATGTGTTATAGCACCAGCAAGTGATTTTCAAGTACATACAGAGTACTCAGTACTGTGCTAGGTACATGGCAATTAAAACCAGATGTAGACATCCCAACGTGAAGCTGATAACATTGACAGGGACACGAAAAAATCAAAGGGCATGCAGGCACATATGCAACTTTATCTCGAGCAAATAGTAATCTTGAGGAAAGGGCAAAATCATAGGACACGGGAATTTCGTGGCTTTAGTAACGGATACAGTATAAATCGCAGATTGTGCATCTTTGAACTTTGTTGAGCAATTTAAAAAAATCACATTATTTCCAGGTATGTGGGAAAGATTTGGAGCGAGGGGTGCGATTTTCAAGCGTTCTTTAAATGATAGGAGTGAGGCACTCTAAGCTCTTGAGGGAGACAGGTAGAAAGTACATTCTGAATGAAGACACTGAAGTTAGTGGGTTGAACAGACAAAGTGGGTGGTGAGGAAGTCTGCCTGCGAAGAAGTGGAGGAGGCATTTATTATAAGCAAAGGATATGTCAAAATTACCCTTTTTAAATAGATGAATTAATGTTTAAACCCATAAAGGATCCAATTTACTGAAAATTATTGAGTCCCTTATGGAAAGCCAATAGTGATTACAACCGAGAGAGCTGTCGTTCTATAGCCTGGTACGTATGTGCCATATGTGTTTATCTTTTTCACTAGCCTACTTACATGCGATAAGACTACAGCAGCTTTCAAGATGAACATTTGACAAGCCAGCTCACCGCCGACTGACACCTCCATTTCAGCTGGCCTGACATATATAAAAAGAAATTGAATGTTTATCCGTGTGCTTTCCGGATTTGACATATGTGCCATATAAGAGTCACAGAAGGAAACTTCAGAAAAGAAATCAGGGAATGAACTTGTCAGTTTATTAATCAAAGTTTACCTGCTTCACATTACACAGAGACAAATTAAGCTGGCTACTACGGTACTTCGAAAACATCTGCTAACAAAGTCAGAAGTAATGATAAACAAACGAGTTCCCTTTGTGGTTGATTTTCATCCAGCTGCATTTAATTATAATAACGCTATCAAAGAGAGCTTCCCATTAGCTGCTAATTCAGAATGACTTCAGAAGAAACTCCCAGAGCCCCCAGTGATATCCTTCCAACTCTGGCAACTTCCTCATCTCTGCCAGTGTTTGTGGAGAGACATATTAAAGAAGTTTGGTTATCAGTCCCGGCTGTTATTGACAGCCAAGATGGTATGCAGCGGTTTTTTGGGTTTTTTCTTCCCCCAAGACTACCTTTGCAATAACGTGACCAATTAAACTTTAAAAATGACAACATTTATGACATCCGTAGTGTGGTCCGACTTTAGCATAAGATAATGAACTACCTCTTATTGAGGAAGGGAAAATCTTATTTTAATGCATATTTCAAGTAAAATGCAACCTCGGTCCTGTTATTTATTGATCTATAAACACCACAGCTAAAAATGAAAGTGACACTGGTTTTTCAAATTCAGTTAGATTGGTTTTTAAATAAAGAAATATCCGAAGCCTCTCACAAGAACACTATTTCTATCCAACCTGGTGAGGAATCACCATCAAACCTTACTTATTGATCAGCATTGGTTCTTACACATTCCCGAGTATATATTCTTCCTTTGAAAGTTCCCAGCTTGAGGCAGGAGGGTGGAAATACCAAGGTAGCGCCTCTCTTTCTCAGGCTTTTCGAGTATAAGCATGAGCGATTCCTCGCCCAAATCTGGCGTCTGGCCGGCCGGGAAGCAAACACAGAGTCAAGAGCTTGCATGTGCCAACAAGGCTCAGCTGTCTACGTGCCTCTGCCTCCCCAGCCTGAGAGCGTACTGCATCTCATTTATTTGTCTTGGGGTGGCCTGGTGAGGTACAGTTAAAAGTGGACACGTACAATTTGGGAAATGGTCCACATTGATTCGGTACTAACCTCTTTGACAAAGCACCAAGCCACAAGTAGAGACGTTTCATGAAGAAAATCATAAATGTGAAGTAACCCAGATTGGGAATGGTAGGCATTTGCCAGCATTGGATCTGGCCAAGCTCCAAGGACCCATGTCATAATATATTTTCCTAACACCTGCAAGAACTTATTCAATTATGAAGGGTACACGAGATTAGGAGAGAATGGAAGAAATTTCTGTTCATCGAAAATGTTGGTACCTTTGGAGGGTTTTGTTTGCATGGTTGTTTGTCTCTTTCTTTTCCAAGGAAGAACACAAAATATCTCTAAGTTAAACGAATTTGTAAACTTCTGAGCCTCCTTTGCTATGTCAAACCCTCAAGAAGCCAGTATTGCTTATGAGAGTTTCTTGACTTATCAGAAGGAAAAATGGAAGTGAGAGAGGACACCATTGCTTTTAAGTGTGCTTCGTGGAAACTTACTTCCAGTCACCCGTCGGAGTAAGCATATGACATTAATTTCATCCTTGGCACAAAGATCAAATGATGTTGCCAATGTCATTGTTCTGTTTATAACAATATTTGTGATGAACACTGCCCTCCTCCAATTGGCTTGAGAACAAGCATTATTCTTGTGTTGGTTTCACAAAGCTGGGGTATGTCCTATTTCAAAAAGAATGTGCAGGCAGGAGCATGGCTTTTGGTGGTAGTCGATCAAACTAAGGATTTTCCAAATGTTGTTTTGCCGGAAGTGCATCAATGCCTACAGCCATTCTTCTACTCTAAAATTCCCCAGGCTGAGAGCCTGAGCAAATGTAGGCACGGGACAATCTTTTCAAATCAGACTTCTTCTCATATCTCTTTCCCTTTCTCTCAGCTAACCAGACTAATTTTGCAGTGGGATAAACATTTGGGGGCATGGAAGCCTCTCTGGTATAAATCTTAATACCTTCCAGTAGAAAGGGTCTTCTAAGTAAGCTGACACGTCAGTTCAATCTCTCTAATTATCAAATTCATTGCCTTAATTTTGAAGAGTATTTAGGGGGCATCTGGGTGGCTTAGTCTGGTAAGCATCCGACTTCGGCTCAGGTCATGATCTCACGGTTTGTGGGTTAGAGTGTGCGTCGGGCTCTGTGCTGACAGCCTGGAGCCTGCTTCACATATTGTGTGTGTGTCTCTCTCTGCCCCTCCCCGGCTCATGCTCTCTCTCTCTCTCTCTCTCTTTCTCTCTCTCTCTCTCTCTCAAAAATAAATAAACATTTTAAAATGTTTTTTTAAAAATAAAAATAAAGAGTATTTGGTACTGGACCTCATATTCTCCTCGATAGTATATTTCTATCTATATAGGCTATTCTTACAGCTCATATAAATCCCTGAGTATGCAAATATACTCATAAATTCCATTTTAGAACATTAATAAAACCCTTAGGATTGTACCATTATATAAATACATAACTGGAAAAAAAAAGTTCACACAATTTTCAGAAAGCTCCAGCAGGCAAAAAGCAAATAAACAAACAAAAAAGAAAACAAAACAAACAAAAAAAACCCTTCAGTACATTTGCAGATCCAGGATGGTGAGTGGGTCAACTTGTGACCCTGACCTTTCCATGCCTCAGGTTCTATATCTTTAGCTCAGGAATTACACTTGCCTTAATCTCATTCTTGCTTTTTTTTTTTTTAAATATTAACCAAGAAAATTGACTGAAAAGTACATCTTATTCTTGGCAGATAAGGAAATGGCCATTATAAAACGTAGAGTGTGAATACAGAAACAAATGGGATAGGTGGTCCACACCGGAAGTCTTGTACTTCTATTATGCGAATCTGTAAATGTCTAGAGTCAGTTACAGGTGCTTTGTGGTAGTTATCAAGAAAAAAATGATGATTTCTTATTATGCTTGACACCACAACTACATTTTATTACTACCTATCATCTTATCTTTCTCTAATTGTTGGCCATTGCCAACCATTCTGCAACTGTTGTAAATTATTTTCTTGACTTCACAGCATTCCAATGTATTTCTAGTCAATCTGTTTCTGGACATCACAAAATGGTAAGGTTGCAAGTTGCTCTGAGAAAATTGAGAACAATTTATTTAACTTATTTGGCATGTTGCTTAAACGTCAATATGTAAATGTGATTGCTTAATAAATACCACTTATTGATGTTGACTTCATCTGCCATGTCTTTTGCAGCTTAAAAATCAGGCTCAAAATTATTCTAAATTGTGAATTTACTTTCAAAGTAATATTCAGCCAACAAATACTTTCTAAATACTTCCTCTATATGTATAAGTAACCACTAACCATCTTGATTTTCACATGGCAATATGGGAAACATAGGTGCACAATTATATGTAGGTGTGAATATCGACATGTTATTGTAGTTCAAAGGAAAAGAGATATCTTTCCAACCAGTCAGGTAAGTACATTTTGTAGAAGTAGTGGCTTTATAGCTGTCCCAGAAGAATGGATGGGAATTTTCTAGTATCCAAAACATCTCAAGTCTCCATCTCCCATTTTTTCTTTAAAACTTCTGCAAGATCTGGTGTTCCCATTTCTTATCCTTTTGGCCTCTGCTTGCCATCTGTCTCTCTCCCTTTTAGATTGATGCCTCATCTAGACTGAATAGCAGGCTTTCAATTTTAGTTTCACTCATGGACATGGTCTGCCAGATCACCATGAATTTGGATTCCTCTGCCTGCAGGCCAGTACACTCCCTATTCATGCCAAGCCCAGGTCCTTCAGCCCACCTGCCTAGTGCCTTGTTCTTCAAATATTTGAGAGAAAGAATGATATAAGAAATATTCAGAATGATTTCAATGAGAAATTCTTTATTTTTTCCATTAATCACTCCATCTAACAATACTCTGTAATCTTTCCTTCTCTGTCCTTTGAAGAAAACTCCCAAGACTTTGGATTCCCTTCAGTATTTAAAATATAGTCTAGATCAGGGTTCCTGGGTGGCTCAGTCAGTTAAGCCTCTGAGTCTTGATTTTGGCTCAGGTCATGATCTCACAGTTCATGGGATTCCGCCCAGCATCAGGCTCTGCACGGAGCCTGCTTGGGATTCTCTCTCCCTCTCTCTCTCTCTCTCTTCCCCTCCCCCCACTCTCAAAATAAATAAATAAACTTTAAAAATATCTATATCTATATCTATATAGATATATAGACATGGATAGATATAGATATTCTAGAACGTCTGTGATGACGTTCCTGCAATAGAGAAGGATAGCATAGTTTGTTGTTTTATTACCCCCCCTCCTTTTTTTGCATTTTCACTGCTTCTTTTCCTTTCTGCAGTTTCCAGGTTTCCCTTGCATCACAACATTGTTGGCCTGTCAAAGGGGATACATGAGAGGTGAAAGTGTGAAGGGTAGTCATCCAAATGCCGATCTATGAATTTGTTGTGGGTTCTTCAGGGCTGCCATCTCCCAGAAGTTTCCTAAGATGGATGATACATTCTACAGCTGACTTCTTCTCTCTCTCATCTCCTGCTCCTGGGTCTGCATGACAGTTTCTTACTGGCACAGTTCCCACGACACTGGAAATCTCTGAAGCTTCCACTTGATCCACGGGATACTCACACACCCTTGTCATGGAAAACACTGATGGTGCAGACTTCCCTGATGGCTCTGTCTCTTCTTCCTCTGTGTTACAGATGCTCTATTTCTCTCTCAGAATTCTGTTTGAATAACTTTAAGCAAACTCTATGAGTTATACATATGTAACTCCCTTTCAAAACTTTTACTTTTCTCCACTCTGATGTCTGTGCCAGCAGTGGCCTCATGAACTTCTAGGGCTCAGCAAGCTTTCATCAGGAATGGAAGATGTCAGTCTTTCTTTTTGGTACATACTTTAATGTTTATGAGAAATTTCTCAATGGTCCTCAGTAGGTTTGGAAGGACAGGGAGAAGAGAAATCAAAATGTTCTCCCTCTATGCCTATACCTTACCACTCATTGAATGCATTCCAATATCTACTCATCTGCATACATCAGCAGGATGATGAGGGGAGCTGCCCTTTTTGGGAATATAGGGCCACTTGTTGCCTATTTTTCTCAGCTTTTGCTCCTCATAAAAAATTCTGAAGCAACAGAAGAAGTTCCATTCAATGTTGTTTACAATAATATTTGTGTAGGAGGGTAAGGACAAAAAGGCTGAAGGGAGATGCCAGTCTATGGAAATAGAATTTTATTCAAGAGGCTATGAAATAGAAACGAAGTTTTCTGAGCAAGACACTGCCAACATTGCACTACAAAACTGAATCTTTTGTGCTTAACTCTGTTGGTTCTTAAAGTTGAAAATTCATTATTTTAATAATTTTTTTCAAATATTTTGCTTTCTTATAAATGTAGTAGCCATTTTCCCAAATATTCCCAGTCTCTTTCTCAACAGAAGTTAGAATTGGATTTCTCTGCCACCTTGGAAATAATATAGCCACACAACATACTTTAAACTACAAAATGTTAATGGCAGCTAAATCATACTTAATGGTGAGAAACATCAAGATTTTCCACTAAGATTAGGCACACAGCAAGGACTTCTCTCCCATCACTCTTTTTCAACATTATACTAGAGGTTCTAGCTAATGTAATAGGATAAGAAAATGAAATAAAAGTTATTCAGATTGAGAAGTAAGAAACAAAACTGTCTTTGTTCACAGATGATGTGCTTATCTATGTAAAGATCCAGAAAAATTTTTAAAAAGTTGAAAAATTCTGGAACTATTGAAGGATTATAGCAAAGTTGTAGATGTAAAAGTCAATCACTTTCCTATGTATCAGCAATGAATAAGTGAAATTTGAAATTAAAACACAATTCCATTTACATTAGCACTCAAAAGAAATTGAAATACAGTAAAACCTTGGTATGCAAGTGTAATTCATTCTGGAAACATGTTTATAATCCAAAGCACTTGCATAGCAAAGCAAATTTGCCCACAAGAAAAAAATGGAAACTTAGATGATTTGTTCCACAACCCAAAAACATTCACATAAAAGTGATTACAATACTGTAATATAATATAAAGTAATAAAGAAAATATAAAGAAAATAAACAAATTAACCTGCACTTACCTTTGAAAACCTTCTTGGCTGGTTTGAGGGAGACAAGAGAGAGGAGGGTTATTATATAGGATGACTTTCACTGTCACTAATAGATGTTGACTATAGTACAGTATTGATAAACTCTTGTCATATACTGTATTTAATGTAACTGGCAATAAGGCAGCAGAGGAAAGGGGTCTATGTCTGCAGGCAACCTGACCTAGAATGAAGCAAAGCATTCCTAAGCTTACTCTTGTTTGGAAAAGCAAAGTACTTTCCATAGGTGCTTTGAAATGACAAAAAATACACTAGTGCCAGTTGTGGGTATCTTCCAGTGTTCTGAAAAATCACTGATTTCTACCAAACACCACAGCGTGAGACCAAGCATCCAAGCATGGGAGACAGTCACCCACAGTCCCGCAGCGAAAGAGAGAGAAGAACCATTGCTCCATTGTGATCATGTGGCATTTGGCATCACGTACTACCCATATAGCAAGACATTGCTTGTTTGTCAAGTTGAAATTTATTAGAAATGTTTGCTCATCTTATGGAGCACCAACAGAACAAGTTACTTGCAATCCAGGGTTTTACTGTATTTAGATATAACAAAATATGTACAAAATATATGTGAGGAAACTACAGAAGTCTGTTGAAAAAAAATCAAAGAACTAAATAAATTGGAGAAATACTCCACATTCATGGTTAGTAATATTCAATATTGTTAAGATGTCAGTTCTCCCCAACTTAATCTATAGACTCAAGTAATCCAAATCAAAATCTCAGTGATTTTTTATGGATATCAATAAATTCATTTTAAAGTTTATTTGAAGAGGCAAAAGACCCATAATAGCCAACACAATATTGAAGGAGAACAAAGTTGGAGGTCTCACACTACCTGCATTGAAGTCTTACTATAAAGCTATAGTAATCAAGACAATGTGGTATTGTGAAAGAATAGATAAATAGATTAATTAAACAGAATAGAGAGGCCAGAAATAGACCCACATAAATATAGTCAAATGATCTTTGACCAAGGAATAAAGGCAATACAATGGAGCAAAGATAGTTTTTTCAAGAAATGGTGTTGAAACCACTAAACTTAGGCATGCAAAATGAACCTAGACACAGAGTTTACATTCTTTGCAAAAATTAACTCAAAATGAGTCACACCTAAACATAAAACGCAAAGCTATAAAACTCCCAGAATATAACAAAGGAGAAAACCAAGATGACCTTGGATATGGTGATGACTTTTAAGATATAATATCAAAAGCACTTTTTTTTAAAATTTTTGAGAGAGAGAGAGAGAGCGCACAAGTAGAGGATAGGGGCAGAGGGAGAGAGAGAGAGAATCTTAAGCAGGTTCCATACTCAGCATGGAGCCCAACCTGGGGCTCTATCCCATGATGCTGGAATCATGATCTAAGCCGATACCAAGAGTTGGATGTTGAGCCACCCAGGTGTGCCCCAAAGGCACAATGTATAAAAGAAATAATTGATGGGGCACCTGACTAGATCAGTTGGCAGAACATCTGACTCTTGATCTCAGGGTCATGAGTTGGAGCCCCACATTGCGTATAGAAATTACGAAAGAAAGAAAGAAAGAAAGAAAGAAAGAAAGAAAGAAAGAAAGAAAGAAAGAAAGAAAGAAAGAAAGAAACAATCAGAATTGGTAAGAAGGAAACTGGACTTCATTGAAATTTAAAACTTTTTTTTAAAGTTTATTTATTTTGAGAAAGTGAGATGGAGTGCAAGCAGAGGAGGGGCAGAGGGAAAGATAGAATCCTCTGTACTAACAGCATGGAGCTGGAAGCAATGCTCAGTCTCATGAACCATGAGATCATGACCTGAGCCATCATGACGTCAAGAGTCAGACGCTTAACCAACTGAGCCACTCAGGTGTCCCCAAATTTAAAATTTAAAACTTTTGCTCTGTGAAAAACAATGTCAAGAGGATGAGAAGAGAAACCAGACTGAGAGAAAACATTTACAAAGGACATGTCTGATAAAGGACTGTTATCCAAAATATACAAAGCATTCTTAAAACTCAACAATAACAAAACAACACCCTAATTATAAAATTATTCAAATATCATAACAGACACCTCACCACAGATGGAAAGGAAGTATATGAAAAGCATATGTGACAAAGAAGAGATACTACACAATATGTCATTAAGGAAAGGAAAATTAAGACAATAATGAGATACCACTGCAAACCTATTAAGGAAAATGGTACAGCCAGTTTGAAGAGTGGCAGTTTCATATGAAAATAAAAATATTCATACCATACTATCCAGCAATAGTGCTCTTGGCATTTACCAATATGAGTTCAAAACTTATGTCTCCAAAAAAGCTTGCACACAGATATTAATAGAAGCTTTATGCATAATTGCCAAAGACTGGAAGCAAACCAAGATGTCCTTCAGTAGATGAATGGATAAACAAACTATAGTCTATCCATTTACTTAATTCTAAAAAGAAATGAGTTATCAAGCCATGAAAAAACATGGAAGAAACTTAAATACATATTACTGAATAAAAGAAGCCAATCTGGAAAGGGTACACACTGTATATTTCCAACTATGAGACATTTTAGAAAAAAAAAACTATGAAGACAGTAAAAGAATCAGTCACTCAGTGTTTAAAGGAAGAGGCATAAATAGGTGGAGCACAGAAGATTTTTAGGACAGTGAAAATCCTCTACCCTATGGATGGATGATGGATATGTCATCAAATGATGGCTGTTCGTCATTATACATTTGTCCAAACTAAGAATGTAAAACACCAAGAGTGAACTGTAATGTGAACTATGGACTTTGGATGATTATGATGTGTCAATGTAGGTTGAACAATTGTAACAAATACACAACTCTGGTGGAGGGTGTTGATAATGGGAAAGGTTATTCAGGTTGGGGCAGTGACCATATGGTAAATCTCTAACTTCCCCTTAATTCTGCTGTGTACCTAAAACTGCTCTAAAAGAAATATGTCTTCAAAAAAATGAAATTAAAAAAATGTGTTCTTTATGTATTTTGGATATCAACACCCTATTGGATATATCACTTACAACAATCTTCTCCCTTTGTTGCCTTTTCAGTAGGTTGTCTTTTCATTCTGTTGATGGTTTCCTTTGATGTGCAAAAGCTGTTTAGTATGGTGTAGTCCCAGAGTATAGTTTTGCTTGTTTCCCTAGCCTGAGGAGACATATACAGAAAAATGTTACTAAGCCTGATGTCCAAGAGTTTACTGCCTATGTTTCCTTTTGGGAGTTTTATGGCTTACATTTAAGTCTTACATTTAGATCTTCAATCCAACACCAAAATAATCACCACCACTATCATCATCATCACCATCATCATCATCATCATCACCGTTGTCTGATTAAAAAATGGGCAGAGGACCTAAAGAGACATTTTTCCAAAGAAGACACAGAGATAACCAACAGACACAAAAAAATATATGTTCAATATCACTAATCGTCAGGGAAATGCAAATCTAAACCACAATGATATATCATCTCACATCAGTCAGAATGGCTAGTATCAAAAAAGACAAGAAATAACAAGTGGTGGGGCGCCTGGGTGGCTCAGTCGGTTGAGCGCCTGACTTCAGCTCAGGTCATGATCTCGCTGCTCGTGAGTTCTAGCCCCCAGTCGGGCACTGTGCTGACAGCTGGGAGCCTGGAGCCTGCTTCGGATTCTGTGTCTCCCTCTCTCTCTGCCCCTAAGCCACTCACATTCTATCTCTGTCTCTCTTAAAAATAAACAAACATTTAAAAAAAAAAGAAAGAAGTGTTAGCAAACATGTGGAGACAAGTGAACTTTTTTTTTTTTTTTTTTTAATTTTTTTTTCAACGTTTTTTATTTATTTTTGGGACAGAGAGAGACAGAGCATGAACGGGGGAGGGGCAGAGAGAGAGAGGGAGACACAGAATCGGAAACAGGCTCCAGGCTCCGAGCCATCAGCCCAGAGCCCGACGCGGGGCTTGAACTCACAGACCGCGAGATCGTGACCTGGCTGAAGTCGGACGCTTAACCGACTGCGCCACCCAGGCGCCCCGACAAGTGAACTTTTATGCACTGTTGGTAGAAATGTAAATTGGTGCAACCACTGTGGAAAACAGTATGGAGTTTCGTCAAAAAATTAAATATAGAAATACCATATAATCCAGTAAATCCACTACTAAGCATTTACTCAGAGAACACAAAAACACCAATTCAAAAAGATATATGCACCCCTATGTTTACTGCAGCATTATTTATAATATCTAATATGGAAGCAGTGTAAGTGTCCATCAATAGATGAATGGATAAAGATGTGATAAATATATATATATATATATATATATATATATATATATATATGTGTGTGTGTGATATATATGTGATATATATATGACATATATATATAATGGAATATTGCTCTGCTGCAAAAAGAATAAAATTTTGACATTTGTGACAACATGGACTGACTTAGAGGTTATTATGCTAAGTAAAAAAAAGACAGAGAAAGGCAAACACGATATGGTATCACTTACATGTAGAATCTAAAAAAACAAAACAAATGAACAAACAAACAAAAAAAAAAACAGAAACAGACTCATATATCCAGAAAACAAACTGGTGGCTGCCAGAGAGAAGGTGAGTGGGGGATGGGTGAAATAGGTGACGGAGATTAAGAGGTACAAACTTGTAGTCATATAGTTAATAATATTGTACTAACACTGCAGGGTGACGTATGATAACTACACTGATCATGGTAAGCCTTGTATAATCTATAGAATTATTGAATCTCTATGTTGTATACCTGAATCTAATATAACCTTGTATGTCAACTATACTTCAAATAATTTTAAACAGGACAAATAAATAAAATACAAAAAAAAATGTGAATGGAAGTGACATATGGATGCTTTAAGAGCCAGTGTATGATGTGTAGTGAGCTCTCTGTGAGTGTAGTGAGCACTCTGCCACAATAACCAGAGTGTTCCAGAAAAATGGCTATCTTATCCTGGTGCTATAGACTGAATGTTTGTGTCCCTCCAAAATTCATATGTTGAAACCTAATGCCTAATGTGACAGTGTTTGGCAGTGAGGCCTTAGGGTGGTGATTGATTAGGTCAGGACAGTGGAATCCTGGTGAATGAGATTAATGCTCTTGTAAAGGTGACCCCACAGAGCTCCCTTACCGTGTTAGGACATGGTAAGAAGACACCATCTATGAACTAAGAGGCAGGTTTTCACCAGACACTGAGTCTGTCAGTGTCTTGATCATGAACCTCCCAGACTCCAGAACTGTGTGAGATAAAGTTTTGTTTAAGCCACCCAGTCCATGGTATTTTTGTTACAGCAGCCAGACTAGGACCAAGTGAGGACCACATAAAGCAGAATCTCTACCCACCCTATAATTCATATTCAGCAGGAATGAAAAAGAAACCTTGCTGTTTCAAGCTACTAAAACTTGGGGACTGTTCATTACTGTAGTAGCACTCACCTCTTTTTACTGATGTAATGAGTATATAAATATCAGTGCACTCTGGCTAAATTCTCCAAATTCCTTAAACTTCTCTACAGTATTTCCAGCCCTGTACTACTCAGATAAAATAGATTTCCCTTTGTATATCCTATCAACTGTTTAAAATCATGCCATAAATTAGTTTCAATTTTCAGTTATATGCCTTATACAACTAATGTCTTAATTGTATTTATCACTATGTCTTAATGTCAATTAATGTCATATTCAAATGTCTGGTTTTTCCTCAAGAGTAGTAGTCTTTTTTAAAATTTTTTTAAATGTTTAGTTACTTTTGGGGAGAGAGAGAGAGAGAGAGAGAAAGAGAGAGAGAGCATGAGTGGGGAGGGACAGAGAGAGAGGGAGACAGAATCTGAAACAGGCTCCAGGCTCTGAGCTGTCAGCACAGAGCCCAACACGGGGCTTGAATTCAACAGACAGTGAGACCATGACCTGAGCCGAAGTCAGATGCTCGACTGAGCCACCCAGGCACCCCAAGAGTAGTATTCTTTAAGAGGCTAGTCATGGTAGAAAGGTAGAGCAGACATTGGACTTTAAATTCATAGATCTCACACAATATGAACAAGGAACAAGCCTAATAGAGAAATTAGCATTGGAAGGGATAATGTTCACCTACTTTTTTTGAGAAAGGATAGAAAGAAAACAAACAAAAGGGGTCTGAAAAAAAATATGTACAGGATAGGACAGTGAATATTTAGGTAATAACCTCAGTTAAATTAGAAGCAACTTCATCTCTTGTAAGTCCTAGATGGGGGCAAAGTGTGACAAGAGATATCCTTAATTACACCTGTATTTACTGAGAAATATTATTCCTTTAAGCCTACGAAGAATAAAATTATGTCTAAGTAAGTCCCTCTCTAATTGGAGGGAACATCTTCCAGAATGAAATATAGTAAATAGAATAACCATATGGTACATACTTCAAGTAAAGTACACTTGTCTCCTAGAATTCAGTTTAACTGCAAGACATAGGTAACTTTTAAAAAACAAAGGCAGGTTCCTATGATTAAAAGGAAACATTTTATCACAAGAATAATATGAAGGCCATGATGTATTAGTATTCCAATCAGGGGTATCTCTTTTTAAGCCCAGTGAATTTCAAAGCAACACACATTCCTGGAAAAGCTCCTATGTGTAACTTGCTTATTTCACAATGCTGGTCATCATCTCAAATACCATTTATCCCCCTAATTTATTCACAAATTTAGAGGAACTTCTTGCTGCTTTAAAAATCTTAAACCTAGCCTGCAATACTGTGAAGCAGATGAATGCTTCATGCCTCTCCCTATTCAACTATTATTTCACAATATGTTTTCTATACATTAATGAAAGCAAATGCAGCCGACCTACATAAGTTATCTGATGGACTCCACTTTTATGTTTCCACTGCTGCTGGCCTCTACTTACCTTCACCTGGGAGACCCTCTTATTATTTTCTTTTCCCTCCACTAATCTTGTTCCCGAATATACTTCAAAACCATGTTCCAAACTGTGTCTACTGGGATGTCTTGCTTGATTAATCCAAGCCAATTCTGGTCATTGTTTCATTCTGCATTGCATCAGCACTTATAAAATTATCCAATTTCATTGTTACAAGAAGACATTTTGTAGGTGAAGAGACTGAAGCCTAGAAAGATCAAAGCTATTTAAGGAAAAGTCAGGGTTCAAATATAGGCCTCATGTTTCCATGTTACCTATGGCATATTTTGTACTCTTGATTGACTATAGGTTTGATATTTTTTGTAAGTTGATTTAGAGAGTATTTTTTCTTTTCACACAGCGTACAGAGTAATTTTAATTTTTGTTTATTCTAGAGGGTGAGAGCATGAGTTGGAGGAGAGGGACAGAGAGAGAGAGAGAGAGAGAGAGAGAGAGAGAGAGAATCTCAAGCAGGCTCCACGCTCAGCACAGAGCCTGACACAGGGCTCAGTCACACGATCCTGGGATCATGACCTGAGCCACCAGGTGCCCCAGAATATAGTAATTTTAGATATATTTTTAAAATAATAGTAATAAGATCTATCATTTATTAGGAAATGTATATTAACACATTTGGTCCTCAAACAATCCAGTGAAATATGTATAATTATTATTTTACAAATTGAAATTTTGTACTAGGAGGGGCTTAAGTAACTTTTCTAAGACCACAAGGAGCCTCACCTGACATTCAAGCACAGGTGGTCAAGCTTCAAAGCCCATGCTCATAACCACATTACTATAGAGAAATGTTTTGTACCCTGTACCCAAATAAACCAGAATATATATCTCCAAATAAGTGTAGACTCTTTCAAGCCAGTTGTCTTGGAATATTACACATTTATGCTAATGATACTGATATTTTCCCAGAATATTTTAAGATCTGAGCTTCTGGAATTAACAAGAAAATATTTTGTGCACTCTTGTGAATATTGTCAACAAAAGCAAACCCTTTCCTATGTAGACAAATGCTATTTTGGAACTAGTCAGAAGTCAGTCACAGCAGAGCTAACAAGTGAGATGGCTAATTAAGTTTTATAAAATCTTATTCAATAAAAAGTGCACTGGGAATATAGAATAATAAGACTGTTTTTGGTGGAATGATTCATTCATAAGTTTTCCACATTAAGACAAGAATTCCAGAAATATCTTGAGTAAAGTTAGCATCCCATAATGCCTAAACAGACTCTAATAGTAAACACGTGCATTATTAGCACTTACTTCTCCTTCCAGCAACAGCCCCTATTTTCTTTGGAGACTTCATGTAGTCTTGTTGATACTCTTTGCTGGAATCCAACAATGGGCATGTGACCCAGCATTAAGCAAGGCAAGCAATCACTGAATGCCATAGCAATTGGTTCAGAGGTGGGCACATGACTGAAGCTTACTACACAGTCAGGGTGACTCTGAGCCTCAAGATTCTTGCAACCATTCCCCACATGGAGTTGTGAGGCCGTGAAATTATGGCCAGAGGAGTCAGCCTACTACAAAATGAAAACTGAGCATGAAACCAAAATGTGGAGAGGAGCAGAGTCCAACTAAGGGATTAAGAAAGACCAAGTCCTGAGAACTTGGTTTGAGCCCCTGTGTCAAACTAAGCTTGACACAAGCAGTGCCTCTGGACTTTCTGGTCATTAGAGTGAACAGATTCCATTTTCTGTCACTTGCAGAAAGTTTTAGCTAATGTAGGTTGCAAGGTGGCTGCATAAAAAAATACCACTCACTGATTATTTCTGTGACCAGCTCATCATTCTGTAGTTACCCCTAGTGGCTATAGTATCATTTTTATGCACAGTATAGAGTATAAGTCTATTATGATGTAATTCTGAAAAACTTTTAGAGCAAGGTATTCTATTTTCACTCAAATGCTTGAAAACACATCTGACTTACACGAGTTTAATCTCAGAGTTATCCACATAGCATTACCTTTATTCTATGAGACTAAAGAGGTAGAGTAGAAAACAAAGTTTTATTCATATACATATTTTTCTGTATTACACACTAATAAATTAAGCTTGCATACAGGGATGCACTCACAACGCCTTTTTAAAACTATCTTTAAACTTATGACTGAGAGCTGCAACAAATACTCAAATATCACAACTGTTGATTTTGAAAGTCAATTTATCTAGGTAATCTGAGACATAGTTAAGCATCTTAATCTGATTTTATGGATATGATTTGAAAGTCACCCACAATTGAGGTTGAGCATTTGTATCTAGCAAGACAAAATTATATACAACCAGTCATTTTATAGTAACACAAATAAAAATCAAGTAAAGCGGATAAAACAGCATACAATATCTAGAATTATTATTATATTATATGACATAACATTTAAAATGTCAAAATAGTGAATATATTTCTACGAAGACTAGATATATCATCCAATTGCTGCCCAAAATATACAAAAATTACCTTTTTTAAAGTTTTATTTATTTTGAGAAAGAGATGGAGAGAGCATGCATGAGCAGGGGAGGGAAAGAGAGGGAGAGGGAGAATCCCAAGCAGGCTCTGCATTGTCAGTTCAGAGCCGGACACAGGGTTTCAGCTAGGGAACCATGAGATCATGACCTGAGCAGAAACCAAGAGTCAGAGACTCAGCCACCTGGGCCACCCAGGAGCTGCCTATTGTTTCTTATTTAAACTGAACACTCCAACTTTTCTAGATTTCTTCATCACCACCATCATATTTCTTTACCACCTCTAGTGATAAAAATTGTTCTGTCCTGTGATATATAAGTTACATTAAATTTAATTTTCACACATTCACGTGAGTTATGTTAACATCTTTTTTTTAAATTTGGTTTCTATTTCTTTAAAAGAATGCATTGAAGACAGTAGCTTTCAAATGAAAAACAATTTGATCAAAGAACAAACCAATATGAGTGATTTAAAACTATTTTAGTAAAGTCTGATACTCTTTAGAATTGAGAATATATATGAGTATGAATATAACAATATAAAGCAGTAAAGATTCTCAGGAAAAATAGGCAACTGAGATAAAATAAATTTCTCTAAGAAATGTCATTTCTGTGCCATTAATGTTATATTCTTTTTAAGTCAAAGAAAAACCACTACAGATAATTTTGGATATTCTGAAGAAGTTAACTTTCCCTTTATAATGTAAAACCTTTGAATTAAAATGGTTAAACAACAACTTCTCCTTTCCTCTTTACTAACAGAGCCAAAACCTTCTATGATCCACTTTGAGCACCAACATCCCAATCCAAATTTCAATGAGGGGCCTCGAGTGGTCTGAACCAAGCAGTAGAACTAAGCTTGCCACAGGTTGGGCTCAAGGAGGGTCATATAACCAAGTCTAGGCCACTCATGGATGCATGCTTCCCTGATCACAGTAACCCATTCCTTGGGGGCAGGTGACTTAAATTGGTCCAATCAGAATACACTTGAGATTTTTTGTTCAAGATTCACAAAAGAGAGACACTTCTCTTTCTGGACTTGGACAAGAAAACTGGAATTTCATTTCCCCAGTTACTGTATCCACACAATTTTACCAAATGCTGCACTGATTTGTTTTTTGCTGTATCTATACAGAAACTAGAAAAGTGGTATTTGCTATTTTAAAGTGAATTTTAAAACATAGATAGCCAACTGAAATAATTAAATCTTAGTAAAATAAAAACAAAAATCGTTTGTTATCTACATTTCTTAGGAATGTGTACACGGAGATCTAGTCAAAACATCGGCAAGACCTTTACTAGTCAAACTGGAAACACTAACAAAAATGAAAGTTTCTTTCAGGTAACAAATATTTAAATAAGTAATGTGTTATGTTTGTAAACAATCTTGTATCTATGTTTTAATACAGTAGAAACCATATTCCATACAACAATAGACATACACAGTGTATTGACAATATTCACAAGTTTTGTGAATCTCCCTGACAAGTGTTGAAACAACACATGAATTCCACTTCTATTCCTATTAAGTGCAATCTCTGGATATCATAGGATGGGACAAAGTTTATAAAGGTAAACATTCTTGGCAAAGATAGCACTTAAAAAATAAAGCCACCAAGGCATCTGTTAAATATGTTGTTTGGTAACTACAAGAATATTGGAAGGTGTACGATTTCAGATGCCTTGCTCTCAATACCTTATTTTTCACTCACTTTGTATGAAATATACCACTCACATCAGGGCAATACTTTAGGTCTCCTTGATTTTTCTAGATTATTCCACCACCTTTCTGATCACCTTCCCATCTCACAAAGCATAAAACCTATTAGATTATCCCCCAGACCTTTTATTTCTAGAATAATCTGTACTCTTGACAGCCACAAACTACTTGAGAGTTTGTGTTAATAGGCACCTGACATCATTTTCATAAGTTTTTTTTTTTTTGACACTATCCTTTAATTAACAGGATGGAGACTGAATAAGCCTGTCAGATGTTTCAACAAAATAAGAAGGAATATATTATAAAACCACAAAAGTACATTGATTGTGTATACAAAGATATATAATTAAAAAGTACAAATCAAGGATGGCTATTTTGCACTTGACTTCAGTTATTTTGCACATTTGTGGCCTAGTAGTATTCATTGTTAAGGATACGATTGTATGCGTTTAGAGTAGATCTGCAGTAAGCAATTTTATAGTTTAATGAAAATAATCATAGTTTGAGTAAGTAGTATGAAGTGTATCTGCTGCTCCTTACCCCAAAATAAAGCTCCAATTTAATTATCATGATCTGGTTATATTTGGAGTGGGTTCTAGCAAGTAATGATGATTCTCAAAGTGCAAAAAAAAAAAAAAAAAAAAAAAAAAAAAAAAAAAAAAAAAAAAAAGGAAAGAAAGCATTTCAAGCTATTTTTTTCAGATTTCATCTTTAATTTCTCTATAAAATTGATACAATTTCCACTGTGATACAGTATGTGCTACTGTGAAGATGGCATTAATGTGCTGTCAGTTTGACAGCTTACTTTAACTTAACACCATTTGGTGAAAGAATACATTTTTAAATCTTTTTAAATATATCATATGCCACTGTTGCTACTTGCTCTTAATTTTTAGACTATCAAACAGTAACGCTATGCGCTAATGTAAAACTATACACGTCCCTACTCAAATTCTTTACAATAGCTTCAACTGTCTCCTTTGCAGATATTTTTTTTTGTTAACGTTTATTTATTTTTGAGACAGAGAGAGACAGAGCATGAACGGGGGAGGGTCAGAGAGAGGGAGACACAGAATCCGAAACAGGCTCCAGGCTCTGAGCCGTCAGCACAGAGCCCGACGCGGGGCTCGAACCCACGGACAGTGAGATCGTGACCTGAGCCGAAGTCGGACGCTTAGCCGACTGAGCCACCCAGGCGCCCCGTTTGCAGATATTTTTTAACTGTGTATCAAAATCAGAGTAATAGATATGTTTTCTTTTTTTTTTCCTTTTTTTCTGTTTTTTGAAATGTAAATGCTTTGATTTCTGCCCGCAATGGACATGCACTTGAATCCACCCAAGGGCTCCTTTGAGGGATAAAAGGGTTCTGGTAGCATATAGTCATTCCATGAACTACTAGATGACTGGAAGCAAGGCTTGAGTAACTCTAGACGAAGTGAGGAATCTGATGAGAAAAATCATGACTTAGTTCCATATTTTAAGTTCTTCATTCCACTAATCACATCAATTCACTCTTCCAACAGACACTGAGAACCAACCAACCAATCACCTGCTAGGTGATTGCACTGCGCTAGACCAGTGCTGAAGATGACCAAGCCTCAATAGAAGATGTACAATTAGGTTGACCATGACACTAGACCATCAGGAGTGCTACACAAGCAATGCACAACCTCCTACTACAGCTTACAGAAGGACATCGGACACACGACGTGAAGTCTAAATCCCAATGCCACAAACCAAGTGTGTGCCTAAACAGATTCCAAATGTCCCAAAGACTAAACCTTGAGTAAAAAAAAAGTATTTTCAGATCACGAAACTTTAGGGGTCATTTAGATACCTCTCTCCAATATGTTCCTAAATTTGACTATAAAGCGTACCTGAAAGTTAAATTATTGCTCCCAAAAGGACTTACCCAACAGTTATTTGGAACACCTTATTAAAGGAGTCAGAGATTCTTCAACACAGAAGTCTGTCTTGGTTTAAGTGTGATGATTCCATTCATCATAAACACATGAAAATTATCGGCATGGGTATGTAGAGCCTCTCAAACCCAACTGCTTAGGAAAAAAAAAAAAGAAAAAAAATATATGTTTTTCTTTTTCTGTTTTCTTTTAGAGAGAGAGTATGTCAGCAGGGGAGGGGCAGACGGAAATGGGGAGAGAGAATCTTAAGCAGCCTCCATGCCCATCATGGAGCCCAACGCAGGGCTTAATCTCAGGACTATAAGATCACGACCTGAACTGAAATCAAGAGTCAGATGCTTAACTGACTGAGCCACCCACGCATCCAGAAAAAATATTTTTTAAAACAACTTTCCTTTCCTACTAATCAGAGTTTATACATAACAGAAACTTCTTTTTTTTATTTATTTCTTAAAATGAATACTTACTAAAAAGACACATTTGATTCTTTTTGTCTGCTACTGATTCTTGCTAGGACTATTGTTTGTCAGGTTATTGATGCTCATTAATTGTATGAACATAGGTTTGACGTTACATACACCTGGCTTCTAGTTCAATCCCATTACTTTTACCTGCTAGGTGATTGCAATTAAGTTATTCAATCAGCTAAGGTTTGGTTTCCTAATTTGTAAAATAGAGGCAACATTTCCTTCCCAAAAGATTGTCATGAGGATTAGTTATATAACAAAAAATGCCTAGAAATTGCTCTGTATCATTAGCAAGTTGTCCATAACATTTGATACTATTGGATGCCAAGTACCAAATAGGGAATAAGAAAAAGTCATTTTCTAGATAAATCATTGCCAGGGAAGCTCTAGTTAACTAACTGTATACCAAAGAGGAAACAATACTGTTTTGCTTTTGTTATGTCAACATTTTCTAATTACTAACATTAGCATCAGTTTCGCCACCCATTGGTACCTTGATTCACTACATGCAGCGAATGATAATGGTATCATTAGGATTATATGGGAAGCTTTTAAAGAACTCAGGTTCCTGGGTCTCACCTTAAACCAACCAAATCAAAATCTTTTGAGGTGAGGCTAAGTAATGTACATTTGAAATTGCTCCCCAGGTGATTCTGATGCTCAACCAAGTTTAGGAAACACTGCAATAAATGACCCAAGTCAAGGTTAAGTACAGTAATACAAAAAAAAAAAAATACCTTCGTGTTTAACCTACTTCTAAGATTTCGGTACAAAAGACTGACCTCGATCTAGCTGAAGAGCAATTAACTCCTATCTGTCTTTATTCATCCATATAAAAAAGGGCAGGGAAAGATAACACTGGGTCAGTTAAGCACCCTTTTCATAAAGCTTTTCTTAATGTGCTATTTTTATGTCAATTTGCCATCATCTAAAACCTTAGAAGCATTTTTCTAAAAAAAAAAAAAATAGGATGGGGGATTTAAACATACCTAAGATCAGAGGTTCCCTGCCGTTTTTACATGCTGCTACCATGCGTGGGGGAAGGGCAGGGTGCTGTGAAAATACTGATGCCTGGGACCCACGTTGAGCCAATTCTCATTCAATTGGTCTGGGTGCTCTCTGGTGACTCTAGTGTAGGGTTCAAACTTCACCGCTGTTGTGAGTAACAGCTAATCTTGAGAATGATCGGCTTCACCAGGAATACTTGTCCTCTATCCACCAATGTGGTTTCCAAACTCCACTGGTCCTCAGAGTCACTGGCAGTTCCCAAAAGGCCAATTCAGTAACTATGAAATAGAGTCATGGAAAGTGTATTACTTAAAATTTCCCCACATATCTTTAATAGTAATGATAATAATTATAATAACTAAGATCCACGGAGCATTTATATGCCAGGCAGTGTTAGACCCTTTGCATATATTAACTAATTTAATCTCTTCCATACAACCAGTGAGTAGAGGGTCATTGTGCTCCTTTCACAGTTGATATTACTGGGGAACAGAGTAACTTGCTCTACAACACAGAGACCCAGGGTTTGTACCCAGGCTGTGAGATATCAGAGGTATGCTTTTAATGCATATGTTTTTATTTAGATAGATGCACATTATGTTGTAGGTGAGGAAATCCACATGAAAAAAAAGCAATTATTTCAAGAGAACTTAAAACCAGCACAATAAAATCATTAGCAGAGCCACCTACCCATTAATTACACCAGCCATAAAACACCTATATCTTCTAAAAAGAGTGAACTGTTTTCACTGTCAATCCTTCTTCTAAAACCTTTGCAACTATAAAAGTCAATGGCTAACGGTTGGACCTGGTCATTTTCTAGATCAACTTTTTTACTGCTTTTCTTTTCTTTGCTGGATTGGTTGCCTTTTGTGTATACCCATGATATGTTGGCAGTGAGCTGGTACCGAACTAGCTGGGAGCTGGGATAGCTGCCATGGTCCTTTAGTCCCTTTGAATATCTGTCAATGTCCAGTTTTTTTTTTTTTAATTTGAGTATAATTGGCATACAATGTTACATTAGTTTCAGGTGTACAACACAATGATTCAATAAGTTTATATGATATGCTATGCTCACCACAAGCATAGCTACAATCTGTCGCCATACAACGCTATTATAATGCCATGGAGTATATTCCCTATGTCATACCCTTTATTTCTGTGACTTAATTATTCAATAACTGGAGGCCTGTATCTCCCAGTCCCCTTCACTCACTTTGCCCTTTCCCCAACCCCCTCCCGTCTGGCAACCATCAGTTTGTTCTGTGTATTGATAAGTTCTCTGTACTTATAAGTTTGATTCTGTATTTTGTGTATTTGTTCATTTATTTGTTTTGTTTCTAGATTCCACAAATAAGTGAAATCACTAGGCATTTGTCTTTCTCTGTCTGACTTATTTCACCTAGCATAATACCCTCTAGGTTCAGCCATGTTATTGCAAACGGCAAGGTCTCATCCTTTTTATGGCTGAGTAATATTCCATTGTGTGTGCGTGTGCGTGTGTGTGTGTACGTGTGAGTGTGTATACCAATCTTCTTTATCCATTCATCTATCGATTGATGCTTGTGTTGCTTCCATATCTTGACCACTGTAAATAATGCTGCAATAAATATAGGTGTATATATCTTTTCAATGTAATGTTTTCATTTTCTTTGGGTAAATACCCAGTAGTTTGATGTTCAATTTTTAAAAAAAAATTTTTAATGTTCATTTTTTCTTGAGAGAGAGAGACAGAGTGCGAGTGAGGGAGGGGCAGAGAGAGAGAGGGAGACACAGAATCTGAAGCAGCCTGTAGGCTCCGAGCTATCAGCACAGAGCCCGACACGGGGCTTGAATTCACAAACCATGAGTTCATGACCTGAGCCGAAGTCAGACACTTAACTGACTGAGCCACGAAGGCGCCCATGTGATGTCCAATTTTAAAAGAACTTGTCATTCTCTCTCTTTGAATATATGTGTACACATAACTTAGACCAATGGGCTATTTCTGGGTACATAGTGCAGTTCAGAGACCATAGCACTTAACAACATTTGTTTATTGCAAATAAAATTATGAACCCAGGAAACCATATATGCTTAGTTTCACCAACCAGCAGACTTGAACATCTTTTCTATGCTGTCCTGTACTCTAATTTCCTAAGTAACATATTCCCTTACAACAATTATGTCCTCCCTAATGAAACCAACCCTTCACTACATGACCCCAAATTAATGTTTATGTCAGTAGGGTCATTTTCTCTGGAATTTCTGGCCATTTGAATTATAATGGTTACTAGCCAATCAATCACAGTACTGGGTGTGATACGTTTGGATTCTCAAAGATTCTAATGGTATGCTGTCCAAAATGGTAACCACTAGCTACATAGAAGTACTGAGCACTTGACATGTGACTAGCTTGAAAAAAGATGTGCTATAAATGAAAATACATACTGAATTTGGACAGTATGAATAAAATACCAAAACTCACATCAATAGTAATTTTAATTATTGTACTTCGAAATAAAAGTGGACACACTTAATAAAATACATTATTGAAATTAATTACAACTGTTTCCTTTTATTCCTTTGAATATGACTAGAAATCTCAAAATTACATATAAGGCTTGAATCTGTGGTTCACATATGTCTATTGGAAAGCATTTATCTAAAATACCAATGATTCTTCTGGCAGCTCCTGTATTGTGACTGTGCCACTTTTACAGCTGGGTGACATGAAACAAGTTACCTAATTTCTCCATTCCACAGTTACTTAGCTGGTCCCATAATGCTATTGGCTAAGCTTTGCTGTAGCAATGACATGCTAGCATGCTTTCAAATTCCCAATACAGAACCAGGTTTCTCAATGATCTTTTCATACCCTCTCGCCTACCCATCCCCAAATGTCCTCACAATTTGGCAGCAAAGAATAATGCGGACATTCTTTTCCATTCTGTTAGAAGAGGGACAACTCACTCTCAATGAAAATGCACTTGAAAATGTTAATTTTTCAACTTTTCCCTCCCACTTTCTACAGGGACCGTTTATAAACCACTTAGAAACTTCTTCAAATATAAAAATTGGATAGATGCCGGTTTATCCAAGTTTCCAGTTAATAACTAGCCAGTGATCTGGTGTTTCAATCAAAAATGATTGAAACAAGTGTGTTGAAGAAGTAGATTAAAGTGAAATCAATCAATGAATCAATTACTTGCAGCATCTTTAGGTGGTGGAATTTAAAAGATATAAATGAAAAATAAATTATCACTATAAAATTATTAAATTCAAATTCTAAATAAACTTTCACCATTTTATAGTGTTTCACATTAAATTTACAGCAGCAAAGATGTCATTACTTTTAATCAATTGACAGAACTAATTTGAGAATAAAATACAGTTAAGCACCTGGCAAAAATAACTTAATATTGCTTATGATCCTATTCATGTGATGATTTTCTCTTTACCAGAAGTTTTCTCATCTGTATTACTCAAAGAATTTCATACTTTTGATAGGTGCTGTCACTTAAAAAGTTTGATATTAAAATCCGGGGTGGAAATGTGTGAAATTCTGCATTTCCATAGTTTTTTTTTTCCACATCAACAAAAAAATTAAATTACTGTAAGCACACATACATACTAAATATTTATTTAGAAAACACCTGAAAAAAAGAATCCATATGCCCATAATCTTTAAAATAGATTTGGGTAAAATATCCATTAGTAGTAAAACCGTGTCATTGGTTGGCCATGTTATATGGTGGGAAGTGGGGGACAGTGGTGCAGGGTAGGGACTGGTGCGAAGAAACAGTCATCTTGGAGATTTACTCATATTCTTAGTAGGTAATTTTAAACCAAGAAATGTATGCCTGCAGACATAATAAGGGAAGTGAATGCCTGCTCCTATTCTCCCCACGAAGGAGTCTCTAATCTGGTCTAGCTTGTAGGAGCGCCTAACACTCTCATTCCAGTACTTGGTGCACAATGTGTTCACATGCTGGAAAGAAGAATTAATTGACTGGCATAGCTTTATAATGAAATAATGCAAAGACTATTTAGCAAACTCAGTTATTTCTAAATTTATCAAAGATGGTCTCCATGTGTTAGTCAGTTGCAGGCAGTTATTACAGAAACAATAATTCATGTACCCAAACTGTCTGTCTGCTTAATTCACAAAGGCAGCTCTTTGGACTTTGTTTAAAAGACACCTATGAACTTTTTAGGAATTGCATTTTGATAAATATTTAGTGGAAATGTGGTTTGCACGTGGCTAAAGCGTAAAGAACAATCCCCACATAAGACTCCAGTACAAAAATGAATACCTAGAACACCGAATTAGCTTTAAAAATATCAACAATGCTACTAAATTACTGAGCAAAGAAGAAAACAGATGAGAAAGATCAATATTTTCACTTTCTTTGAGTACAGGTGAAATAACCTGATCTCCTTGTTCAATGATTTGAATTGCCAATTTATTTTCAACCATGCACGTGATGACCTTTTGAGAGCTATATACTATTTCTCTGATAATTGAAAGGTCAAGACATGTCCCCTTAAATCTCATACACTTTAGGGCATGTGTATCTGCCAACTTCACAGGTTATTAGTGTATAAGTAGAAATAATTAAAACAGCATTCTAAACCCCCCAGAGTCTGAACAAAAAAATTCAGAGGAGCATATGAGTATAAGGGATAGTTCAGGAGTGGGGGATAATGAAAAAAACATATCAAAACTTTCTCCTGCCTTAAAGAGTGTGATTAATACTATTGAGAGCACACTGGGCATCTCTGTATTGCCTGATATCAATCATGAAATCCCCAAATACTCCAAAGACTCTTCCAGCAGCACTTTCAACCCATCAGAAACTACCAAGTAATGGACTTTTCTGAAAAAGCCTGTCTTCATGTGATTTCCAACTCTGTTTCAATACCAAATAGCACTGAATGCTTATCAGATCTAATCCAAACTGCCAAGAGCTCAGAATTCTGCCCATCTGTCACTAGGTTATTGGTTCGAGACAATATTAAGACAAAGAACAAGAGACAAAATCAGTTGGAAAATTTTTTTTTCAACTTTTGATCCTTTTCTTTATTGTCTATTGACCGGCAAGCCACGTGCTTCCAAACAAATCAACCAACTTACCTCGGAAATGAGTTACCACACACAAAAATGAGCCCAACTACTTTGGGATACTCACTCAATCTCTCCTTTTTCCTCTCTTCTCCCCTCCTCACTTCACCCTTTGTCTCCTACCCAGTGATTTTGGTGTGAAAGAAATGTCAAAAACAAACACAAGGGAACTCTCAGGAGTATAAGTTCTCTACCTATGTGGACTGTTTCACTGAAGGAAAAAGGGAATTTACATAAAGTTAAAACAAAGTTTTATATCAAGCGTACCATTGATATTACAGAATTAAAGGACGTCTTTATTATAATCTTCTTTTCTATTACATTGTGTCATTAAAATACAGGACACCAGCAATGAAACTAAAAAGTAAATATGCACATATCCTTATCCGTGCAGGGAAGCAATAAATCTCCCTCGCTGATAGCAGCTGTTCTACAGCTATCATTTGAATAGTACAGCTGCCACAACAATATCACATTTTATAGTTAAAAAGCAGTCAAAACTTTAATGTTACAGTGGAGGTAGATATACACTGCACTATAAATAAGCATTCTCTAATGAAGAAGTGAAGCATGTTTATTTTTTTCCTAGACATACCATTGAATAACATATCTCACCTACTGCAATCTGTCATAATAGAACTCATTATACTTGAACGTCTATAATACAAAACCCTGATTTATACTAATTAGGCTGGCTTTCATTGAGACATATGAGAACTTGAAAATACTTGGCCTGAGAGGCAAACTTTACTTCTTTCTTTAAAATATATATATTTCCACTTCTTGCTTCAAAATACAAGCCTAATGGATCTTTGGAAGGATTTGGTGCTCTTTTCCTTCCATATATTTTAAACTTGTGGGTTTGATTGGCAGAGGTGAGAGTTACATGCAGTTTGGGGAAACTCAGTTTGGCAAATGCTTGAACCTAAAATGACTAGCTGTGCAGCAGGCTTATTCAGAGCAATGTGATCTCAGTCTAAAGACGGCATCACGAGTGGTCTCTCCCTCAGTGCCTTATGGGATGTAGTTTTGGGGCTGGTCACTTGCTGCCAGGACAAAAGTTTAGCCCTCCACACACATTTTAAAGAGACCAGCTTCCTCTGAGGGAGTAAAAAGGGATGTGAATAAATATGCAGTAGCCCCGCCATATCCATAGGGAATATGTTCCAAGTCCCCCAGGGGATGTGTGAAACCCCAGATAATATTGAAGCCTATATATACTATGCTTTTTTTTCCTATACATACACATCTATGATAACATTTAATTTATAAATTAGGCACAATAAGAGATTAACAAAATAATAATAAAATAGGACAATTGTTATAAATACTGTAATAAAAGTAACATGAATGCGGTCTCTCTCGGTCTCTCTCTCAAAACATCTTATTGCGCTCTACTCACCCTTCTTGTGCTATGAGATGGTAAAACCCTATGTGAGGAGATGCAGTGAGGTGAATGACGCAGGTGCTGTGACATAGGGTTAGGCTACTACTGACCTTTTGATGATTTTTCAGTAGGATCATCTACTTCCCGACCACAGTTGACCTTGAGTAACTGAATCACTGAAACCATGGAAAGTGAAACCGTGGATAAGGAGAGAGTACTGTACCCTATGCCAAAACAAAACAAAACAAAACAAAACAAAAGTTAGGAAGCATTTTTATATATTTTTTTTGAAAAGACAAAGTTTTTGCTATTTCATTAGCCGGTCAGCTGATATCAAACAGGATGCTTAAACAAACATGGAGAAAACCATGAAACTCTGCAACTCATCTTTTAGAATGTATCAAATCTCTCCATCAATGAGCAAAGACAGTTCATGCTAGCCAGTCTGAAAATTCTGATAAAGGAGCCCACTATACCTTTCGAAGTGTTGCATTTTACAATTTTGGTGTGGTCCTGTCACATTATGCTCATTAATATGTGGCAACACCACAGTCCTATATTAAAGGGGAGTACCTCCCTCTTCCTCTGTGCCACAATGGGTACCTTTGGCATCAGAGAAGCCACTTGAAGTAAAATGTCCCTCACACCATGAGGTTTGACACTTATGCTCATAGTATTGCCGTCTGAAATGCAGCAAGCCAGCACCAAAACTGCTAAAAATGAAGCTGTAAATGTAGAATCTATAAGCACGAGGAAAGCCTGTAAATGAAGTTCCATTTCTAGGCTTTCTTCAATTCACCAATTGGACTGCATCACTGTTACAGAATCATGCAAAGCCAAAAAAATGTTGTTGTATTGCATATGCCAACCCTCTGTGGCAGTCTGTCCAAAGGTGTAACTCAGAAGCACTGATTGTGGAGGACATGTTGCAGTAAGAATAAACTTGGTGAATTGGACTAATTTCAAATTTAGTTTGGAACTGGTCCAAATGATCCAAGAGTATGCACTGGGACATTGGGTACATTGATAATTTGGGCAAGCAATGTTAACAAATATTCACTAAGTTCCCACTAAGTCCGAAGCCCCAAATAAATGCTATGTATTTATATAGATATAAATAATGCTCAGTGTTTCTATAAGATCTACAAAGTATAGAAAAAGATTTTTCCATAGGTATGCATAAAAAGAGGCTGAGCATTTTAAGGGCAACATGTTTCTGGTTCTCAGAGATGAAGTGATAATTAAAGAACACCAGGACATTTTACGAGAGAGTATCACACACATACTCTCAAGTGATTTTCACCATCACCACAAAAAGGGGATGCTATATATTCCCTCGTTTTGCACATGGAAAACTGGAGCTCATGTCTGTTACTTGGTTAGGAGAAGGGCTTGAAAATGAATGGGTTTTCAATACTCAGAGATAGTGAAAAGAATTTCAGTCTTAGAGATCGGCATGAGCAGAGGTCAATACTCATGAAAACACTTGGCTTATTGAAGCAAAAGTGAGTGGTCTTGTGTCCCGGTGCATAGTGGATGTGTGTTTAGGAGCTGCAGAGGCACTGGGTGAGTGTAGCAGAGAACAGGGTGATAGAGTAAAGCCCCAGGCTAGAACTTTATCTGTTGATCAATCCGTTTGGAAATGGGGCCATGATCTCAAGGGAAAAGAAATACAACTGAGATGGGGGGGGGGTGTGTTTTAGTCAGTTCAGGCTCCTATCACGTCCCACAGACTGGGTGGTTTAAACAACAAACATCTATTGCTCACATTTCTGGAAGCTGGAAGCCTAAGATCAGAGAGCTAGCACGGTCAAGTTCTGGTAAGAGCCCTCTTCCTGGCTTGTAGATGACCGCATTCTCTTCACCTGGTGGAAAGAGAGATATCTCTCCTGTATCTCTTCTTATAAAGAGACTAATCCCCTTCACGAGGGCTCCACCCTCATGACCTAATTACGTCCCAAAGGGCCTACCTCCCAACACCGTCATGTTGGGAATCAGGGCTTTGACATATGAATTCTGGGAGGATACAAACATTCAGCCTATTGCAGGGAGAAAGAAAGAATGAGGTGTTAGGATAGCTCAATAAATACTTCTCTTAAAATACTTATTTACCTTCTGTCTTGTTCCTGAGATCTTTATCTACTTCTGCATATAAATTTCTAGGTACAGCTGCATTTTCTATGAAGTGAGCCATTTGAAAAAGAAATGCTAATATATGCATTAATGTATGTACACACACATATATATATTTCTTTGTGCGTGGGTATGTATATATACATAGTATGTTATCTTAACAGGGTGGGAGTAGCCCTTCTGAACCAGAGCACACTATCCCACAAAGAATAAATTCAGAAATAAATGGCTGTGTGTGTTTCTGTGCCATCCTGAGGTAATCAGCTCCTTTGAAGGAGCATTCATTTTTTTCCAGACCCCAGAGGCACCATGTACTGCCTGGAGACATTAATACTCCCATTTATCCCCAGGATACCTGGGAGAATCTTACTATGCAAAAATATTGTTGAGAGCTTTAGATAAAAGGGAGTGATACACAACAAATTCTACAGCGGAGAGAGCTCTCTACAACCTCAGAAGAGAGAAAGACTCTGGGCACAGGAAACAATTTGCGCTTTCTGAATTTTTGATAATTTAACAGTCAGTGTGGCCACAATTTTGAAATTAGTCTGATCTCCCATGTACTGAAAGGCTCATCTATAAACAGAGAGTCTCAGAGAGAACCTGATGAGGAATGAGGTATGCTAGGGAAACACCTTTTCTTATAGGCAGGACTGTTACTAACTTCGAGGAAATCATCTAATTACAATTTTAAAACTTCAGGCCCATTGTCAGAGAGCCTGATTTGCTGCCTTTTCATTCCTCAACTTAGTTTCATGAGAAATACAATGGCATTGTATGAATACATACGATATCATCAGATAATGACAAATACCTTTTGTCACATTATAGTCTAGGTTGCTCGTTTTGTATTTACAAGCAAATTGTTACTCAAAATATGAAACACTGGCATTTAGAGAAATACAGAAATTACTCACTTCCCTGGAATTCTGCATGACAAATTAGTACTGTGCTTTAACTCTAATAAATGTAGCTGTAGCAGAGTTTTCATAAACATTCTTGAGATGTTCTTCTGGAGTAGCTTTATTTTGGCACCCTACTTTTCCTGCTTAAACAAATGAAAAGGTTGGCTGATATTGTCAAAATACAGCACTTCTGGTGAACCAAGAGCCATTTATTAAAATAATGTATTGATGCAGTGTCATAAAATACAAAATCATATTTCTGCAGGAAAAACCTATTACCCTAAGCCAAGATTATTTTATTTTAAAAGAAAAATTATTGCAGTTGTGGATTCTGAAAGTCATATGATGTGGTTCAGAACTTGGCCTTTCACGGTGGCTTTTAATGCACCATGATACGTTATGTAAAAAAGATATTTGTATAATTAACAAGTGTTGTCTTCGTAGAAATGCATTAACTGAAAGTAGATTTTGAATATCTTATGACTCAAAATTACTAACTTAAGAACAGAAATATGATTTTTCTCTAGTTGTAGTAAGGCTTTAACACATAGGCAAGTGCAACAACAACCAAAACACACTCGCGCGTACACACACACACACACACTCTTCTTGGAGGGTCAGGGCTCTCCAGAGCTGACCATTTTCCTGATATCATTTTAATCTTGTCCTTTGTCACAGCACTGCACTTTTTGCTCTAAAGGTTTCAGCACTAAAAAGTGGGGAGGTGAAGCCATAGTTCAATTCAATTTATTTTTATATTGCCTCTCATAGGAAGTCTCTCAAAACGCTTTACAGTAAGAGATAAAATAATCATATAACACTTGCCCATATTCGAAACAGCAGCGATCACCCAGACAGCAAAGGGGGAAAGCTGTGCACAGTCATGGGTCAAAGTCCCTGGTGAAACACCCCTCGTTTAGAAGCCATATAAATGAACATTTCAGCAGAGTGACGTGGCCATATAATATCACTCGCCAAGCCCTACATTCTCAAGGGAGAAGTAAGGGGCTTCATTTTTCCATTCAAATAGAGCATTATCTCTCCTAAAGCCCTGGTGATCTCAACTAGTTGACCAGTTTCCTCTCATATGCAAAACTAAAGAGCCAAAGCACAGGAACATGCTTTCTTTCTATTGTTGCCAATTACTTTAATCACACATGATTTATGGCTTCCTGGAAAGCAGTTGTTCTGGGGCACCTCTTTTCCTTGTCTGTGTTCCATATTTTGGCCCCAAGAGGTAAAGGGGAAAGGCTGGTGGAAAGACTAAAATGGGTGGTCTTCCTTTTAGTCAACCTCTACCGCACGTACACACACATACATACACACACACACACACACACACACACACACACACAGGAAATACTTACACTTGAGACTTGAAAACTCAGAATGAATCAGTGACAGTCCGGGGCAGGAAGAAGGAATAAGGGAGGATGATGGAGAAAGAATTTTTGCTAGATAAGGCAGCCCAAATTAAATAATAATTCCCACTGGAAAAAAAAAAAAGCAAAAACAAATGTCTGGAAAGGATAATGAAAAAGCCAATCCTGGCAAAAGGAAATTAGGTCAAATCGATATATCAAGTTTGTATAGCACTTTTAATTTACAGAAGGGTTATTCTGCACTTGATGTAAGGAAATTGGAGATGTTACTATTCTCTGAGAGTGATAGAGTTACCCAGCATGGGAAGAACATACAGTCAGCAGTGGAAGCTACCATATTTACAAAGATGTTCTTTTACAGAGCAAATAGCAGTTTGAAATTATGAGGCCCAGTGAAAGTAATTCTCGAAAAAGAAGCTTCTCTCCAGACCCCCAACCCCATCACATAGTTTTTCAAGTATGGAGATCCAACATTCTCTATCGAAAGCATCTTTTTTTTTTTTTTTTTTTCAAAAAGTGCAAAAATCAAAAGGATCCTCTGGCTTCAGGAGAATCCACAGTATTCATATCAGTAAATAATCCAAAATCTGTTTAGGAAGCATGTTTCTAAAAGGATATGAACCTTTTCTATCTTCTACTTCTTTAATAGAGTCACATCTTTATAATACATAATAACAAACAGAATATATTGTAACTCATTTCTTGACCTTTTAATATTTCTGTCACTGATTGTCAGAGTTGAGAACTACTCTCTATCCTGAGGTGATGGATTATTTAATTAACCATTGACCTTTTCCCAACATTTGTTGACAATGAGCACAGTCCCATGAAAGCTGCCTGCTTTGGATATTGGTCAATTCTGTGTTGTTTATCAATAGGAGAATGCCATTTTTCATAACTTAGATCAAATAACTGAAATTACTTTTTCCCATTTATTTGTCCAAATCTATTTTCAAATGGATTTATGTCTCTTTCCTTTTAACTATCTATTAGAAAAGAACAATAGGTTTATTATACCTTTTCAAAACAAATCCCATGTTAACAAACAAACATGTCTGATGGAATTTAATTCAGTCTGCCTACAAAAAAAAAAATGTTTTCTAGTTACGAATCTTTTGGACAAAATTGCAGCGATTCATTTCCAATGGTACACACCTGTCCAGGTTCCCAGTTTTTTTTGAGAAAATAAAATCTCCCAGGAGAGTAAGGCAGTCCCTTTGAAAAACTCATATAGTTGTTTATAAGTTCCATTCATTAGAGAGGGAAATGTTCCTGCATTTTTCCAAGGTCTTCATAGAAGGTCAAAAAATTTGTGGGAGATTTGGGCTAATTAAATATGAAAATTAGAATCTTTCATTTGAATGATAGACTTGTTTCTGTACTTGGGATAAATAGCATCTTCCTGTACTCCTTTCAACAGTCCCACACCTACCCACTTTTCTTCTAGAAAGGCTTTCCATCTTGGATGCAGGGGTGAGAAGAGAACATTGCAAGCCCAAGCCAGAGTTTTCATGGAGAAAGTTCGATTTCTGCAGACATCTCTGCCCCCAGGATCAAGTATTGTGGTAAGAAAGGGAAAGTGTTCAGAGGGTCCAGACTGGCCTTTCTCTCTGTTGGCGGTATTACTACATATTCGGCTCTCAAAGATTTGTTTGAGTCCTCGAAGATTGATTGAGGGCATGTCACAGTGTTAATGGGTTTGGAATCAAACAGTCCTGAGCTTAAAATTTTAGTTATTTTCTGGGGTACCTGGGTGGCTCAGTCGGTTGAGCGTCTAACTTTGGCTCAGGTCATGATCAGGTGGTTGATGAGTTTGAGCCTCGTGTCGGGCTCTGTGCTGGCAGCTCAAAGCCTAGAGCCTGCTTCGGATTTTGTGTCTCCCTCTCTCTCTGCCCCACCCCTGCTTGCGCTCTGTCTCTCTCTGTCTCAAAAATAAATGAACATTAAAAAAAATTAATTTTAGTTACTTTCTTTTCTGGGTAATATCGTGTACCTCATTTATTTCCTTAATGCCTCCATTTCCTCACCTATAAAATGGGAATAAAAATAGCCACCTCCCTCACTTATTGTAAAGTTGAATGAGATAATATATGCAAAGCTCATGGCAAATAGGAAAAACCCAGTAAAACAAAACGGTTCTAATGTAACACTGAATTTTCCAGTTTGTCATGTAGACATGGCCATTATCTCTGCAGAGTGGAATACAATGTATTAGAGATGTTTCAGCAACAATTGAAGTCCATTTTCATCTCCCTGGAGTCTACAGTGTTTAAAGACTTGACATTATGGAAGTATATTGTCTTCATTAATTTATGTTAATTTTTAATGTTAGTGTGGCAGTATGGGATAATATATACAAAAGCCTGTGTGTATGTGTATGTTTGCTTATACAAACAAACACACACGCACACACACAGATATTGCAGGGTAAAAGAGTTTTGACCCTAAGAAAGCAGATTTTCATTAAAGCCTAAACCTAGGACATAATATAAAGCATTAATTGTAATAGCAGCTTTTTTTTTTTTTTGCCTGACAAGAATAAGAATTCTTCAAATGAAAGATGTTTGGAAATTAGCAAAAGCATAGTGTATCTACTGATCATATTTTATGAAAATGCTACCCGAATTAAATGATAGAGCTTTACAATTATGTCCAAGGAAACGGCACATGCAAGCTACCTTTGTGTTGCTTTCTTATATATCTGTTAATCATGTTAATTCCCTCTGGCATCTATCAGTTTCCCTTCAACGCCAAGAGCTTATCTCCTGTTAGAACAGAACTATATGGGCATATCATCAGATATCTAGATGGCTAAGCTGTACGTTTGATACATGGGTGAAAGAGTTTTGCAGGGTAAAAGAGTTTTGACCCTAAGAAAGCAGATTTTCATTAAAGCCTAAACCTAGGACATAATATAAAGCATTAATTGTAATAGCAGCTTTTTTTTTTTTTTGCCTGACAAGAATAAGAATTCTTCAAATGAAAGATGTTTGGAAATTAGCAAAAGCATAGTGTATCTACTGATCATATTTTATGAAAATGCTACCCGAATTAAATGATAGAGCTTTACAATTATGTCCAAGGAAACGGCACATGCAAGCTACCTTTGTGTTGCTTTCTTATATATCTGTTAATCATGTTAATTCCCTCTGGCATCTATCAGTTTCCCTTCAACGCCAAGAGCTTATCTCCTGTTAGAACAGAACTATATGGGCATATCATCAGATATCTAGATGGCTAAGCTGTACGTTTGATACATGGGTGACGTTAATGTAATATTATGATGGATATCTATTAGCACGTACGTCACCGAAACATAGACTCTCTAACGTCTTTGACAGTGGCTGCCCTTTCCATGTCAGTGTCAATCCACGCCAGAATCACAAGAATGAACAAATGTGACAGGAGAGGCTGTACCAATTATAGATGAAGGGATACTATCTACTCCCACTATTTGATGTGATTTATTTGGCGGTCCTTCTGCATTTGTAGGCAGCAGATTGGAGCTGTTTATGAAGTGACAAATGGTACTCAATGACATTGAATGACTCCTCCAATCAATTTAACTTGTCTAAAAAGTGGTCATGAATCGTGCTATACATCCAATGGTAGCGGATACAGAAAAGTTTGAACTTTCTGCCTGAAAACATATACTCTAAATACATACATTAAAGAGTAAAAGAAATAAGTAGTAAAATTAGTTTATTGAAGTCATAATTTCTTTCAAAAAAATTTTTTTTAAAAACATGTTTCATAAGGTTTTTCATCAGGATTTTTTTTCAGAGAAGTGATATTTTTTATGAATTTGAGAGAAATGCTTTTTTTTTTGGAGGAGTCAGTTTTCTTTCCGAGAAGGGGTAGCACGTAGTTGTCTACATAAATGCATAACTCTGTGGTGAAAAAGTAAAACAGTTTAATGGGGGTTGTCAGTGAAATAACTAGGGCCCTATTATATAAGAAGCCTTTGGGCTTCTAAGTCCAGATACCGACTAAAGTTTCCAATGATTATTTAGCCCTTTTTAACAAAACTATTTTGGTCTAAGTGATTTTATTGATGAATTTATTGAATTAATTATAAAATTCAAAGAAATAATTACCTCTCGTGCACGGTTTGATCATACAAACAGAAGTCATTTCCCTTAAACATCGGAGAAATACATAGGCTTTTATACTTACACGTGTTTTTGTCTCGCGCGTGTAACTAGCATAATGGAATCAAGTCGCCGGCCCGGCTAACCTCACACAAGTGTATTTACATATTTATTTCAATTTATTAGATGCAGGTAGTCTTTTCCATACTTAATTCAAACCACTACTGCTATAAGCCAAGAATGATTTTTTCCTATCTCTCTATTATTCAAATTTATTAAACAATATTTCACATTTGTTTGACACCGTGTCAAACTCAGAACTCCTAAAGTACTGCTGCAGCTTTGGAACTGTTATGCTTTCTCGGACTTTAATCATTTTTGGCAAGGCTCCACTTCCTGTCAGAAAGTGAAACAGCTTTGGAATGTCATTTTCACGAAAGAAAACAGAGAGAATCCGAGAGGAAGTTCTCCTCCACTCCAGATCCCCTAAGATACTCAAACACGCTCACAGGAGGGCTGGAATACATCAAACATTAGCAGAGGGAAAAGGACACAATTTTCCCACATTAAAAATACATGGATAAAGTTGAACTTCTGCTAAAAATAGTTCCCATGACTAATCCTATTAAGTTTAAAAAATTGGGCAGTATCTTCCTTGAAGCAGAATTACTCTCTGCCATCGCACTGTGCTGCCGCCTACACCCCCAAAGCCAGCACCCCTCAGTGCTAGGCCCTCCGCTTTTCCTTTGTAATCACATTAGGGGAAAAGGGAGAGAGAGAAGGCGATCGGACAGTGCCTTTTATTCAGGTCTCCGATATCAAAGGAAACCAAAAAGGAGATATAGAGACCAAAATTATCTCAAAATACCAAAACTTCTGAAGAGCAATATACTGTCCTTATGCATCTGCAATGTTTTCTCACTCACTCTTGGAGTGTCCCCAGGGAGCAATGAGATTGCAGAAAGCAAATGAAGATTGCTCCGACTTATGCCACTTCAAGGCCTAGACGGTGTTGGAGGAAACACTGAGCAGCAAATGGTGCAAAGTCTGTACTATTTTGGACACACAGCCCCTGGGTTTTGTCTCATGTAACGACCACGTTAACTGGACAGAGAAGAGGAGAGGATGAAAACGAATCGTGCAAAATGCGCGACAAAGCGAAAAGATTCTAAACCAAGTACGCACGTCACGAGGAAGCCGTCAGGGTTCTCACCATCCTGCAGGTCACACCGATAATCAATGTTACTTAGGCGTTTTAGAGGGGAGGTATGGGAATATAAAGTAGTCACTGCAGAAGGAGTCATTAGGTACCATGATATTGGCATATGTTAGCTAAGTGATTAGCAATGGTGAGGTTCAGCTGCAATGAAACCTAAACCCAGCTGATGCCATTAACACGGTGGATCTAATGAACCCCACAGACCACATTAAAGCAGAGAAAGCAAAACGACAATTGGAGAATGGCTTTTAATGAAATCATCAATCCAAAAAAGGAGGGGGATAGATGTCATTTAAGAAGGCTTTGTGGAACCACCGGACAATCACTTACTCAAGCACTAGTTTTTAAAGGACAGGCAGGTAACTTCCCTTCATTGTTTAGGATACACTTTGGACGTTGTTTTTAAACAATTGGTGCATCTTTTTAGCTTTGCGTTAGCATGCAGAAAATGAATTGCCCAGCTGATTGAGATTTTTCCACACCATCGCCATAATGTGCAAACACCCACAAGTCATAAAGAAAAGATCCTTTGTTACAAGTTCTTAATTGAATTGTACATGTTTAAGGTAATCCATAATTCACAGCCACTTGAACATTGGATCTTATCCTGTAAACATGTACTTCTTTGAAAACTGGGACCTACAATTCCATCTATACATAGTTCTGCCCGGAAAGGATTCATTCACCTTCAAGCTAACCACTTTTTCAGTCTGCCTCACACGTATAAAAGGTTCTAGCCTACCAAAGCAATTAAGAGGGAAAGTTTTGAAGGTTCCCAACGGAAAGTAACTCTTAGGTTCACAAGCAGTATAGTGAGTAGCAAGGAATGTGGGTGCCAAAGCCACACCGCCTGGATTTAACTCTCAGCTCTGCTACTTACTAATTCGAAGGTTGTAATTTCTGCGGCAATGTTGGGCCAGCAAAAAAAAAAAGAAAAACTATAAGGAATTAGGGCAGACAAGGAACAACTGAAAGCAGCAAAAAGTGGTTTTTCTTCCTCTTTTGAGCATCAACCCTATGATTTCCACAATGCTGAAGTTAATACTGTTAGTTATTTACTTACTTAGTGAGTTTATGAGTTGAGTTTTAGCCATGGCCTTCTATGGATGTACACGGTTTGTCCTCTGCCTGAACCATCTAACAACAAATCTGAATCACTGTCCCTCGGGGCCAGCAAGATCCAGAAAGCTATGAATTCAAACTTTCAGAAACTGTGTTCAAAGCATGTATGTCAACAAACAGAAACAATTAGCAAAGATAAACCATTACTCTTTAAAGCAGAAACACTCCACATCTAGAAAGGTTGCAATTTTATAAGCCATTTATAATGTCTCGGGGCAGCATGACCCAAGCTCAGAAAACTCCAGGTTCCTATTTAAGGAGCCAAATTACAATAGATAGTTGCATTGTAAATTTTCAAATAGGCAAAGTAATCATCATTTTGCAACAAAGGGCATAAGCCCATTGCGGCACGTGTGGTTTCAAGGTTACTCTGTGTTCTATGGAAATATAAGCCTATTTCTCTAGGCTTAGGGGTTCAAGCTGTGATTCAGATTCCTGTGTTCTAATTCTATTTGGCCACTGACTAGCTATATACCTCCTTAGTTAATCTCTCTCTGCTTGATTTTTTTTTTTTTTTCATGTAAAGTCAGAACAGTAATCATGGCTACCTCATGGGGTGGTCGGAAGAACCGAATGAAATCATGCACACTGAACACTTAAAACACTGCCTAGTATGCAGAGACCCCACAGTAAGCATCAGCTGTTGTAATTTATTATGCTAGATATCATTGTACATGTTTATCACGTTATGTGAAACCCTCTCAATTCCAGACTCCTGGGAATCAATTCTCCTTCTTTTGTGCTATAGGCACATCAACTAACCTCTGTTGCAACTTCCAGCATGAAAAAGTCTTCTCCCAAGACCCTTCCCAATTCCTCCACATCGGTAATGGCCCTGAATCTTAGGAAGCCAATGAAAGCCTCACCTCTTCTTTTTGCTACTTGCTCTGTCCTGCTTCTCTTCTAATTTCTTTGGTGACTGACTATGATTCTTAGTGATCCCTAAACTCAATAGTCATGCCTTGAAACCGAGGAGAACCTTTCCCACAGCATAAACATGTCTAGCTTTTTTTTAGCCAGCTAAGGCCATCAACAGATGATTCCAATGGCACGCTTACTTTACAAGTTTGCTTTTGTGTTGGCTTCTCCACAAACCCAGTACCGCGGCCTAATCCCAGATTGCTGAAGAATGCCCGTAGGGAAATAGTCACCAAAGATGACTCTGATGAACAGCTTGCTGCAGCTCTAATGGTGAGACATATAAAATGCATCATACATTAAATTTAATGTTGCCTCATTAGTCTTAATTAGATTCCTACATTACACCAGGATTATGGTTTCTCCGTGTTTATGTTTTCTCCTAAAATTGAGTCTACCCCAGATAATACTTCAGTGTACTTTTTAGACCTTTGAATAAAAATGGCCAGCGATGGCTTAATATCAATAATATCCTCGATCTGATGAAAATAATATCAAAAGACAGGCAAACTAAATTATTATATGTCTAAGGAGTTTCATGTCATTCATAAAGCCCATAAAAGAAGACTTGTTACTCAGAAATAAACCTAAAAACTGCAAACATTTGCTCACTAAGAAAAGTAATTGGTCTATTATTTCCTTTATTCCCCTTTCTATCATTATGCATAATATGGAATATGTTTTTTTCAATAAAAGAATAGTTGTTTCCCTCCCCCTCTTCTCCCATTTCATAGTTTAGCCTCTCCTTTTATTGGCATCTACTATGAAGCCTTAGCACATTTGGTATTATCATGAAAGATAATTTGGTATTAGCTATGAAAGAAGAAAGGGACCTGAGAAACCACAGAGCACAACCATTTTTTTATAATAAAGGAGTCATGGCCTAGAAGTTGTGGACACTTGTGGTGCCTTGGAGATCATGGGGGATCCATGACCAGAAGCCAGGTTTCCTGGCCCACAACTCATCATATTTCTGATCAGCTCCATAACGCATCGGAGAAAATAGTCTGCTTCCATTGTTCAAAAACACCCTGTAGTGCAAGCCTCTCAGTTCCTAACTCTGAGTTCACATGCTCATGTCGCTGCACACCTGAACAGTTTCTGAAGTACCTGTTGTTTGGCTGCATTTTTGCCAGTAGTCACAAACTCATAAAATGAAAAGCCAAGGAAAATATAATGCAAATCAGGTCTGCCAAGAATTCTTCAATTCCCTGTCACTGGATAACAAAGGGGTTGGTGGTATGGAAGTCTTTAGAGATTACATCTCATTGACATCTGTGTATTCGTAATTTATGGATTTTAACCGACATTAAACAATGGATTAAGAAATTCAGTCCTGCTATAGTTGGGATGGACATCATTAGGTCTGATCTTATTCTCCTTCTTGTGTCCCTGGGTTACCCACTACCCTCCAGCAATTGCTGAGATCGGGTCAATGCCACTGCACAGTAACATTTCATCTGGCAGGAAAAGATCAAGCAAGGAAGTTATCAAGATTAGGGGCTGAAGAAGGGAATGAGAGAGTGAAGAGAAGAATTCAGAACCAAACAATATTCGTGTGCAATTTGCGAGCATTAGTTTAGCATGGAAAAAATTTAAAATCTGCCAACCCCGTGGGGCGCCTGGGTGGCTCAGTCAGTTAAGCGTCCAACTTCAGCTCAGGTCATGATCTTGCAGTTCACAAGTTGGAGCCCTGCGTCGGGCTCTGTGCTGACAGCTCAGAGCCTGGAGCCTGCTTCAGATTCTGTGTCTCCCTCTCTCTCTCTATCTCTCCCCAACTCATGCTCTGTCTCTCTCTCTCTCTCCCACAAATAAACAAACTTTTTAAAACACTAAAAAAGAAGAAAAGAAAAAAGAAAAGAAAAGAAAAGAAAAGAAAAGAAAAGAAAAGAAAAGAAAAAAGGAAAGGAAAGGAAAGGAAAGGAAAGGAAAGGAAAGGAAAGGAAAGGAAGAAAAGAAAAAAAATTTTGCTAGCACCTTGAAGCTGTGAGCATGAAGAACAGATACCCATGGGGAGAGCTGGGAGGCTTGGAAAGAACCAGTGAGCACAAGAGATCAAAGCACATTTTAGGACATAGCTTTCAGACAATATCATTACATCCATTTCTGTAATCTACAAAATTTGGAAATAAAGACCTATGTGCAAAACTAGCAAAGTTACCTATATGTTTGTTGAGGAATTATACCTATCATGAGTCACTTTCCATTCCTCAATTTAGGTAACTAGTTCTTCATTTAATGACCCCTTATAACAGCACCCTGGATACATATTCTAAATCCCGGAGTTCCTAAAAAGTTTTCAAAACTACCTCTAAAGCAATGTTAACCTTTGCAGGTTAAATAAAAACAAATTATATGCAGTGAATAAAAATGTTGCTTAGATAGTGGAATATGTAGGGAAAGGTTATATGACAGTTTTCCGAACTGCAGAAAAACATTTAAAGAAGATGAAGACATATGTGGTATAACTGCTCATGGCTTAAAATTATGTAATTCAATATATAGTCATAGCATTTTTAGTTTTCATATTCTAGAAGAATATAAGCTTTAAAAAGTGATTCATTAAATACCCCAGAAAAAAAAAAATCTCATGAACTTTTAACAAACTTATACCGTGAGAGCCAATTCTACAGGCATGTAATGGAAATGGACAGTAGCTCTGCTATTAAACTTTTGGTTTAGTAGCAAGCTATCAAACCACCCGCAAAACGTCAAAATATTCCATCCACCTCAGAGTTAGAGATGTCTGACTCTCTATGATTTATGGGAACATTATTTAAAACGTATTTTCTGTTCATTTCTGTCCAGTGCTGCACCTTTTATAAACCTACTGATTAATATCAAACAGTGAACAAATCTGACAAGCAGGATTACCAATCTAACAAAACTGTTTATAGTGTGAATGAAAAAAGCACACCATTTCCAGGCAGTGTACTTAATAATACAATCCTGTTGTACTTAAGTGGTGAAGGGATTACTTAACTGTCAGAGTTTCTTTAACTGTTAAGAGTTGCCACATTAAAGACAGGCTATTCAAAAGCACCAGAAGAATGTGTCATGCCACTTTATTCATCATTATCATAGTTTTATATTTAAATATAACATAATTGATGTGTATAGAAATAAAATAAATTCAACTGTTTGAAATTAAATTAGCTTCCCCTAAGGCATTTTTATGGTAGAGAATAAAGAATTTTCATACACAGATTTAAACTCCTTTTTTATAAATATTATATAATGTTGGTTAAATTATATGATATCAATATATATTATAGTTTATATTGAACATTTTTCTTTAGAAAAGGACCTTTGGTGCCTGGGTGACTCATTTGGTGAAGTGTCCCACTCTTGTTTTTGGTTCAGGTCATGATGTTACCACTCAGGAATTTGATGGCCGCCTTGGGTTCTGTGGTGACAGCATGGAGCCTACTTTGTATTCTCTGTCTTCCTCTCTATCTGCCCCTCCCCTGCCTGCTTTCTCTCTCTCTCTCTCAAAATAAATAGCCCAAAGTGCTATTTCCATGATAATTTCAAATTGTGTTTTTGTTAGTATAAGGACACAAAATTTAATTTTAAGATGACAATTTCTGTTAAATTAGTTTAATGAGCTTAAACATTAAGTCTATAGAAGCAAAAGAAGCTATAGAAGTTTTACAGAGTTTAAAGTATTGACTATTCTTTCACATCTACATGTTGTTCTTGAGTTTATGTACATGGAAATCATAAGAGAAAAGATTTCTGTAAATTTACACAGTAAGAAACAAGAAGGATGTGGGGAAATAAAATCCCAGGACCTAATTCATTTTCCCTCAGAATGAATAAAATAACTCCTGGCAAAGAGAACATCACCAAAAATGGTGGATTAAGGAGCTCCATAGATCCATCCCTCTGTGAAAGCAACCAGTAAGCTGGCAAAAATTTTCAGAATCAAATCTTTTAAAACTCTGGATACTAATACAAAATCCTACAACAACCAGAGAGTGCTTAATGAACAAAGAAGTTGCTAAATTTTGGCATTTAAGGAAATCCCTGTTAAGTCACTAGCTGATTGCTGAGATAGTGGGAGAAAGACTTCAATGACCACACATGACAAAGGAGACAGTCTTTGCAAGAGTCATTTGGAAATGTTACTAAACAAATGGACAATTGTAGTCCCCAAAAAGTCACAACAGCAAAACTCTGGAGAGGGAGTAAAATCTGATTTCCAGAGTTGCCAAATTTTAATATGCAAATGTCCAGTTTTCAACCAAAAATTATGAAACATGCAAAGAAATGGGAAAGAATGGCTTGCTCACAGGATAAAAAGAATTATGCAGAAACCATAACTGAAGACGCCCAAAGATTAAACATACTAGACAAAGACTTTAAATCAACTGTCTTCAATATGCTCAAAGAATTAAAGAAGCCTATGCACAAACAACTAAAGGAAACCAGGAGAATGATGTCTCAACAAATAGAAAATATCAACAAAGAGATAAACATAAATAGAATTAAATAGAAATTCTGAAATTGTGCAGTATAATAGCTGAAATGAAAAATTTACTACAGGCATTCAACACAGATTTGAGCAGGCAGAAGAAAATAATCTAATGTGGTGAACAGAAAGAAAAAAATAATGAATACCAGTGGGGTGTCAATATACACAATATGGGATTCCCAGAAGAAGAAAAGAGAAAGGGAAAGAAAAAAATGTTTGAAGAAATAATGGCTGAAAACACTCCCAATGTGGTTAAAGAAATGAATTTATACATCTACTGATTCTAAGTAGGATAAATGCAAAGAGATCCACACAGAAATATGTTACAATCAACTGTTGAAAGACAGAGACTCTTGAAAGCATCAAGGGAAAGATATGACTTGTCATGTACAAGGGATCCTCAATAAGACTAGAAGCCAGTTTCTCATCAGAAACCATGGTGGCCAGAAGGCAGAGGAATGACTGTTAAAGGGTTGAAAGGGAGAAAAAAAACCTGCCAATCAAGAATTCTATGTCTGGAAAAACTATTTTTGAAAAATGAAGTAGAAATTAATACAATTCCCAGATAAACAGGTCAAGAGAGTTCATCACTGATAAATGTTTCCTGTAAGAAATATTAAAGGGAGATTTTCAGGCTGAAATTAAAAACATTAGATAGTAACTGAAAGCCATACAAAGAATTTTTTTTAAATCAGTCATGATAACAACATAGGAAAATATAAAAATTAACATTATTATATTTTCATTTTACAATGCCTTTTTTTCCTATATAATTTAAAAGACACATATATAAAATAATAATTTCACATCCATTTTAATGGGCACACTGTATGTAAAAAGATGTGATTTGTGACAATAACAACATAAAATGGTAGGAATAGAACAATAAAGGAGCAGAGTTTTTGTATGCTATTGAAGCTATTGTAGCTTTGGTTGCTATTGGTATCAATGCAAACTGAATTATCATATATTTAGGATGTAATTATATTCTCAAGCGTAACCACTAAGAAAATAACAAAAAGAAACTCAGAAAAGAAAGTGAGAAGAAAATCAAAACAGGACACTAGAAAAAAATTAACAGGAAAAAAAGGCAATAATAGAGATATTGGGGAACAAAGAATATATAAGATATGTAAAAATCAACTTAAAAATGGCAGAATGAAGTCCTTCCTTATAAGTAATCACTTTAAATGTAAATGGATGAAACTCATCAATTAAAAGGCAGAGATTGGCATAATGAATGTTTTTAAAAAGAAAGCATGATTGGCCTATCTGCTACTTACAAGAGACTCACTTTAAATATAAAGAGACAAATGTTTTGAAAGTGAAAGGATAGAAAAAGATATTCCATACAAATAGTAACCAAAGGAAAGCAGGGATGGCTGGAGCAATATCAGACAAAGTAGATTTTAAGTCAACTATTGCTACAAGAGACAAAGAATTTTACATATTCATAAAAATTCTAATACATCAGGATATAAGACAACTTGGGCATTACTAAAATATAGCAGAATTTATGAGACCCACATTCCTCTATTTAAAATGCAACATTAGCTACCATTTCCTTGATGATAGTCCCTAAACTGCCAATGTAAACCGATTTGGAATATTTTTTATTGGTGTATTTCTGAAAGAGGAAGATAATTGATGGAAGTAGCATTTCTCTGGTTTCTTTTCTTTTTTTTTTTTTTGGTTTGTTTGTGTATCAATCTTCATATCCCAATTTTCTCCCAGAGGCATCACCTGGCCCTATATAATCCTCTAGTCTAAATTTCCTTGGTAAATCCACCCAAAGAGAAGACCGATTTTCACAATTGAGTCTTTTTCTTTTATTTATGATTTTTATGATTTTTTAAAAAACTGTTCTACTTGTGAAATATACCATAATATTTGTCATCTTTACTAATTGAGATCTTTGTACACTTATATTGCATTGATAACCACAGAATTAACCTACCTACAATTTTTAGCATAATTAGTCTACTAAGTCATTTTATATTTATTAGTAGAATATTCACAAGTGGATTAATCTGAATCAAATATATTTAAAGTAGCAGATAAAATTAAGTTGTTGATGAAATATTCTATCTCAGTTGAATTACCAATTAAAAGAATAACTAAGTAAAAATTACTTTCAGTGAAGTTTATCTTCAGTTAAATTTTGAAGTTTGCTTCATTGTTCCTTGTCATTTCATAATAGATTCATGAAAAATATATTACTTGATTTTCTTCAAATTTCTTGGACAAGTTACCTTACATTTTGTTTCATTTTTTATTCATTTTAAGCAAACTCATTAAAGCAAACTCATCTTGTAGATGACTAAAAGAATAATAAAATCAACTTCCCCCCAAAAAAGAAATGTATTGCTTTAGGAAATATTATTTAAATTTTAAAGAAAGCCTAAATTTTTCTGTATTAATTCTCAAATGTTTGGACTCCCTTCTCCATTTTGATGGAATATATATTTAAGATTTACAGTTTGCCAGGTACAGGGGTTGGCAAATAATATATGTTGACTAGTTCTTATGTTTGTCTTGAATAATCTTACTATTAGAGGTGCCTGGGTGGCTCACTCAGTTAAGCCTCCAACTTCAGCTCAGGTCATGATCTCATGGTTTGTGAGTTCAAGCCCTGCATCAGGCTCTGTGCTGTGTCTGCCTCTCTGTCTGTCCCTCCCCTGCTCATGCTCTGTCTCTTTCTCTCTCTCACTCAAAAATAAATAAAACATTAAAATTTTTAATAAAAAAATAATAATCTGAATTTTATAACCTTGAACACCTCAGTAATATAGACTATATTACTCAGTAATATATTCACAGTAATACAGAGTAGCCAAAACCACTTGAAAATCATATCATGTGAGTTAGTATTAGAAAGAGAAGCTGTGAAGAAGCTTTCTTCTATGCAGCTTTTTTTGTGGTCTTTCTCCAACTACAATCAAACTACTTCTCTAGAGCCCAGGAGCTTCTGGGCCTTTCAGGATGTTACTTCTGTAGGTATAAGATATCTGGGAGATACAGGGAGAAGAATTGGTCATGGCAAAGTCGTTTCCTAGAAGAGAAGCCCAGAGTTGCTAAACTTAGTTCTCTCTACCACTGTAGAGAAGACAGAAATGGAATGGCCTCCATTTATTGCCCTAAAAGAGACCAGAATTCACCAGCAGAACACCACAAACTTGCAGATGTGAACTACACACCTTTCCATCATGTGAGGAATTGCCACTGTACAAGGCAACCAGAAGTCAAGCTGGCACCAAAGGGTAAGGAGAGTAATAATCTGGCAAATAAAAATTACAGTGTTCCTCAGGGACCATCTAAGCAACCACAGGAAGCAGTTTGTAGTAAAGGATAATCACAAAGGATTGATGAATTTATCCACCACAAAATAAACTGTAACTGCACACAAAATGATCCAGTTACATTAGGAACAAACAATCTAACTAGGAAACGAGGTTATTGAATTTTAAAGTTCAACACAAAAATTCAAGGTGAGTATGTTACTGAAATTTGAAAAACTTTCATGAGAGTGCAGAAAATAATTCAAAATAACAGAACAAAAACCAAAGACATGGAAATCATAAAGAAAAAGCTAACAAACTTAGAGGACTTCCCCAGGAGATATACAGATAATGCTATATAAAATATTTTCCATATGAATTATAGAATTGAGTATAAATATAAAACAATAAAAATAATAGAAAAATTTAGGATATCATGTATTTTACACAGTGTTAGGCCAAATGGTTGAAAAGGGGGGAGAGAGGAAGGAAGTATTTGACTATGCAAGCTTATCTTAGGTTATACAGCAAAAGATAGCATAAATAAAGCCAATTGTCACATGTTAGAGCTGGAAAATGATCTGCAAATAATATGAAAGTTTATAAATAAAAACCATAATGTAGCAGTTACAAACCGATGCGAAAAATATAAGTACCCTATACATAGTGCTTATTTATTGCTGTAAAACAAATCTCCCCCCACCCCAATTTAGAAGCTTAAAATAACAACATTCATTTTGTCACAGTTTCTGTGGGTCAAGTATCAAGGAGTGCCTTAGATAATTCCTCTTGCTCTAGGTCTCATAAAGTTATAACAAAGCTGTTGTCCATTACAGACTCATGATGTCTCAATTAGGGAGGAGAGGTCTGCTTTCAAAATCACTCACATGGCTTTTGGCAGGTTTCATTCCCTTGCCACATGGGCTACTCCATAGAGCTGCTTCATGACATTACAGCTGACTTCTCACAGGGTAAACAATGCAAAGTGAGCAAGAGAGAGCACCCAGGAAGAACTCTGCAGCCTTTTTGTAACCCAATCCCAGAAGTGACATGCCATGGTTTTTTCTGCATTCTATTTGTTAGAAGCTAGTGACTAAATCCAGCCCATATTTAAAGGGCAGAGTTGACATGAGGGTGTAAATATCATGAGGCAGAGATCATGAAGCTACATTAGAGGATACCTCCTACACTGGGAGGTGGATTAATAGGCAAAGGATTCATAGGATGAGCTAAGGATTCATAGGCAATTGACAGAAGAGTGAATCTAAATTGGAAAAAAAGTAATAAATATATTAATATATATACATATATATATAAAGATTTTTAAAGTGCTAATTGAGGAAAGACATATTAAAGTAATTAATAATGAGTTATCACTTTATACCTATAGAATGACAAACTTTGTATAAATTTTTTAACGTTTCTTTATTATTGAGAGACAGTGAGACACAGAATGTGAGCAGAGGAGGGGAAGAGAGAGGGGGAGACACAGAATCTGAAGCAGGCTCCAGGCTCTGAGCTGTTCAGCACAGAGCCATATCATGAGGCTCAAACTCACAAACCACGAGATCATGACCTGAGCCGAAGTCAGACGCTTAACCAACCGAGCTACTCAGGCACCCCGAGAATGGCACTTATTTTTTAAAATAAGTGTAGTTCCTACTAGAAATTTGAATTTTTATAATTAAAAGTTTCTAAAATCTGTATCTATATATCCATATTTCAAACAGAAATTCTACTTCTCTTATTCCATCTTATAAAAATAAAACCAACAATATTTAGAGGAATGTGTGCAAAGACATTATTTGTAATAGTTCAAACCTGAGGGAAGGTAGGGAGTAGGATGAATGATTATTTATTAGGAGCAATGGATAAATAAATTATGATTCATCTTTATCATAGAATATTAGGTAGTCTTTTAAAATAATTAGTTAGGGGGCGCCTGGGTGGCTCAGTCGGTTAAGCAGCGACTTTGGCTCAGGTCACGATCTTGCGGTCCGTGGGTTCGAGCCCCGCATCGGGTTCTGTGCTGACAGCTCAGAGCCTGGAGCCTGTTTCGGATTCTGTGTCTCCCTCTCTCTGACCCTCCCCCGTTCATGCTCTGTCTCTCTCTGTCTCAAAAATAAATAAACGTCAAAAAAAATTTAAAAAAAAAATAAATAAAATAATAAAAATAATAAGTTAGATCTGTACCAGCTGTCTTAGAGGGATTTCTGATGAAATGTTATACAAACAAGTAAACATAATGTGATTTCATGGTGATAAAATAATTGCAATATCTATTTATCAATCAATTATATAATTGCATATATTTATATATAAGTTTACTATATGAGAAGGGGAAAATAAAGAGGGATAAATACCAGGTTGTTTACATTGGTGCTCCTGGCAAAAGGAAAAAAAAAAAAGGTTGATTTGGAAAAGAGAATGGGGTAAAAGCCAAAAAAATAGCTGCATTTATATGTATATTTAAAGTCAACAGGAATTTTATATGCATACAAGTATATATTTATATATTTGGCTGAATATATATTTATTTATTTTAAAGTTTATTTATTTATTTTGAGAAAAAGAGAGAATGGTGGAGGTGCAGAGAGAGGGAACGAGAAATCTCCAAGCAGTTACCATATCCAACACGGGGCTCAATCTCATCACCAATCATGACCTGAGCCAAAATCAAGAGTCCGACACTTAATTGACTGATCCACCCAGGTGCCCCTAACTGTATATATTTAAAGTCAACAGAAATTTTTAAAGTATGTCTGTGGTTACATTTATATAAAAATAGAGATATAGATAGATAAATAGATGATAGATAGATAGATAGATAGATAGATGGATGTCTATGTACCTATGCATATATTTGAGTGTGTACCTGTACATATAGAAATAAAGGAAAGGATGGACAAAAATGAAACAAGAACGTGTCACTCTTACAAGCTCCTGAGAACCTAAAAAAGAAACAAGCAAAAAAAGTTGCTGTGTCTACCACATTTTCAGTCCAGCAGCTCTTTCTTGTGAGTAATTGTCTTAAGCAGGAGAGTTCGACCATAAATCACACATGCATACGCCATCAGAGCGTATTGAGTGGGAGAATCATCTCCAAATAATATAGGTGAGAGGCCTGTAGCACAGATTTGAGCACATTGCCCTTTTACCGGAAAACAGTTCCCCTCGGTTTTATGCATTCTTTTATGCTAAAGCACTCCAATGTGGTTTGGCTTATGAGCTGATGGATGATATGATTTTTAGAGTAAACTACAATTGATAAACAGGAAAATTGTAACAGCTAGAAAGGGTACGACTTTACTAGGCAAACAAGAAAAGACAACACAAAACAAAGATATTTAAAATCTGTGATTATTGCTTTTCTTCTAGAAAAGTGTTTTTAAATCACAGGTAAGAGGAACCAAGATTATCCACACTATAGAGCATAGAGCTTCACATCCCAGCCATAAGTAAAGAAAGAGGTAATGTCTTGTGTTTCATACCAATCCAAAAATAAATTTAATTCCCACAGTTAAGGTATAATGCCAAAGTTTATTTACAAAGCATGTGAAAGTTTAAAAATAAATAAGTAGAGGTGAAAGGATATTCCTAAATTGCAATCTAACCTCAGAAAACTTTCCCTGACCACATCACATTCAGATCATCTTAGCCATCTTTGGAGAGAGGCTTTGAAAACCACCAGTTCCCACAATGCTGTAAAACACCAAGAAACAAATAATATTTTATTATCCAACTTGCCATTAAAAAAGATTTCTGTCTTAACATATTTCAAGCTCTCATTGACTCAAATGAAAAGGGCCTTTTTACTGGTGCTATTGTGGAAGCAATTCCTCAGTCTCAATTCACTCTTGAGCAGTCTGCTCTTAAATGCTTTTACATTATGCTATCTCCTTTCAATATGGTCTATTTACAATAGAAACAGAGCATGGTAACCAATTCCTGAATCTTTCTCAGAGACAAAACATTCTCTCTACACAGTTTCCCTTACACTTGACACTACATCATACCGCCTCCATTAATGACAGGCCACACCTAACACTTTCCCATAGACTGCAATTCCACTCTAATTATGTTACTTCACATTGCGGGTGAATGGAACAACTAAAATTTATATGCATACTAGACACTACTTCCTATGTATCCATTCTTCAGAAAGGTTTTCAGAGTTGTTAAGAAAGAGTAAAATGAGTAAGTATTGACCATGTAAAAAACTTCATTACGTAGGTCACACACTAATAAAAGAAAAGTTCTAGGAGATAAATGTAACCCAAAGAAAAACATTTCCTAAGTAAATGGAAAGATGAGTAATTCATAAAGACCTTGCAAACTCAGAAAAATATTCATCCATGATTAGGATATTCAGAAGCAAAGCCTCAGTAATAGAAGGAAGAAACCTGTAAACTTTACATTTACAAAAGTATGGTTAAGAACAAGTATTTACAGGAAAAATAATTTGTGGTACATCAAAATGGAAGATGAACTTTTAAATAATGTTTTATTTATAATATTGTCTAGATTTTTTAATACAGTAATAAGAATACAAGATCCAGATATAAAACAATTATAACATACACGGAGAAAATTCCTTATAGAAGAAAAAAAAAACTACAAAATGTTAATTCTTAGGTTTGAAGAAATTCCTGGAAAGTGCTGAGAATTGAGCCTTGGAAATGACAAAGGTACGAAAAATGTCACACAGCTAGCAAATCACAGAAGTAAGATTCAAGCCTGGCTCTGCCTTCCATGCTCTTAACCACTCTTCCATGTGCTCTGACCCTTGGATCCTGCCAAAAAATAACTTGCAATAGAGTAGGAAGATAAAATATGGCTATTAATTTGGATCTATAAATAAAGGAGGAATGACAGTTTAGGAGAGTTTTAGGATTTTGAGTCTGTATAACTGGGAGAATTATAATGCCATTAAAGGATAATAGAGAAAAAGAGGTGATTTGAGTAAAATGACCAACTGCTTTTTTCCTTTGTATAGGCCCTCTGCTCTCTCAAATGCTGCCAGTCACTTTCATACTCTCCATGCAGGCGAATAGAAGTTATCTCCCTGGGAAACATACCAAACCCACAGAAGACCCAAGGGTCTGGGGTCCCCAGACCCAAGGATTCTGGGGTCCCCTCATATTCCCCAAAGAAATGTCCCAGCCAGATAAACTTATAGAGGGAACCACAGTCAACAAAACCCCTTCCACATGCTCAGAACTTTCTAGAAACCTGAGTGCCCCATTCTAAATATTAGCAGATAATTAAAAATATCTGAGCATCTAAAGAAATAGTCTAACATGAGAAAGACTGAAATAATAACAAGAAAAGTGGAAGCACTTGAGGATACACAATTTATGCAAAAGGAAAATTTGTTTAAAGTTTTAATTAATATTCTCACAGAGATAGAAAGAGATACTGCATTCATGAAACAATAGTAAGTAGCTATTAAAAAGGAATATTCAAAAAAGGAATTCTCAGAGAAAAAAGTGCTCTTGAAAATTAAAAATACGATAGTAGAAATTAAAACAAAAAAAGTGTAGAAGATAAGGTTAAAGAAATCTCTCAGGAAATAGAAAGGGACAGAAATTAGGGGAGAAAAGTAAGAAAGCTAGAGGGTCAGTCCAAGTGATCCACTATTATTATATATATTTTTATCCAAATGACTGGAGTTTGCAAAGAAATCATCTTCAAGAAAATATTCATAAGTAGATGACATGAGTTTCCAAGTTGAAAGAACCTACTACATGCCCACCATACTGGATGCCATTAAATACACAGCAAGGCAAACCACTATTAAATATCAGAATATGGAAAGCAAAGGAAAACTGTTACAGTGTCTAAAAGAAACACACAGAAGCAAATAAAAGTAAGACTTTGAATTTATAGCAATGTTGGAAGATAAAAGAAAGCAAAATGATACTGTCCAAATCCTAAAAGAAAGTGATTTTCCCAACCTAGAATTTTATAGAAAAATATTACTCACATAAATAAATGTTTGTATATGAATATTCTCAGAAACCATTCTCTCTCATGTATTTCTTCTCAGAAAGCTCTTAGAGGATGTCCTCCAACACAAGGAGGGAAAAGTTGGCAGAGAAAGACATTGAACTGAAAACAGAATTAACATAACAAGAGAGCAAAGGGCACCAGGTACATAAGTAACCTCCTCAGATGGGAAGGGGTTAGAAGCCACTGAGAGAGTGGGGAGGAGGGAGGGAAGCATGGAGGAAGGGAGATGCCACTAATAATATTACTGATGCCCTCAATGATATGGGAGGAGATTTCATCAAATGGAGTTAAATTTGGAATTGAAATAATGGTAAGTACTTACTAGCAAAAAACTAAGCAGAAGGAAAAAAGGGGAAAGAAAAATTGGCATATATACATTATCATATATATTACATAAATATATATATATATATATATATACACATAAAATAAGGTCAGATGTGGATAGGATTTACATAGCCATAATAATATAAATACTATGTACTGATCTAACTCAAAATATTACAAGATTGAGAGTAGGATAGGAAGAACCAAGGTATTGGTGTGGGAGGAGAGGAATGATAGGAAAGAGAGAGCTAAATCCTATTTTCCAGAGTTAATTTCAGAGCTAGTACCTAGAGCTAAATGTATGAGAAATAAAACTACGTACATATTGTTCATACAGAGATAATAGAGTTGGGATTCATTGCTTTCAGGAAAGAAATTCAAAATGGATAATCTGACTCTTAACAAACATGAATTATTTGATGCTTTAAAGTATATACACCAATCTATCACCAATAGAAATAAAAACTTCAGAGCAAGAGACAGAAATGCCAAGCCTCTCTCTGGAAGAATGATGTTGACTTGGATTTTCAAGGAAGGCAAAGATGAGATCCAAGAAAAAGGAAAAAGGAAGGCATTCTAGTGGAGCAGCCCAGATCCAACTGCCAAAATGCTAATCTAAGTACTTAGCTAATATCTACTCTTCTTGGTTTGCTTTCGTATTTTTTAAAGCTGATTTTTATTTATTTTGAGAGAGAGATAGAGCATGCAGGCAGAGGGAGAGGGAGACAAAATCCCAAGCAGGTTTCTCACTGTCAGCACAGAGCCCAATGTGGGGCTCGTGAGATCATGACCTGAACTGAAATCAAGAGTCAGATGCTTAACTGATTGAGCCAACCAGGCACCACTGCTTTTGTATTTTTTATGTTTGTGTGTGTGTGTGTGTGTGTGATTCTTATTTTTCTCAGTTTGAATCTTTTCACTGACCCAAATTTACTTCCAGTTCATTTTCCAAATCACTTAACAACATAACTTTACCCCCAGAAATCACTGCAACGTACCACGAAGTACTGCAATGGGAACCAAGATTAGGTTCTAATGCACCCACTTAAAAATTCTATCCATCATTAAACTCCTCATTGAATTTTCTCCCCTGAAACTGCAGACAATGGGTAACTAATTGGTTAAACTAATAGTACAAATAAGTGAAATATAAGGCCAGTTTCTTACCACTTCTACTTATATGAGCTTCAAACCAAAAACCTTGAGGAGTCAAAGACCTCAAATATTTCAGACACTGGAATAGGTATGTACATAATCTTTATTTTAAAACCTTCTAGGAAATTAAGACTAACAGCGTTATCTCAAGAGGGTAATTAGAAAGATATTATAAAATTTTATTTATTTGAGTAAAAAAGAAATGCATGTTCTTAATATTACTCATAATATGTTTGTAAACTCTTGATGGATTCTAAAGGCAGTCTTTTCAAGATAGAGGATGCAAGACAGACATTCCTTTACCCTCTTAGAAAAGGTGTCCCCTCCTTGCCTGAGGTCCTTGGCTGGTCATCAGAACCAGAAGAAGAACCAATGGTCTGATTTCCAGCCCAGAGCTGATACCTCTGATTAAAAAATAGACTTTTCTCCAAATCTCTAACCAAGATGCTTTCTCTGTTCTCTAAAATATGCTATACATTCAGAAAAAAAGAAATATAAAATCCATGTGGAGGGCACCTATTTTATTTTATGAAGAGCTATTATAATATGAATACAATAATAATAAGAATTTAATAAAATAAACATAAATTATAAATTAATAAAAAAACTGTGTCGAGTCCAGTGCTTTCATTCTGAGTAATATCAAAGAACAAAAAAGATACAAAGAACACAAAAGATACAGATTAAGTAGGCCCAATATTTTACTACATGTATTTAGTAAAGTCATGAGAGTTTAAATACACCCAAAACTAAACATTCTCCACTTTTCTAATTATTGAATCTCAGAATGACCTATTTTTTTTCCGGATAATAAATCTTCATATTGAGAACTGTATTACTTTAAAGAAACTTAGTATTATATGTAAAGATAGAAAGCCACCAAAGCATGTAAGTCATTGATTTTAGTATATTTGTGTCTTTCAGAAAAACTATAATTCGCCATAAACATCTTTAACTCAAACTGGTTTAGTATTCTTTACTTTACCATATGCTTTATTAAATTAGTAAAATGAATGCATAAGAAAAAGAGATTGATATGGTTAAGTATTTTAAAAGTAATAGTGTTGATCATGTAGCAATTAATAGCCTAGATTTCAACTTATACTATCATATTGTGCTTCCCAGAAGCAATGCAAACTCTAGATACTTAGAATGTAAAGGACATCGAGGAATTAAACTATAGTATAAAACAAAAAAATGTTTCAAGAGTACATTTAAAATGTGTTTGAGGGGTTTGATAACTAATTAATACTGCTAATTCCCCACATTTGGAATTTTCCCCATAAATACACACATGTCTACACATCTTTGATAAGTCTTTACTACGATTATTGCACAATAGAAATTGTAAGAAATAAAACAGTAATACCAGTGAGAAAGAATTTCACAGAAAATACTGATTACATTTGATATGGTTTGAAAACTGGCTTTGAGTGAGTATCTGCTTAGAGAAATGCTTGGAGAAAGAATGTCCTTGGGAACAATCATAAACAGAAAACTCTATAGACTGGATTTACAAAGAAATAAATATATACATAGTCTATAAAGGCAATGTCTTGAGAGCTATGCTGGCAATTTTCCAGGAGCCCTGGGAACATGCCTAATTTCCATCTAAATTTGCACACATCTTTATTGCAATCTCATACCCTGTGAAGATTTACTCACTCTCATGTCCTTTGGCACAAGGGGAGAAATGAGATGTTTCTCTCTCTCTCTGTCTCTCTCTCTCTCTCTTTCTCAGAACAGTCAAATCAGTGATGTCCTTGTAGACCATCAGGAGTCTAAATTGCATTCCTTAAGACCTCTCTTCAGCATCACTGATATTTAAAAAATGGAAAAAATGCAGTCACTTCACAATTGGGAATAACAACAAATAATTTCCATGCTGGGAATTAAACTGTGCAAATGAATCACTGAATGAGGCTACACCCCATTGTAATCTCTCTGTAACTCATCCCACCTGTGCATGAAAACCCCATATTATCAAATAATTTTGTTATGAGATTTCTAAACTTGACGCCCCTTCAAAAGGACCGCGTCTTGAATGTCCATTTGAGAGAGTATTCGTCTCGGTTTTTTCCTATCTTCTCTTCTGTTGCCTTCTTCCTCTCAGAGTCAACTGCTCAATCCTGGAAAAACCCTTCTGGATTAGCTGCTATTGTGTCATGGCCTTCTTCCGGCACATTTACTGTGAAGCTTTTTGAGAAATACTTCAGGGTTTCTTTATCGACTTCTTTGACTCCTCCCACTCTTTTGTTATCTGTTCCTGCCCCCACAAAGTATGGAAAATATTTACTTAAATGTCATCAAAACTTATGAGGCATCAAATCCAAGTGTGTCCTTCAATGCTTATCAACAATGATGTCAAAGGGTGCCTATTTCAGCCCAGTTCATGCATGATCTCACAGTTCACGGGAGATGAGCCCAGGCCGGGCGCTGCACTGACATCGCAGAGCCTGCTTGGAATTCTCTCTCTCCCTCTCTCTCTCTACCCTTCCCCCCCCCCCACACACACACAAATTTACAAAATTAAAAACAAATTGATGATGGTGAAGATAATGATGATGCTGCTAACAACGATCCCGATAGCTGGCCTCACTGAAGGAAGGCAATACCTGGTGCTGCACTCAGCATTTTCCACATGTTAGCACATTCAATCCACCACAACCTTTCTCTTAACAACAACTTGTAAACAGTCTTGGAAACACACGGAATCTTCTTTTACACTACATCTTAAATCTGCCTACCCCCCTTTCGTTTCAGTTGTCCAAGGGAAGAATCATGTTATTTTTACTGGATTTAAAAAAAATTAATATTTATTTATTTTTTAGAGAGATACAGACAGAACATGAGGGGAGGGGCAGAGAGACAGGGAGACACAGAATCTAAAGCAGGCTCCAGGCTCTGAGCTGTCAGCACAGAACCCGACATGGGGCTCCAACCCGCAAACCACAAGATCATGACCTGAGCCAAAGTCAGAAACTTAACCAACTGAGCCACCCAAGCTCCCCACTTTCACTGGATTAATTGCAATTCTCATATATTAAGAGAAAAAATTAAAACCAAGAACTTAGAATCAGAAAGTCCTAAATATGAACCACAGCTTGGGCTCTTACTGTGTGTTCTTGAACAAATTATTTTACCTTTCCATATATCTTAGTTTTCTCCTTAGAAAAGTGCACATAATAGTGTTGTGTGGATTAAATGAAATCATAGATGTAGCTCAATAATAAAGTGATTCAGAAAAAAAAAGCCTGTATTATATTAACAACCTCAATTCTTGACCCCAGATTCTTCCCCAACCCACTTATCATGAAGCAATTCAAAAAATTTTCATGACTTCTTTTCATGACTAACTTCCCTTAAGCTTCCATGATTTTATCCAGAGCCTTCTTCTCCAGATTTCCTTTCCATTATACTGTCTCTCATTTCTCCATCCCACCAGTAACCCTAAATCCCAATGGCTCATTTGACATGACTTCCCTTATCCCTCCCTGCCTTTTCTTAAATATTTATCTCCCCTCAATAGTTCTCTCAATATACTTTGACCTTAATATTTACAAATCAAAATTCAATCCTTCCTTCAGGATAGAGATAAAATTTCAGACAATCAGAATTATTGTTTCTTAGAATCACCCAGCTAAGATGAATTTCTCCTGCTTTTGTGTCCACATACTAGTCTAAGCTCTATTTATGAAACTCTGCCCTTGACTGGCATTACTTACTTAACTGTATGTCTCTCCACAGACAGAAGGACCCAGACATTACTGGTCCTGTTTCTGTTCTCTCATTTTACCTATCCCGTGCCCTACACAGAGTAAGCACTTGATAAATGTTAGATATATTTAAATAAGTTAATCTTTTCAGACTTAATATTCTCTATAAACGATGACAGGAAAAAAAATCAAATTTTTTTTTAATTTTTTAATGTTTATTTGTTCTTCAGGAGGGGTAGGGACAGAGAGAGACAGAGGGAGACACAGAATCTGAAGTAGGCTTCAGGCTCCAAGCTGTCAGCGCAGAGCCTGACACAGGGCTCAAACTCACGAACAATGAGATTATGACCTGAGCCAAAGTCAGACACTTAACCGACTGAGCCACCTAGGTGTCCCCCAATTTCAATTTCCTTAATATCAGAATCTCCTCCCAAGAAGACTTTCATCTTTGCAGAAGGCATACTTTGCTGTGCTTAATGGGATGAGGCACCCATACAAGAAGCATGAGACCCATAAGGGGGCATATTTGGAAAAACAACAGATGATCTAAAAACTGCTTTCTAAGGATAGTTAGTTTAGTTAATTGCAGGCTTTGTCAGTGATTAGAGGATAGGAATTTGAAAAAGGAGCTGACTTTCTTTTTTAAAAATTTTTTTAAATGTTTATTTATTTTTGAGAGAGAGAGAAAGAGAGCAGGGCAAGGGGAGAGAGAAACAGAGACACAGAATCCGAAGCAGGTTCCAGGGCCCGAGCTGCTATCACAGAACTGGATACAGGGCTCAAACCCACCAACCATGAGATTATAACCTGAGCTAAAGTCAGACATTTAACTAACTGAGCCACCCAGGCACCACAAGGAGCTGAGTTTCTTATGCCAAGAGAATAGATTTGAAGGAAAGAGGGTTCGAGGGAAGACAAGGAATCTATCCTTCTGGGAAGAAAAGAGATGTTTAATGGCCATTTTTTCCACATGTTGCCTGATGTAGTCCAATATACATTTCCTTTCCAACACGTCCCCACCCCTCACCTCCCACCCCCACCATGAAGTTGTCAGTAAAATTCCTTATCACCTCCAAAGCACTGTAAAATTCAAACTGGTTCAGCAGGGATTTGTCGATGAACTGAAGCCTCCATCAAAATGGACACAAGATAAGAACTGAATGGATCAGCCATATATGGATGATATTTATATAATGTTCTATAACTATACTGTGTTTCCAGGAGATGGGGATATAAAAAATTAATGTAATGATGACCATCATCTGGTCTCTGTTTTTTACTTTATGCCCCAAATCCTATATTTGCCTGAGTTGGTATCATCACCACTTAGCCAAACATTTATGGAGAACCCACGAAAGATAGTACTCTATTAAGTAGAAAAAAATCTATTTTTACCAATAAAATCTCCTACTGACAATATGCCAGGTACTGTTCTAAAAGTTTATTATCTCATTTAATCCTACCTATAACTCAGTATTACTAGTATTCCCATTTTACAGGCTTAGAGGCTTAGAGAGGTTGAGTAATTTGCCCACAGCTAGTAAGAAACAGGGTCAGGGGTTAAGTCTGTTTTCATCTACTTTAATGCAGATGTTTTCAACCACAGTATTTACTGCTGTTAAGGGGTCCCAAAGGTGTGTAACATATAAACCCTACCACCAAAATAGTTGCAACTCATTTAGGCAGATTAAATAAATATTTCTTGAATGATAACCCAGAATGTTTGGATTTGAGGTCCTAATTTCAATTTTCAAAAATTAAAAAAAATAGAAAGATACTTGAGACTTAAAAATTCTGATTGCCTCAAAGTCCAAGTGTAGCAAGTATTTTCAACCAAGCATGGTGGGCCTGATCATCTCTAGACAAAAGGAACACCAGATTGACCACTGTGCTGAATAGCATTAAGTAAACCAAATAGATTGGCTGCTTTGGTGAACCACGTATATGCAATCCAAAAAGGTATTTGGATATTTAAGAATTGTCTACCTTATTTTTTTGGCCTTCTAGTAGCCTTTTAATAAATAACTTACTAGATTTAGAATACTTTTTCCCCAACTGCTCACAAATAAATACTGTATATAGTCTAATATAATTTTTAATTTCCTCTGTTGTTCTGGGTTAAATGGCTATTATATTTTCAGAATTTCATTTCGAGGTAGTCCTAAATTGTAAGCCAGTAAATTGTTGTGTTTCTACATTATGAATTTCCTAAGACAAACATCATAATTGTGTTTCTTTTCCTACTAAACAGCATCACAGTTTATTCTTGGGAAACATTTAGATGAGAGGAAATCCCTAGGAATTATGCAGAAGTGAATTTAAAGTTGATATTGTTCAAGCAAAGGAAAATCAGAAACTTTGATTGGGAATTAGCACAAGAATTGCTCTCCGGACAGACTTATAAATTATATAAATAAATAAAAATTAATTTAAATAAAGATCAGATTTCCATGAGAACACATAACCAGAAATTCAAAGTTAATGTAGACATTAAATATTGCTTCAGGAATAAAACAAAGGCCAAATGATCTGAGATAAAGAAATGCCAGTTGTATATTGAATTTAAAAACAAATAATGTCCTCTTATTCAATCTGTACCAACCTTAATTGCATAATGGGATTTAAATTTATGTGACAGACATAAGTAAATTCACATTGTTGTACCTTGTCACTTTATTCCAAAAGCAAATATGGCTTTCACCTGAAGGAAAGAAAGTTACCAGAATGTAATATTGGAGAATGCAATCTTTTACATGAGAAATCTTAGTAGTTTATATTAGGTTCTCAATATGTTGGTATGGTATGCAATTACCTGATTAGATAGGTTTGTTTCTTAACCCTGTTTTGTGCCCAGTAGACCAGAATGTCTCTTTTGGAGCTTAAGATACAAATTACCTAATTAAGACTTACACTCTGTAATAAAATCACATATACGAAATCTATGCAGTACATAGATGGTTATCCTAAATATTCCATTGTTTTGTTTTTTATAGAAGGAATAATAAAGGAGCATTTGGGGAATTATTCTACCAAATTTTGCTCTTTATTTTTAATTTTACTCTAATTTACTTAAAAATATGTACTTTCATATAGGAGACATGCACATTAAATATATATTACATATGAGAATATTTTGAGAACATTTGTGTGAGTCTGAAGGATGTAATGAGAATGTTTATATGGGCATGAAGAATCAAGAAACAATGATTTGCGTTACGTTACCACTAAAAGTTTCTTTCCTCATTTATTTGAAATAAAGAATTAAATATTTTATAAAGGTGAAGTTTTTATAGTCATTTGCTTCCGAGAAACCATCTAGCTCTTCATCCCAGACTCTCACTCTACTCTTGTCATCATACCTTCTCCATTTATTTCCTTGTCCAAAACTGTATCAAATAGCCTTAAATTTAAACTTCAAGCCAAGCATATCCGCTATTGTCCTTTTTCTTGATGAGGTACTTTGTGTCCATGATGCTGTCATAAATGAATCTATTAAATAGAAATGATTATTCCGTTCAGGTATTAATTCCACAAATAAATTCATATCTGCTGTATATCACATTCTCTTCTAGGTTCTAGAGATATAGCAAAGCATACCGGATAGTAAGATCCCCGCCCCTATGCATCCTGACTTTTCATTAGTAATTGTTTCCTTTGAGTTGGTCAAATAAGCAAGCCAAACCTGAATCTTCACTCTCAGTTATCAGTCCAGTCCTAAGTGTGTTAACATAAAAGAAATTTCAAGCTTTTCAAGGTCATCTGAAAGGCTTCTCTTCATTTCGAAAATATATGAGAAAGATATAAGAAAACATTTGCTTCCTTTGGGTGACTTAAGGACAGTAGACTCCTGGTATAAAGGTGGAATAAATGGCAGAGAAGCTCTGGGGCCTTCTGACTGGGGGAGCCTGACACCCCTCACTAAAGACTCACAGCTAAAGAGATTTGCTACCAGAATACAAGGGGGCTGGGACCAACATTTAGAGAAAGTGATGCCAATAACCACAAGGGAGACATCTCCAGGAACAGGGTAGGTTTTTGGGTTGGTGCTTCTAGTTCCATGAGTGGGTCTCACAGATTTGGGGACAGAATCGATTCCGACATAGCACAGAGAGAGAACTGAGAGCTCTTCATGTTCCCGCCCCTACTGTATGGAGTTTCGTCCTGGGAAACTATGACTGAGGATATATATGTGTGTGAAGTCAGATATCTATCATTCTGGAACCCCGTCATGTGGCACCATTGTGGGCTTTGCAGGGGCCTTGACAAATGGGGCTTAACTAAATGTCAGGTAGAGGCCTCAGATTTTCTGCTTGTCTCAGCAAAACTTTGGGAAGCAGGACACCTAAACCACACCACTTTTATATCAGCCAAGCCCCTGGGGTTCTTGAACAATTCAGAAGGTAGGAGGAGGCCTCTCCCTACAGTAGATTTCCTGCTAATAAGCTTGTGTGGGAGTGGAGTGATGTACTGAAAGAAGGAAATTATTACCAGACTTGTACTTTGGGATATTGAAAAAGTACATTCAGGTTGAATTAGATTAATAGCTAATCAGTATTTGCCATTTGTCTGACATTCTTTATAATTGCCCTTTACACTGAGGATGAGAAAAGTTTACAAGACAACAAAAAAGATGCTTAAACTCTGAATTTGAAAGGGAACATCCGATTTTAAATGGAAGATTTGAAACAACTCTTCTTCCTGACCCTATAAATATAAACCAAGACAGAAAAAGTTGGAAAAAGAAATGTGCTGCTTCCTGGCTCTACTCAACTTTCTGCTGCATTTTACAACTACTCCCCACTGTGCTATCCTCAGAGGAGATAAAGGAGAGCTGTTTATTACCAGACTTTTCCCAACCTCCATCTTCTTTCTTATTCCCTTGGGTCTGTATACTTGAAGACTGTAATTGTGTCTTAACTGAAATAAATCTTATATGGAATATCTAAGTTCAATAAGGAAGCTAAAACACCACCATACCGCTCTTTGATAGAATGGACAAAATAACTTTTGCCTCTGAGGACTTCCAAATGTCAGACAGGTAAGAACATCTAAGGCAACACACTCATTAACCCTGCTTTCAGGGTCCTTCAGGATCAGGTTCCTACCCACCTGCACCCTATCTCACTCCATTTCCCTGCATATCTTTGACTTTTATATACCGTGTGCCTTTATACACATTATGCTGTATTATGCCACAAAAACTTTCTCCACTGTCACCTATATACGGCAACTTCTCTCTTCACCTTTTCATTAGTTAACTCATCTTTCAGAGCTCAAAGCAATTGTCATTTTTTAGAGATAGATCAACCCCCCTATTACACATTCTTATGGTGGGAGAAACTTGCATCACACTGTTTTGCACTATGATTATATTTTAATGCCCGCTCCTCCCTCAAGATGCTAAGTTCCAACAGAGCTGCTAAGATCCTTATTTTATTGCTCTCCATTGTATATCTATGCCTTGTGCAAGGTAGATATTTAATTAGTATTTACTCAATGACTGAATGAAGGGAGGAAGTGAGGATCTCAATAACCTGTAATAATTGTGTCAGCTATCATAAAACCTAATGTAAAATGAATAAATCCAAATTCCATCATTTATATCCGTGGACCCAACAACACAAGTATGGAATGGGGAGCATGAAACATGAGGGTAGCCCATAAAAAGATATGTTTCAGTGTTCTAGTTAATTACAATTTCCCTGTGAATCACCAATATGACATGACTATCTGAAAACAAAATCATTAGCAGTGTAGTGCCCAAAATCATAAGAGATTTTCCCTTTATACTCCAAATCGATCAGCATGTATCAAGAAAACTGTGGAATGCTGTTTTTTTTATAGGAATGCCAACAAATTGGAACATATTCAGAGAAAAGAAATTGCCATGAGGAGAGATGGGAAACCACCACAGTCACGGAAAAGAATTCTCTTGCATTTGCTGATTCATTCCCTCATTTGATTCACTCAATGAATACAATTGAATGTTAGCATCCCAGGCACAAATATGGATAGTTGAATATACCAGCAAGCAAAATAGACTATGATCCCTGCCTCGTGTAGCTTGCCTCTTTTAAGGAATGGCCATAAATATAATAAACAAGGGGGAAAAGAAGGTTGAATAATTAAAGGGGATCTGGAGTGCTAGGGTGGGAAGAGGATAGGGTGACAGGTCAGGTCAACACGTGAATACTGTGAGGAGGGTTGGTTTTCCTGAGAGGTGATACTTGATCAAAGAATGGAAGGAAGAAAGGGAGTCAACCAAATGGATATCTGGGAAAGAATGTTTTAGGCAAAAGAAGTGGTCAAGTGAATGCCCTGTGTCAAGATGGAGATTGCCTGGCACATTGGAGAAGCAATAACAAGGTTGGTGTGGCTGAGGTAGAGCGAGTCAGTGGGAGAAGTAGCAGGAGGCCAGATCATGGAAGGCCTCATAAGCCATTGCGGGGTATAAGTGCTTACTCCAAGATGAAGAGCCAAATGAGACTGGGTAAAAATCTATACGTAAAATGAACCAAAGCATGGAAAGTATAAAATGGCAAAATGTAACTCTACTTTAAAAGTATTACTAAGAATTGACACCATGAAAAAATAGAATAGGCTATCTCATCATGGGAAAAAGTATCTTTTTTAGTTGACATCTTTAATAAAATGGATCTTGAATGTATATTCTTTAATTCATGTCCAACTTATTTATGGAAAAATGGAGGCAAAAGACAAGAAATACATGTAGAATGAGATTTCAAGACCTCATAAATTCTATTTAATTTTTCATTTTATCATATTCCAATGTAAAATATTTATTCCCTCATGGCCCAACAAAATTAGGGGAAAAGTCCCCAAAAAGCAGAGTTTTAGTGCAGTTAGCATGTTTTAAATAACATATAACATAAAACATTATGTTAAAATGTATAATTATATGATTATAACACATAGACATATATAAACATATATAGATATATGACATAAATATTAAATACTGTAATATTAGTACATAATACTATGTTTTAAGCACTATATTACAAACATTGTGAATATATGTCATTTAAGACCGAGCATGATTTGCTTCTTATCATTTTTTATCCTCATGGAGCATTTCTTGTTATATGAGGAAAGCAGTAAGATTTCCAGGACATACATTCCTTTCTCTTTCAGAAGATTTAAAAAAAATTTTTTAATGTTTATTTATTTTTGAGAGAGAGAGAGAGAGAGAGAGAGAGAGAGACAGAGTGTGAACAGGGGAGGGGCAGAGAGAGGGGGAGACAGAATCTCAGAGATTTTAAAAAGTGAGATTTTTTAAAATTTATCTTTAATTTTTTAAAATTATTTCTAAGTGTTACATAGTTTCAAGTTGTTTTCCTAGTTGAAAATAGCTAGAGGAATTTAACTGTAACACCATTCAGCTTTTTAAAAATAAAGCTACTTCCTATTTTTAAGCAGTATATCCATACTGTGACTTCTTTATGAGGGAAAAAAATATACAAAGAAACACCACACACACACACACACACACACACACACACACACACACACCTTCTTAAAAATGTTTCCGTTATTCCTCAGGAGTCACCAAATAGCAAACCCAAATGATTAGACTAACTCACCCAGATCACTAGTCAATTTAGAAAGAAGGAGGTCTTCGGAGTGAAGTAAGTGGACAGATTGAAGAACAAGGAGGGGGGTAATGTTTTCTGCAAGTAGCTCTTAGAAATCCTGTTCACAGCCTGGAACTGCATAAATTTTCTCTGCATATGTTATTGCTACCTTGGGGGCCATGATAGCATATGCATTTTGGTTTTTTTCAAAAAATAGATATATGTACATGAATATGTGTGTTTAATGCATAAATATTATGATGATTTTTCTTTCATGGGACTCCCTGGTCCCTTCAGACTGTACTATAGTATATAAAGTAAATAAACAGTAATCCATTGAGAATGCATATATTTTTTAAGAAAATACAATGTAGGGTTGAAAGGGGGCTGCATATTATTGCCCAATTTAGAATATCTCAGAAGTGAAAAATCATCAAGCAAAATAAACTTAGCAAGACAATATAGACATTTGGTGGCAACTCTGACTCCAGCAGAAGAATAAATACGAATATATAAACTGGAACACAGAATCTTGGAAAAGCAAGGGATTCACAGTTAAGCATTGGTGTAACAGCTAAAAAGTTAAAAAAGTAAACTAACGTATTGTTACAATGCCTTACGTAATATGCTTAGAAGAAAATGTAACTGCTGGTCAGGTGATTTTAATAAAACCAGTAAGTTTAGTTTCTCAAACACCTGTAGGTTATTATTGTAAAAAGAATGCTATTATTTGAATATAAATTTAGTCCTTGATGTGTTTTGATTTTTCACAAAAAGATATATGTTCAGTGTACTTAGTCTTACTATTCTGTGTATACACGATAGAACAGGACGATAAAAGCAAATGATTGTAATATATTTGGTTTCTCAGCAAGTTTCCTCAAACACGGACTGACAAATCTAATATGAATCCCAGAAATTCAGTTACTTCTAAGCTTCAGTACTCTGGAATACATAAAATAAATATATGATCAATGAAATGAAATATGACAAAATGTTTCATATTGATGTTTTCTTCTTTCAAAAAATGCCTTTTTGGTTAATGCCCCAAGTCACTTTTTCCATACATTTTCTTTTTCACAATGTATAGATTTCCTAGTTCTGATCTCAAGTTCAGGGAGCCTGGGGAGAAGTGGGAGATTTCTTCAAACCAGGGCTGTTCCCCAGCCTTTCACATGAGAAAATTGTTAGGAGCATTAAAGTATTTCTGACTATGCCGCATTCCTTTGTTCAGAGTGAGTTTTGGGAACACATCCTTTTCTCATTATATTTCCATAAAATATATTTGATCTATTCTATTCTTAGAATACCTCTGATGTGGTCTGTGAGTGGAGCACAGTATAAAAATATTTCTTTTTTATATGAGACAAAATGTTTCCATTTCTTAGACACATAAAAAAAATTCACTATATAGCACTCTAAGAAAGTAAAACTTGTCCGATACATTTTCGTAGTGCTCAAAACAGACCACAGCGGCCCCCTCTTCCTCTATTGTAGTTCGGAACCTCACCCAAGGCACGGAGCCCTCTGCAGAACAAAAGGAAATCGGGGAGAAAAGAGGAGCCAAGAGAACCGAGAAAGATCCTGGATAATCCGATGAAGAAAGTAAATTTATATTTAGAAGAAATGAAATAAGTTAACCTTCTTCCTTTAAGCCTAAGTGAGCTCAACTAAATTTGTATTAGGAACTAAAACATTGTCAAAAATTTTAGGTTTAATGTGAACAGTTAACGTGTCCAACTGGTGGTGAATAGTTGAAATGTTTGCTTGGTTAATTCAATTTAGAAACCACTAGAAGCCAAACAAGTCTTTCCTGCAGTTTTCTACCACACTCCCTGGGTCCACAACACCAGGCCACACATCTACAACATGGCCTGGTTAGGGCTGTTGATCATTCCAGGAGCAAGCAATTCTTTTTGAGAACATTTTCTTCAAATACTTGTCTTTGGCATTCCTTTCTAAGAGAACAACTATCTCAATCTAGTTTGCCAGGGTCCATTTGAAACTAAAAGTTAATCCTGAAGGACTTCCACCCCACAAACTCACTCCAAAACCAAAGATATAGAATAAAAAAAAAAAATAGAATAAATCTATCGCTAACTCTCTTTGATTGCTCACATAGTTGCACAGTTTCCATCTTTATGGTAAATATAAGGTCTATGAGGGCAAGAATTTGGTGTCTCCAACCACAATACCCAGCACGTCTAGATCAGTGCATGATACACAGTAGTTACTCAATAAATATTTGCCAAAAAATGAATAAATGAATTATTTGGGAAACTGAACCTCATTCTCTATTCCCTTTATTGCTGAAAGGAAAATATACAAAGTGACAATAATTGGTCTAGTTAAAGTAAGAACTGGCAGATTATCTAAGAAGATCGTATCCTTCCCAGATGAGATCATTGACTATGTATTTGGGAAACAAAGTCTCCTTGCAAAAGGTACTATGATTGCAAAAGTTACAGACATATCTGACTTCTTTTCATAAAACATAGTGCAATGTTCCAAAAATTATAAATATTTCTTTACTAGAGTAAAATAGTGAATATTGCTACAGTTTAAGCTTTCATATCATTTCCACAGTATCATAGATTTTTTTAAGTTTATTTATTTATTTTGAGAGGCAGAGAGAGCACACATGTGCACAAGCAGGGGAGGGGCAGAGGGAAGGAGAGACAGAATCTCGAGCGTGTTCCATCCCATCGCCATCAGCGCAGAGCCCAGTGCAGGCTTGAGCCCATGAACCATGAGATCATGACCAAAGCCAAGATCAAGGGTCAGACGCTTAACCAACTGAGCCCCTCCGGCATCCTATAGTATCATAGATTTAACACAACTGGTATTACTAGTATTGATTTGGACCAAAAGAAGCCGACATATGTACAGTGAATTCTGCTAAATTGAAGTATATGCAAAACCATACAATAAAACAACAGACTTATGATGAAAATAGTGTTGGGGCATGACACCCAAAAATTTTATCAGGAACTCATAGAAATCTAATGAAAAGGGTAGCACAGTTCTACACATGACAAATGATGCATAAATACTACAGTAAATGTCAATTTACCTTGAAAAAGACCTGAAGTTTGCTTGTGGAAGTGAGTCTCAGAAGGGTTTAGCTCATGTCTTATTGGGAAGAGGTGAAAGAAGGGCTACGTGAAATGACATAGAACATTTTAACACTAGAAGCGGAAGGGCGTGGCTCCTGTCACATGCAGTGGACAAGGTGGCTGGTAGATGTGAGAGATGTGTATGTGTGTGCATTGCACATATTCCTAAACAGCTTGATTTTGCTGCTTGCAGTTTTCCCTGTTTACTCCCCTTATATTTCTCATAGACAAAATCATGCATAAGCAAGTACAAAATTTGCATTATGCAAATTGTTCCCAATATATTAATCACATTGGAACAAATTCGTGTTTTCAAATATATATTTTTTTCATTTTTATTTTACAGAGAGAGAGAGCATGGGAGAGGGGCAAAGGGAGAGAGAGAGAGAGAGAGAGAGAGAGAGAGACAGAGAGAGAGAATCTCAAGCATACTCCACGCTGTCAGCTCAAAGCCGGACCTGGGGCTCAGACTCACAAACGGTAAGATCATGACCTGAGCCAAAATAAAGAGTCGGCCACTTAACTGACTGAGCCACCCAGACGCCCCACAAATTCATGTTTTCAAAATCCAACAGAATGAAAGAGAAACTATGACATAAATTTCAGCCTATTGAACATAGGACTATCTCAACACAGTTCACATTTGACTCTGATACCCTAAATAAGATATACTTTAGATTTTAAACTCCTTAGAGCAACAGATATTCAGCAGTGTATCCAAGAGACCTTTCTCCAACTATATTTAGTATAATTAGATTCAGTAAATATTGTTTGGTAAAAAAGCCATGCTATAGACCACTCCAATCATGTAGTCTTTGACTGCTAAGGGAGCAGAGGCAAAGTGTACAAAGTACAGTATAAAACAAAGACACTGTAAGGTCATTGGGGTTTTAAATGGAGTTTGGACCTTGAGACCTCAAAACTGATATGCACACATAATGCATTTAATAAATTACACCACAGCTCTGTATGTAATTAAAAAAAAAATAGGTGATGTTAAATCCCCATCATTCTACATAATATTGAAATTTACTAAATCTTAATTTTGAAATTCTTTTGAAAGTTGATTAACATAGACTGATATTTTGCTTTTCTGCTTGCTATAAGTTAAATGGATATATAGATCTTTACCTACAGTTTCACATTCTGATTATTTTGGCTGACAGATCTGCAGAAGGGATTGCACAAGAATTAACTATATTCGTGCCTCCAATATATGAGTCATTATTCAAAATCACACCCAGTATATTGTTTCAAAACCTACTCCTCCTTTTATGTTACCTATTTTAGTTAATTATGCCGTTCTCCACTATTATTGAAAAGATGAAAATCTCTTTTCTCTTTCTTCTATCCTAACCACTGTTTCTTTCATTTTCACAGAAAATGTATTTACTAATTTAAATAGAAAGCATCTGCTTGTACCTCACCCTGAACGGTTGACAAAAAGAAAGATGCTGTTGGGGCACATGGGTGGCTCAGTCGACTAAGCATATGACTCTTCGTGTCAGCTCGAGTTTCTCAGGGTTCATGAGTTCAAGCCCCACATCAGGCTCTGTGCTGATGGTGTGAAGCCTACTTGGGATTCTCTCTCCCTCTCTCTCTGACCCTCCCCCACTCAACCTTTCTCTTTCAAAAATAAACAAATAAACATTTAAAAACTTAAAAAAATGATGCTATCTAATTAAGACAAAATAAATTTTATCTATATGCATACAAAAGAAATATCCACCGAAAGAAAAATTCAGAGATGCCAAGTTAAAGAATCCAAGGATAGGCAAGGTACTTGTAATCAGAAATCCCAATATTTCATAGAAAATACCTTTGAAATCAGTTTAGGCAACAATTGTTTAAATAGATTATTTAATCTGAAAAATTATGAACACAGTTCAAATGAGGTGGTAGTAGGTCAGTAAAATCGCTGATGTTTTCATTTTTCTTTATGCTCAGAGACTTCTTTTTCTAGTTATATGTGATATGAAGTCTTTAAGTACGAGAAACTGTGCAGTTTTGCCCAATTCAGAGCTTACCAGATTCCTCTCAGTAGATGTTAAAGAAGTGTTATGCTGACACAATTGTTAGAAATTAATAGAATAAGTAAATATTTAATTCTTTAGAATTTCTATTTTTTACAAAAAGGGAGGAAGTAAAGTTGGTACTTCACCATGGTAAAATTTGTTTCCCCAACTTCAGTTATTTTTACCTCCCCTCTCATGTTTACTTCAAACCCACAGACCACTGTGTATTATTTTCACAATTGTTTCCATATCTGCACATCAGCCATCTTGTTATTGACTTAATGGTTTTAACTATTGGTTCTTAAACAGATTCTAGAAGTAAACTTCATATGACTATGACAATGGAAAACCAGAATAAGACCTTAAATAAAGAGGGTCATTGTAAAATCTGTCCCAATGAAACCCAAAAACTTTTTAAAATTCCATCTAGATGGCCAACAGGCACATGAAAAGATGCTCAACGTCACTCTTCATCAGGGAAATACAAATCAAAACCACAGTCAGATATCACCTCATGCCAATCAGAGTAGCTAAAATGAACAAATCAGGAGACTTTAGATACTGGTGAGGATGTGGAGAAACGGGAAACCTCTTGCACTGTTGGTGGGAATGCAAACTGGTGCAGCCACTCTGGAAAACAGTATGGAGGTTCCTCAAAAAATTAAAAATAGATCTACCCTATGGCCCAGCAATAGCACTGCTAGGAATTGACCCAAGGGATACAGGAGTGCTGAGGCATAGGGGCACTTGTACCCCAATGTTCATAGCAGCACTCTCAACAATAGCCAAATTATGGAAAGAGCCTAAATGCCCATCAACTGATGAATGGATAAAGAAATTTTGGTTTATATATACAATGGAATACTACATGGCAATGAGAAAGAATGAAATATGGCCTTTTGTAGCAACGTGGATGGAACCAGAGAGTGTTATGCTAAGTGAAATAAGTCATACAGAGAAAGACAGATACCATATGTTTTCACTCTTATGTGGATCCCGAGAACCGTAAAAGAAGACCATGGGGGAGGGGAAGAAAAAAAAAAAGCAAAAAGGTTAGAGAGGGAGGGAGCCAAAACATAAGAGACTCTTAAAAACTGAGAACAAACTGAGGGTTGATGGGGATGGGTGATGGGTATTGAGGAGGGCACCTGTTGGCATGAGCACTGGGGTGTTGTATGGAAACCAATTTGACAATAAATTTCGTATTTAAAGATAAATAAATAAATAAACAAACAAAGAAACAAAATAATAAAATAAAATAAAATAAAATAAAATAAAATAAAATAAAATAAAAAAATTCCATCTAGAAATGGTGACTATCTAGAATAGCCTAGAGCCTGAGTCCTGATTGCTCTTTATTTTCTTTTAAAGAAGAAATTTGCAATTGCTAGATAGGAGTTAAAAATATACAATTAAAGGGGCAGCTGGGTGGTCAGTCGGTTAGGTGACCAACTCTTGATTTTGGCTCAGGTCATGATCTCATAGTTCACGGGTTCAGGCTCTGTGCTGACAGCAGGCTCTGTGGTGACAGCGTGGGACCTGCTTTGGATTCTCTCTCCCTCTCTTCCCCCGCTCATCCTCTCTCTCTCTCTCTCTCTCTCTCAAAAATAATTTTAAAAAACTTATATATATATGTGTATATATGTATATATATACATTTATATATACAATTGTATATACAAAATATATATAAATGTGTATACATATATATACAATTAAAGACACAGTAGCACCAGATAATTTTTTCTTCTGTAATCAAAAGGAATGAAAGAAAATTGAAAAGAGATGAATTTTCTCTCATTGTGATTCATTAGTATTTAAGGTAATATTCACATCACACCTAAAATCATGTCACGATTGTCAGTGGTGCACATTCCAAATTTGGAAAATCATTAGTATAGTGGAAAGAATATACTACCCCAGGCAGCAGATACTGATTTGGGGATCAACTCTCTCCACCTCATTTGAGACCATAGGCAAGCACTATGGTTTCTATGGGCTTCAAATTTCTGAATAAAATTGGGGATTTGGATTTTGTATCAAACAGGGTAGTCTAGGCAATGCTGTGATAACAAATCACCACCTAATCTCACTGGCTATGTTGGTGTTTGTTGGTTGGATTTGTAGTTGTTGCTCAAAGAGCAAATTTATGTTTCCTTTCCTCCTCTAGTTATGTGCCAGTCAGCTGGGGTCACTTTCCTACCACTATCTGGAACATCACTGGTTACATTGACAAAAGGAAGTCATGCACAGCCTCTTAAAGTTTTTGTCCAGGCATAACATTTCAATCTGACCTTCTGCTATGGTCTGAGAAGGTGAAAGTGCAAAGGTATTTGTGAACAGTCATGGTAATGTCCATCAACTTAATGTTCTGTGAAGTTCTTTGTATTGATTAAACCCTATAGTTATTGTAAAAAGGGAACACTTTGCATTTAATGTATGAAATTTCTGAAATTTGTTTGATTGCTTAGTTTGGAAGCTTTTTAATTTAACATTGATATTATAGTAATGGGCCACATTTTATTCTTCAAAATCTATTAGTCATGGTAAAACTCTCAGGATATGAAAATTTGATATAGGGGTGCCTGGGTGGCTCAGTCGGTTAAGCATCCGACTTTGGCTCAGGTCAGGATCTCGCAGTTTGTGGGTTCAAGCCCCACGTTGGGCTCTGTGCTGAAAGCTCAGAGCCTGGAGCCTGCTTCGGATTCTGTGTCTCCCTCTCTTTCTGTCCCTCCCCCCTCCCCTCTCTCTCTGTCAAAAATAAACATTACCAAAAAATTGTTTTCAAAAAATATGATATAAACTCTCCAACAAGGATTTTAATGGTTAAAAGTGAAGAAAAGACTTTTTTTTTGTTTTAAATGCTATTTAGATAACACAAAAACACATGACTCAAATCATTTTGATGGTAGTAGGAATTGTGCAGAATAAAAGAAAATAAATGTGTTTAAAAATGTTAGGAAAGTTTTATATTCGTTAAATAGCCAGGGTCTGAGGTTAGCGGAAAAACATGGTATGATCTCTATTAATGTGCCCTCATTCTAAATGTACAGGCTCACATGTCAGCCATGGACTTGCCATGCCTGGTTAGATTTGTCTTCTTCAGTTACCACTCAGTTACTAACATAACCAGGCTCAGCGCCTCCTCCCCAGCATGGCTTGGCCGTCACATGTAAAAGTGATCTGGTTTGTTTAAACAGAATATTTTCTTACTGTTCTCTTTGCTATTATATATCAGAGCAGAAAGCTTTGAGTTAATAAACCAACATTTCACCACTGCCCACATGTCAAAATAGGTCATAGAACCTTCAAGGGAACATCAAATCAAAAAATCGATAATGTCACCATAGCTCGTGCCATACACTTTGGAATTTGACCACTCTGCCTTTTGGTCCTTCGCCAATATATTCTGTCTTCTGTTAGTCTCATATTCTCTGAGTATTGGTCTTCTCTCTCCAAGTTGATTAAAAACGTCTTTAGCACAGAAACCGAGCGGTGAGTTTCTTTGGGATCAACCACAATACCTTAAACAGTGGTAAGCCCATAGTTAAGTCCCTAAGACTTTTTTTTTTCTTTTCTTTTCTTTTTTTTTTTTTTTTCTGGTGACACCTATTTAAAACACAGGGAAGACAGAGGCCTTTTAGTTCTTCATTTGAAAAAGTATGTTTGAGGAACTACCACACAGTCTGGACTGTGTAAAGTTTGGGTAAATGACAGAAAACAAGCTACAAACACTAGAGCAGCGGTTCCGGTCAGGGTCAGTTTTGTCTCCTCGGGTACATTTGGCAATGTCTGGACATAGTTTTGGTTGTCACAACTGAGGTGGGGGCGCTGCTGGCATCTAGTGGGAAGAGGCAAAGAATGTTGCTAAACATCTTACAGAACACAGGACAGCCCCTACAACAATTATCCAGCCCAGAATGGCAATTGTGCCCAAGTAAAGAAACTTTGGCTGCAGTAGGGTAGTGGGGGAGTCAGAGAGTGAAAAACAATTTTAAAACAAACTCGCTAATAATAATACTGCCTTTCCCCAAAGTTTTTAATGGCAATAATTTCAATATTTGTGTCTCATTAAATAATGGAACCCTGATAAGGACAACTCCAGATGCAGACACATGACAGAAACTGTGTAAAGGACTTAGTGAGAAGACTTTTGTGGATGGGGGTATAAACGGTTGTTTCCATTATGTCCTTAGAATAGAATTAGCATCTTCCTCATTAACAGAAAAAAAGATAATAGTAGGTGACGTTAACTTTAGGAAAGCTATATTTATCCTACAATTGTATTTCTGAAACCCTGATAACTGTGGCCACTCCACAGCTTGGGATGTAGTTAAGATTGGCTAAGATTCAAATTCTCTTTGCTCAAGGGTCTTAAGAAGAAAAATAATCCCCTATGTAATAGTCAATATAATACGATACTAACATTTCATTGAGTAAGCAATATCCAGTTCATGTACAGAGACGTTTTAACCAGATAAAGTTGAATTATAGTAGGGCAGAATCATGGGAACTTTGCAGCCTGACCATCTTGCCTGCCCTCCAAACTTTAGTTTCAAAATGCTGGGATCAGTAGTTTCATGCAAACTCACATTTGTTTGACAGTAAAGATCTCCACTACTAGAGGGCTAGCCTAGAGTTGGGGAATGTCCTGTGCATGACCTAACTGTATCTAACCCGTGGGGCAAGTGCCAAAAGGTAATGCCCTATAATGTCTATTACTGCAAAACTTCATTAAAATGTTGACTCTTGCCCACCAGAGCTTCAGAGAAGTACAGCAATAAAAAGTTTCAAGGATATCCATCCTACCTTCTTTCCTACATGAGAGCTGCTAAGAAATCTATTTATCGTTGAATGGTAGTGTCTATTTCTCCCCCCCCCCACCTTCCTTCACCTCCCTCACCTCTTTTTTCAAGTGTCTTGGAAAGTATAGACAGATGGCACAATCTTCTCTTTGTATCTTTAGTTTTCTACTTCACCTAGAGTAGAACTAGCAAACTCATCACTCTGCCTTTATAGTTGTTGAACTGTTATTTCATACGACCCTTTTTTTGTTCTTCAGTTATATGTCTCTTTCATTCAGCTGACTATTCTTAAGAACCAAACAGATGCTTTCCTTGTTTTGGTAATCGAATTCTTTTACATTTCATTTTAAAAGTTCATACATTTATTCGCTCGATTTGTTAACATATAATTACTGAATACCTGCCATATTCCTGGTTCATGTTAGGAACTAGGAATATGATAATTAAAACATACATTGCTTCTGTCCTCACATGTCTTTGGAGAAGATGGACAAGTAACCTGTCAATGATATCCCAGTGTTATAAGCTCTTTGACAGCGTGAGTACAGTTCTATGAGAGAAAACCAGGAGAGGCAACTAAATTGGTCCTATACAAGCTAAGTCTTGAGGGTAATCTGCTGGCGGCTTTAACATCTAGGCTCAAATGTGAGGGATTAGGCAAAATTAGAAGAGTGGTCATTCCAAGAGGCAATAGAAGAGTGGCCATTCCAAGTGGGGTAAACAGTATACAGACATTGGCATGATCAGATGTGTATTTTCAAAATATCACTCTTTTTCATACAATACTCCAGTGAGGGCAGGATTGGAGACTGTGAGACCAACCAGAAGCATAGTGTGGTTGTCCCTTTAAGAGTGACACCATCTTGCTATAGATGAGAGAAAGAAGAAATTGAAAGAGATGAACGTAATTATTCTTAGTTGGGGATAAGGGTGGGAGAAGTGAGGTTCACATCAAGGTCTCTGACTTGGTCAATTAGTAGACGCTGGTACAATTCCTTGAGCTGGAGATCACAGAAAAAGGGAGCAGAAACACAGATGTTTGAGGGGAGAAAGAATGGGATGCATTTAATTTTATCTGCATTTTGTTTGAGTTACTTACCTAGGGGATATCTTCATGGGTGTGCAGTTGGCTATAAGAGTCTGAAACACAGGAACAAAGCAAGTGTGGTAAATGAACTTTGGAGATAAGATTTTTTTCTTTAATGGAATGAATATATTGTGTATATGTATTAAGGTAATCATCCCCAATATAGATCCAGAAGTAAAAGATCTCTGGTCGAGTTCTTTATAAGTATCATCAAAGGCTTTGAACATTTTCTCCTTATCACCATACACCTGCATTCCTTATTGGTGTCTCTGTCGAAAGGTTGAACCAAATTAATTTTATTAATCTCTTATACTTGCACAGGCCTTCATGGTTTAGTAAAGTTCTTTCCCATACAGTTCTGGACAAAGTCTCAGGTCTGTGAGCTGGCGTTGGAGAAGCAGCCTAGGGCCAGGAAACCAGGAAAGAACCACAGACCAGGAGTTCTAATGAGGTTGCTGCAACTATTTATTCTGGGGTCACAGCCAGTGTTCAGAACCAGAAGTCACAGAGTTAACCAAGCCAAGGCCCAAGATCCAAGCCAAGAGTCAGAGCCAAGGCTATGGGCAAAGCCAAGAAGCAGTCACAGGATTAGCACATCGGAACAAGCCCCAGAACTGCTGTTGAACCCATAGTCCTCCCTCAGGCCCCGTGTCCTTTGGAGGCATCCTCTTGCCACGCACTGGCACTCTCAGAGGAATCCCGTGGCTGAAATGGGAATGGGACAACTGAGGATTTCCCCTGCTTTTATAGGAGCTTCGCTTTGGAGAATACATCCAATATCCCACCAAAAGCATCTTAGCTACCTTCTGCACATTCTTTTAAGACAGGTAAGGTTGTTCAAAACAAAACAAAAACTTTGAGCATTGTTTATGAATTTATTAAAATTCCTGGATGCGGAAAAAAAAAAAAAAACAACCACATTATTTTACATTAGATTAAAATCAACAGGAGAAAATAATCTAAATTTGGTTGGATTTCTTTCCGAGAATCTTAAAAACAGAAAGTCCCAAATTCTAGTTTCAATAATTTCCCATGACATCCTACGATAGGTTTTCCTTTATTTGCCCTCTTCTGAAGAACTTCTGTCATAATCCCTAGATTATTTCCTTTATCTCTCTTTCAGCTTTGATGTAGCCAAAAGACCCTAAGATCCACACAGGTAAGAAACCCAAACTTCTTCTAGACCGGTATCCTCAGAAATAAACTTGGCAAAATAGATTTGTCTTTTTAAATATAATTTTAAATAGATATGGGGTGCCTGAGTGGCTCATTGGGGTGAGTGTCCAGCTCTTGGTTTTGGCTCAGGTCATGATCTCATGGCTTTGTGGGTTCAAGCCCACATCGGGCTCTGTTGGCAATGCAGAGCCTGCTTGGGATAGTCTCTCTCTCTCTCCTCTCTCTCTCTGCCCCTCTCCTACTTGCACTGTCTCTGCCTCTTTGCAAATAAATAAATAAGTAAACTTTAAAAATAAATAAGTAAATAGATAATACAGTCAGATGGTTCAACAATTTTAAACATAAATTTGAAAATTTACAGTGAAACTTCCACTCTCAGGTCACCTCCTCTGTTCAGTTGTACACCACTCACTGCCCACAAAGGTAATCCTCGTCATTAATTTCAATTTATTTCTGTAGGGCTTTGTTATGCACATATAAGCACAAATAGATACATGTTCTCATTTCTCCTCCTTCTAAGTAAAACAGCACACTCAGCATATTGCTGTGAACCTTGCCCTTTTCCATGAAAGTAAGCAGAGAAATTTCTCATTTCTTTTTAGACTTGTGTAGTATTCTGTTGTATAGGTGTACCATAATTAATTTAATTTATTTTATTTAGCCTGGACAATAACATACACATGTATTTGTTTCTAGTCTTTTACCATAACAAATAATACGGCCATGAAAAATATGCTGCTTACATCATTTTGCATATATGCAAATAAGTATGTAGAAAAAAAAGTGACCAGAAGTGAAATTGATGAATTAGGTATTTACATTTACAATTTTAGTAGATATAGCTAAGTAGCATTCTACAGCGTCATACTAATTGTCACTTCCCTGCAGCCTCACCAACAAACTTTTAGACTTTTGCCAATCTGTAAGTGAAAAGCTCTGCTCCCTGATACCGTTTAATTATTTTTTCCCTTATTGTGGGTGTTCTTGAGAGTCTTTTCACATATTTAAGAGTCAAATGTGTGTTTCATTTTCACAACCTTTGTCCACATTTAAATTGTTGGCATTTTTTAATCATTGATTTCTAGAACATTTTTCAATTGAGGTATAATTGACATATAACATATTAGTTGCAGGTGTACAAGATAATTCAATAAATGATCACCACAATAAGTCTAGTTAACATCAACCACTGCACAGAGTTACATTATTTTTGTGACGAGAATTTTTAAGATCTAGAATATGTTTATGACTTTAGCCTTTTTTCTGCACTGTGAGTTGCTAGTACTTTTCCCAGAATTTTATCTTTTGGTTTTTTTGTATGTTATTTTTGACTGCACACAAATTTTAAAAATTTTATGTGTCAAGTTTATTAATTTGTTTTTGGCTTCTGAAATAAAATAGGAATAAAAGTATACCTTAACATGATAAAAAAAAATATCTATTTCTTCTCCCAATCTAGCATTGTATTTTTTTGGAACACACCAGACATGGGAACGAAAAAAGAATGCCCAGTATCACCACTATGATTAAAACTGTATGAAATGTACTGACCAACAAAATTTTAAAAAGAATGTAAAAGCAAGTATGTCTTTAACATACCTAGGCATAACCAAAAAAAAAATTTCCAATACTTATATGAAGAAAGATTGTAAATGCTACTGAATGACAAAAAAAAACAAAAAACAAAAAAAAAAAACAACTTTTCTTGGACTGAGGAACCAACATCATAAAGATGCCAATTTGCTTTAAATTCAATAATATGGTTTCTCTATAACCCTCCCCAAAATAACAGCTGGGTGTTTTTGTGTTTGTTTTTGTTTGGTTGGTTTGTTTTGGTTTTGGTTTTGTTTTGTTTTAAGAACTAGACAAGATAGAGGCACCTGGGTGGCTCAGTCAATTAAGCATCTGACTTTGGCTCAGGTCATGATCTCACAGTTCACAAGTTCGAGCCCTACATCAGACTCTGTGCTGACAGCACAGAGGCTGGAGCCTGCTTTGGATTCTGTGTAACTGCCCCCCGCCCCTGTTCACACTCTGTCTCTCTTCTCTCAAAAATAAATAAACATTAAACATTTTTTTAAAAAAAGAACTAGACAAGATAACTATAATATCCATACGAAAAAGTACATAAGAATATCCAGGAAAACTTTGATACAGAAGATCAAATAAATTAGCTTTACAATATATGAAAATGCATTCTAAATCCTCAATGATGAAAAGACTATGTTAGTATCACATGAATACTAACAGAGTAGTAAAATATTATAGTAAACCAAAAATAGATCTAATATGTACAGAAAAGTAGCTTAGGATAAAGAAGTCATCTCAAATTAGTGGATAAAAGTGAACTATTCCATAAAAGCTGCTGGATATACCTAGATAGTCATATAAAGCCAATTAAATATATGTATTCGTATGTGTATGTGTATATGTATATGTGTATGTATATATGCAAATATCTATTCTTCATACATTCCAAGCAGCAAGTAAATTCAAAATGCAACAAAGGAAGAGGAGGAGGAGGAGGAGGTGGAGAAAGAAAGAAAGAAAGAAAGAAAGAAAGAAAGAAAGAAAGAAAGAAAGAAAGAAAGAAAGAAAGAAAAGGGAGAAGACTATGGCACTAAAAAGACACTGTGAGTTATTTTACAACCTTGAAATGGAAAAGACTTCTATCTATGAAACAAATACATATTTAGATATTTTTTAGAAGTTTCTGTACAATTCTAAAATCTTTGAGAGGATTTTTTTCTTACATAATGTCAGCTGGTGTTAAACCCTCAGCACACATTTTTGAGAAAAATATGAGTAATCTCTTTCTTTCAAGTAGAAAGATGTATACCAAAATATCAAAGGACTATAAACACAGGGAATAAGATTTTAAAGGGTCTCTGGTTGAAATGCAGAAAAAAAATTCAAGTGATCTTTCAAGTTAAGTATGTTAAGCTCTTGTATATTCTTAAAAGAACATGAATGATAGTGGTTTATAGTTAGAAGATACATGTTTAAGATTCTCTTCTCTTTCATACCAACCATTTGACCTTGGAAAAATTACTTAATATTTCTGAAATTTAATTTTCTTTTTTTTTTTAAAGTTTCTTTACTTATTTTGAGAGAGAGAGAGAGAGAGAGAGAGAGAATAAGAGCAGGGGAGGGACAGAGAGAGGGAAAGAGATAACCCCAAGCAAACTCCACGCTGTCAGCAAGGAGCCCCACATGGGGCTTGAAATCATGAACCTTCAGAACATGGCCTGAACCAAAATCAAGAGTCAGACGTTCAACCAACTGAGCCACCCAAGCACCCCTGAAATTTAGTTTTCTAATTAACAAAAGGGGTTAATGAAATAATTCCTGTCAACATCCCCAATTTATTCTTTTGATCAAATAATCTAATCTGAAAATATTCCATAATCTGTAAAAACTATATAAATATTTGTTACTTAATATGTTATATTTTTAAGCACAACAGATGTATATCTATTTTAATATAAGAAATTCTGAGTAATCAGGTATATGGAGATACTGTCTAGAGCATCCTAGAAGTCTTGCAATTTATAGGATACAAGTTAGAATAAGTTTATCACTGGCTATGAAACTCCACTTTAATGAATGATTTGAGCCTTATTATTTAGAACTAAATAGGAAGAATATGTAGAAAAATCATTACTCCAAATGGCATGCTGTATCTGCCAGAGGCCAATTCATAGAAGCAATAGTACCTCTCATGAGGAATTATGGCAAAGGCAAATAAATATGCGATGCCCATCACCGAAGCCAGTGTACGGGGCAAAGCACTCAGGAGTCTTGGCAAGGGCACCTGAGCTCCAGAAGAAGAAAGGAAGGAAGCATCTCTTCTCATTCTGAACTGCCACCCCAGTATCCGAGCCTTTCTATCAAGGGTCATGCTAATGGCAAAACAGGAAATGATGGCCTCTTCTTCCCTCTGGGTTTTTCTAACACAGAGGATGGAACATTTAGAAACAATGTGTGGGGTGCCTGGGTGGCTCAGACGTTTAAGCGCCCGACTTCAGCTCAAGTCATGATCTCACAGCTCGTGAGTTCTAGCCCTACATCGGGCTCTGTGCTGACAGCTCGGATCCTGGAGCCTGACCCAGATTCTGTGTCTCCCTCTCTCTCTGCCCCTACCCCCATCACACTCTGTCTCTCCCTTTCTCTCAAAAATAATAAACATTAAAAAAATTTTAAATAAAATAATGTGTGACTTGTATTTCTGACAAGAAAAAATTGTTTTTATTTTTATTTATGTTTATTTGTAAACTTCTTTTTTTATTTTGAGGGAGTGAGGGAGAGAGAGACAGAGAGAGCTCTATCACAGAGAGAACTGTCAGCACAGAGCCTGACTTGGGGCTTAAACTCACAAACTGTGAGATCATTAACTGAGCTGAAATCAAGAGCCTGAGGTTTAACTGGCTGAGCCACCCAGGTGCCCTAGAAAAAATTGTTTTTAAATAAAGATGCTGGGAAGGGGGAGTGGCTTTGGTTTTGCTTTAGAATTTTAACTCTGATAGGCAGGTAGGGCCAATTTGATCAAGGGTACAAATACCCAGATGGACAGTTAATTTTAGAAAAACAAAACAAAACAAAACAAAAAAACATGACTCACTGAGAAGGATTAGTAATGAAAATGACTAATAATGAAAAGAGGTATATAGGTTGCTAGACATACTTACAGTCTGTGAAGGACAGATAGTATATGTTGATCATAGTGTCTGTTCTCAAGAACAAAACAAGTTAAAAATGTTAAAAAAATAATAATAAAATAAAAACTTTCCCTTTCTCCCTCTCTTGTAAAGAAAGAAAATAGAAAAAAAAAATCTTCTGTGATCAAGAAAAATTTTTTGGCTAAAGTAGTCTGAAACCTTTCACCGTGTGTCTCAGTCTTCACATCACATAGCTTGTGCCTTTCTTCCTAGTCCACATTACTGACTTTAGAAAATTTTTCTCCCGTGTTTATTTGCCCAAAGATGGCCTTCATCAAATGCATTAATTGAGTAGCCATCAGCAAATGCTCTGTGGGATTAAGCTTCTCTGGATACGCTGCACAGGTTGTTCATGCCTATCTTTCCACCTAGAAGGATAAGATGTAGCCCTGACCTGAGGGTTCTGCCTCTTGGTTCCACCCACCCCCAGGGGTACGCTGGAGTTGGCATGCACCACTTGCCAGAGTTGATTATGTACACCTCTTCCCGGCCCTGAAAACAGCGATGTCATAGTAGTAGCTTGAAATTGGCTATGGCAGGAATATTTACACCACGGAATTAGCAAAAGCTGAAAGCTTACTCCCTTCCACCTCAAGAAAGCCACTGTTAGTCGTTTTCCAGCACACCAGACTATCTACTATGTTCTCTCCAGGAGACCACTGTTCTCTGACCAGTGTGATGAAAAGGGCATCTTAACCACATTTCGCTAGAATGATTTGCATCCTACTTGCAATACAAACTGAAAATGAGTGCCTACTCATACCAAAACACAGAAACCATATTGAGCCAGGTATAATACCACTTGACATCCCCCAAAAGCAGGACCTTGAGCCGCTAACTATATAATCACTTCATGGCACTATTGGGAACCCATTCTTGACAGGCATTCATATTTCTTGCTGACACAAATTGACTCCAGTCTTTTTTTGTAGGGAGTGGTTTGGATTTGCAAAACTTCCCCAGTGCGCTAAGATCACCAGGACTCAGGGGTAGCTTGCTCAGGCTGATTGGCTGAGTGAGTACAGCCAGATATGAGAAGGTAGCATAGTGTGACTATTTTCCATGCCCCATTATTTGCAGCAGAACAAAAGGTCAAATGGTAACTTTCAAGACTTAGAGTTGGAGCATGAGGAGATAGGGTGGCTGGGGGAGGAGGGGACCGCTGCTGTTCAGTGATCAGCTGATGAATCAGGAACCAGCACTCTGAGATAACAGCTTCCAGCAAATATGGTGGGTAGGATGGCCCCAAATACTTCCCCTCCCAGGTGTCTGGCAATTTGAAATCTTCTTTCAACAGTTGTCCCAGAGCATTGTCATGAACTGACTTTTGTCCCCCTGCAAATATATGTTGAAGCCCCCACTCCCAAGGTGACTATATTTGGAGACGAGGCCTTCAAGAAGATAATTAAGCTTAAATGAGGTCATAAGGAGGAAGCCCCAATCTGATAGAACTGGAGTCATAAGAAGAGGAAGAGACACAGGGATTTCTCCCTCTCTGCACATGCACGTGAGGACACAGTGATAAGGTGGTGTCTACAAGCCAGGAAAAGAAGCCTTACCAGGGACCTTGCCAGCAACCTGATCTTGGGCTTCCGGCCCCCAGAACCATGAGAAAATAAATTTGTTGTTTAAGCCACCCAGCGTGTGGTAGGCTGTCCCAGCAGCCCTCACAAACGAATACACTCTTGCTCTGCGTGTTTTACTGCTGCGTGGTTACCAGAGCATTCATCAGTGAATACAGTTACCTGTGAACCTAAATCAAAAATGAAATTGGAGAAGAAAATCATGCCAATTTGTTTTCCCAAAACTTCAAGTGTATTTCAAATAAGGAATTATAAGGAAAAGGTTACATATAATACTTCACTAGCCTATAGTTTTCAGCTTCTAAAGTCTTCATTCCCCAAATTAGAAACATAAAGATTAGAGGGACATTGAGTTACTGGTAGACAGTGACCCTAAGTGAGGCTGCCTATTCTGCTCATGAGGCATAATTCTTCATTTAAGTCACCCAGCAACACCGTTATTTAGGAGAAAACACGAACACTTCCTGACCACTAGGTTATCATGTGGTCTACCAATGTCAGAGTCATCCAAATGTATGGTGAGCTCCTGCAATGCCCCCCTCAGACTCTGCACTCTGGAAGACCCTCAGCTGGAGCATGCCAGGCACTGCAGAGGAAATTGGAAAGAGAGAGAGCTTTACTGAATATTTCTTCTTAGCCCTTCTATTTCTACCCTCTCACCCTTTAAATCCTGCTCTGTGCCTTGGGAAGTGACCCAGGTGGATAGCATCAACAAACTGCCTTTTGCCCTCCAGCTTCCAGTTTACGAGCAGAGTCTGTCTAAGGACTACAGGAGAGTGAGGCTAAGGCATTTATTCCTCTGCCCCACCTTCCAGATCACTGAGGACGGACTGTGTTCCTCTATTGCAGACCACAGCTCCAGGGAGCAGCCCTCTCCATTAAGTACCCTTGCTGAGCTCTGTGACCTCTCTTACTCCTAGCCTACGTTGCAAAGAGTCCCCCTTCTTCCTGGTGACTGGGTACTACACCAATCCTTGTTCATTTCTCTAAATACTGCCCACAGCTTTGTAAACAATCCCTTTATTAAGTCCTCCTGAATTAATCAATTTGAGTGAGCCATCTTTTTTTCTGCCACGACTCTGACAGGTACTAGAGCCAGTGAAGGTCAAGTATGTGGCTGAGCCAAGTTACATTAAAGCAGCGACAACAATAACAAAAAAATAAACAACCTTCTGCACGACGCTATCCCAAATTACTATGCTCTAATACATTCCCAACCCTCAAGTCTTTGTGCTTAGTGTTTTCTCTTCTGAAGAGCTTTCTCCATTGTTCCTCACATGGTTAGCTCCATCTGATAATATCAGAGAGTCTTTTCTGTATAAAAAACAAAAAAAGTCCTTTTCTTTCCTTGTCATTGCTCTATTTCATTTCATTCTAACATTTATCAGAACCTGAATGTATCTTTATTTAGTTTATTGTTTCTCGCCCACTTCTATTCCACAGGCTCCAAGAGATTAAGGAACATGGCATTGTTATCACATCTCTCATGTCCTCAACTGTCCGGGACATAGTAGGCTCTCAGTAATTACATACAACCACTTATCAGTAACTCCCCACTCCCTCTTTCTCTTCATCCACACGAATACACACATCCACACACCTACTTCTGTGATTATTCAAACCCATTTTTGATAGCCAACTTCTACAGGCTGCCTCAGATACTACATTAATTGGATTATGTATAAAAGAATTTTTGAGGATACCACATGATTGCACTAAATCTAGGTCTTTGAGGCTCCCTAGAAATATCCTTGGACTAAGGCAATGAGCAATGAATTGCTATTAACATGAAGTGCTTCACTCCTGGGGAGGGACTTGGACACTGGGGAGAAATAGTCTCAATTGTTGACTTTTTTGGCCCATTTCTATTTCTTTAAATAAAAAGTGGTACATCAATGGAAAGTTTAAGGATAATGATGGAACATTTAATATTAAATGAAAGAAAAACCAAGGAGATGTGGATGAGATATGAAAGACTTTGAAGTCCACATGAGGAGGGATTTGGTCTTTTGCCTTCCACCTAGAATACATAATTAAGATGGCTTTGGCTCCAATGGGGCACATGGGGACTACAGAAGGATTGAACATTTTAAGGATTTAGAACATGTCTACAGTTGTCTCTGCCTTAATTACATAAGGGGAAAGCTTTTATTTTAACTCTGTCCAAGGAAACCCTAGTCATGAAACTGTTTTTATTTGATGAAATGTTTACTCTCACAGGAAAGAGGCAGAGTGCACAGTTGATGAGACAATCCTGAAGTGGTTATACATGAGCAAAGGAAGAGATCCGAGGAATGGGCATGGAAAAGTTGCCAAGATTATCATGACATCAGGGTCAAAGATCAAATCCATGACCTTCCTGCAAATCTTGGGAAATAAATGTTTACAAAATACATGGCATAATCGTGAAACTTCTAAAGGTTATTCTCCAAACAGTCATATATTCCAAACTGCTAAATTGTACATCACAATGAATAAAATGTTAATGTTTCAAAGACTTTGAGAGCAAACATGCTCATCTATGCAGGTTTCAGCTATAGAAAAACCGTGCATACCTTTTTTGGCACAAATGTTGCCAAATAAATTGTTGTAGCCAGGCAGCTGAAAGATAAAGACAAACACTGAGAACAAAGCAAGGGACTAGAGCGAAGACGGACTTGATTCATGTTCTGAGGGTCCATGCCACTTCTAACTGCTATGGGATGTTTACTATTCATGAAGGGCAGAGGGAGTGAACACTGATTATGAGCTCACTCAAAAGTCTCTCGCACCCAATAAACTGTGTTGCATTTAGGAGGTCTGATTGGGAACGGCTGACCATCCCATCGGTATGCCTCCTCTGAAAGTTCTAAAGAATCTTGCAAGGTCACAAATATTATTACTTGATCAATAAAAACCTCATTTTGGAATGGTAGATTGGTGAAGATAAATAATACATGCGCAGTTAATGACTACAGCAAAGGACTGGCATTCAACAGCCTTGAGGTCTAGAGTCAGTCTGTCTTGCTTTACTCTGAATTCCAGGGCACTTAAGCTCTTTCCCTCAGTTGATTCAACTTCCTTTACCACCACGTACCAGCCATTTTGCTAGAAGATGGGAGATACCAAGATTAATAAATTCACCACACCATAAAAACTCTAGCTCAGTCACAGTAACGTAAATTAATACCTACAGAATGGGAACCACTAGGGTTAACTGTGTAAGGAGTCACCAAGTTTTCGAGCCAAGTGAAAACAAAGGATTCATATATCCAAATCCCCTGTGTTGAGTTCATGGGAGATAGTACAAGCTAAACATTTTGTTTTTGCTCTTGATTTGTATTTATTGATTTCTCACATACGCTTGATCCTTTTGTGAGAACTGTTTTTATCCTTGTACAAATGTAGTTATACAGAAGACCAACTTGGATTTCCAAGAGGCGTAAGCTATACCATTTCTGCGGGAAATAAAATATGATTGAAGTTTACAGAGAACAACACACTTGTAAAACTTTGTCCATTGCTATTATGGCGTGGCATTTAGAACTTTGTACATCTTTCACTTAAATCCCTAACTATAAGTTCTCAGAAGACAAAAGTCTAAGCTTTACACTGATGGGTTAATAACACCTAGCACTGAAAATTAGACATACTGGATACTCAAGAACAACTTTTCTGTAGAGTTGGATTCTCATGTGAACCTACATCCACCAGTGTAATCTCTGATTAAGGTGAAAGCAAGAAAAAGTGTTAAACTTCAAGAGAAGTTCAATGAGTATGGAAGGCGAAATTGATTACACATTAAGAAACAGAACAATAAAACTCGTGAACCATGTCTATGTGCACATCAGAGTCCTCAGCACCTAGAAGAGTGGCACCTTTGAAATATTTATTCAATGAGTTAATGAATTGATAGTCTCTATGACAAAATGGTGAACACAGAGGGTCTCAGATGTCAAGTAGTTTGGCCATGTGTCATGAGAGGAATCACATGACCTGTTTGGCCCAAATGACAATATGAAGTCATCCAGCCATCATTCACATATCTAGAACAGGAAGTGAGTGATGAGGGGAAGCAAATGGGAGGAAAGAATAAACTTCATGGAGAACTTATGTGTTAAGCATTATGCAAGCTCCTTTTTACATGAGGTCTTACTTAATCCCTAAAACATCCTATAAATTAGATACTATTTATTCATTCTAAAGATTAAAAAAAAAACCTTAGAAATAAGAGCCACAAGCAGACCCATTCAAAAGAAAAAGGGAAAAGTAAAACACAGTGTTTTTCAGGTCAGGGACATAAAGTATCAGAAATTAAATTATTGTTCAAAATGTTGATATATTAACACTTTTATTAAAAATAACAAAACGATGGGGGCCCTGGGTGGCTCAGTCAGTTAAGCCTCTGACTCTTGATCTTAGCTCAGGTCTGGATCTCAGGATCATGATTTCAAGCCCCACACTGGGATCTGCTCTGGGCATGGAGCCCACTTGGAAAAAAAAAAAAGAAGAAGAAGAAGCAGCAAAATGCTTACTTAAGAAGTGTATGTGTGTGTTTGCATACATATGCACATTTCCATTGGATGATAAAACTAAAGCACCCTTGGAAAAATATAATGAACAAATCCAGAAAACTGTTTTACCAAAACCTTCTATAAATGATCTCAGTTCTGTTTTGGAAGGAACTGCTCTCTGAGGAGAAATGAAATAAGTTTTAGTTTCAACATTCACTGTCTTTGTGCTGTTCATGAATAAATTGGGCTAATTGTTGGATGTGAGAAGTGATGGTTTTATGATGCATATTACTGCCCCCAAATTATTGGTTGCTAAATTCGTCATCTCTAGCCAACAAGTTAGGCTGAATCTAGAAGACAGAGATAATTCTCAATGTGCGGTCTCCTAAGCAATTTGCAGTCCCCACATGTATCTGCAACAGGTAACCTAGTTATTGAGCACACAAACTTGAAACGCTGAAGGAGTTTCATATATCACATAACATTTCAATATTCAATACGTATTTTAAGCATATCGCTTTCTGCATATAAAGAGCGACTAGCACATCATGCATTACATTGTCATACTAGTTCTGAAGAACAACGGCTTTCAATTTAAAGAATAAAACACCCTCCAGCTGAACAAAATTCTCACATTACAATATGTTTAAAAGAATCTATTCCAGTTGTGGTTGGTTGTCTATGAGAAATCTTTTTCATAGGGGGAAAAAAATTGAACATTCCCATGTGAAACTCTTTCTCGCAAGAGGAAAAAAAACGTACGTTGCATTTTATACAAACTAGGTGAATTCAAAATGATGGATCATTTCAAAAATATTCATTATACTATTTACTTACATAAATGTGGTTGTATAAAAAGTAAAAAAGGAATGCATTCACAATTGGTTTAAGTAATTTTCTCTTGGCAAACCACCATATAAAACAGGGGCGTCATGGCGCCACAGAATTCTGAATTGTGGTGGAGCATCATCAGTACACATGGCATTAATCTTTGTCTCGTTGCAGGAGACACCCTTGCTTGCATTAGCAAGCTGCCTCTTAAATGTAAGATGGTGTAATGTAACTCAGGTTTAAATAACACAATAAATAAGATCTATTTCTCTTTAGTCCTTCTTACCAATCTCTTCCAAGCCCTCTTTGTTAAAGTGCTTCATTGTTTACAGATTTTAATGTAAATAACAACTGGGGGGGGGGAAATACTTTTCCAAAAGAGCCTAGTAAAGGAAGAAGCTCAAGATGGTAAGATCATTTTTTTTTATTTAATATGTTAAGCAATTAAGACTTTAAAAAAAAATCAACATATGTATGTGAACATAGCATAATTATTTACCCTACTTTCTTACTTGTCTTTTAGCAAACTGACAGTTCCAATATTTTGGAAATCTCACTGTTTTATATCACTTCATGCTCCCCATGACAAGGGGAACACTTAGCTGTCTTTAATGTCTTCTAATTAAATATTCAAAGCATTCTTAAAGTCTTCTTTTTCCAAATATAGATATATTTTAAAATAACAGACTTTTCCAAATGCATTTTTCTATTGAGCTGAGAGGCTTTCAGAAACTGTCCCCACTGAATATAATAACTATTTAAGGAAACAAGCTATTTATGTGGAAATATTAAGAGGGATGATTTTGATAACCCACACTCAAGGCCAAAATAAGGATCATTGGGACTTTTACTGAAGAAGTTAATGGAGGCCAGGCCATTGGCAAATGACCTTGAAATCCCTCGATGTAGCCTCAAATTGGCTTCAACACAAGCTTATTATTAATGCAGACAGCTAGTTTATACCATGAAAAGCACATGGTATCTCTCTTTGAAACCATAGCTGTCACTCAGGCACCCCCAGATAAAATGTGAGCATCTATGTGACAGCACTTTTACAAGTTTTTAAATAAATATCACAAATTTATTAGTCAGTACTTTATGTCAAGAAAATTAGACTTCATCTGCTTAATTGCAGCCTTACATATATGTAAATGAATTATTTTATAAAGGTATTTAAATGAAACATATTACAATACTTTAATCGGATTCTAAATTGTATTTTCCTCTCTGATGTGTAATGCCCTAGAGACACATACCCAAAACCTTTTATTTTAGATATCTCAACATGTTAAAAGTGCTTTCCCTAATGTTTTTGAAAATTGATATGATATAGTTGAGAACTTACACACACACACTCACTCTGCCCAGTCAGAAAGGAACTGTTTGCCTGGTTTGCAGATATGAAATCATTAGGGACTGGCTTTTACTTTGGGAAATTTGAGTACCATGTATTGTTAATGTAAAATAAAGAAATAAAGCCTGGGAAGTTAGAAGATTATTTTTTTTGGAAATGCATGTTTAGAACTTAAAAAAAAAATCTAATGGTAAAGCATTAACAAATACTTTTTCATATGAATAAAATCTGTAATCAGTTAGATAAGAGCAATGTGCCTTTTTTTGGCATTTAATCAAACAATGAAATCATATACACATTTCCTGACACAAAAGACAAATGATGTAATAATCTGAAGGAGTTTCTCTATCTCCTTGGAACTTTGCATACTTGACTTGTTTTCCATATTTTGTGACTTTAAATGGTGGGAAAATTATATTAAAATGCTTGTAGCAGTTCCTCTAAACTAGCATCCTTTTTGTTTTATTGTATTTAATATAAAAGCAGCAATTATTTGATTTCAAAGTTATGAAAATATGTACCTTATGAGAAAACAAGCAATTTAAGCTTTAATTGGTGTCATTTTTCACAGAACTGGCAAGATTCTTGCATCCCTGGCACGTTGTTTTTCTATAAAACTGCAGAGCTGCCTTCAATGAATGTTTTACGAACGCAAAAGTTGTTATATGAAGGTAGATGCATAGATGCCTGGAAATATAAGATTTCTGGTGGGAGTTATTTACAAAAGATGTATTTCATTTGTTACTGTGCGTGTAACAACTCCTATTATTCTAAATGTTTCTCTCTTCTCAATAAGACCGTTCTTAGCTCATGTCTATGAAACGTGGGGGCTGGTGTCTGAAGCAGAATAAAAGGCAATGCTTTCGTGAGGTGAAAACATCACACTTGTGAGAAAAGTGAAAAAGAAATGATAATTTTAATTGAAAGGAAACAAAACTGTAATCTATTGAAAGGCTAATTCTGGTTTTAATCAGAAGAAAAACAATATAGAATACACACAGAGAGGCTCGGCTTATGTAAGTCACATACATGAACCACAAAACTTTCTATTTTCTGAAACGTTGGTTTACCATAAATACTTTGACCTATTCTGCTCAGATTATACATCTCCCACGTGTTTCAAAATTATGTTTTGTTCTGAGGGACAACAGTTATATATGTATTTTTGAGAGATTTTACAACCTAGCTTCTCTAAGGATATTTGCGGTTTTCACACCTGGGGAGGTGTCTGTCTGTCGTTTTCGATGCAAGTTCCCAGAGCTACAGCCAAGGTTTTCAGAAGATCAGGATAAAGATAAAGATCTGCATTTTTAGAAACATGTCTAAATGGTTACTATGATCAGCCAGATGTTTGGGAAACCTGCAGATTAATGTGCTTTATCCAGGAAGCTCTTGTTGGGTAACTGGAGAGTAGGATAGACAAGTATTCTTTGTATTCTATTTACATCTTTGACTTCTGCTTTATATTGGCAATATTTATTGACAACCATAGCTAACATATGCTAAGTGTTACTATCTGCCAGGCACTGTGCTAACCACCGTATACGCCTGTATCCCAACAGTCCTATAAAACCAAGATAACCGTTGTCTTTACAGATGAAGGGATTATGTGTTGGGGAGTAATTTAGAATGGTAAATGAACAAGTAAGGACAAATAATGAACAAGTAAAAACTAGAATCCAGGTCTGTGTGACCCTAAAGGTCATTTTTCTAACCACTGCTCTATACTAAGGACATACACAGGATCCTGAGTGGTCTAAAAGCCTTTTTATGTTGGCTGCCCAAGTTAAGTATTAATGCCACTAGGGCTGATGTGACCTGTACTATTGACATCCTTGTCATTATTATCATTATTGGTTTGGTTCAATTTTTATTCAAAGTGAGCCATCCAATGTGGATTGAATTGCATCAGAACAAGCTTTCCATTCTTGCTACTTTCTATGAATATCAATATTAAAAGGCTTTAAACAGTGGTCCAGTGGGAACAAAAGCATGTTCAACGCATGTATAATAGTCATCTACTAACTCACTAATCCATGAGTGCATTAAAACTCTACCAAAACATGACCAAAGGTACTGGTAGGGAAGTTAAAAAGACTTTTTTTCCAGGAAACCAACAAGTTCATTTCCAAATGGATATCGATGTCTTGTGCACCTTTGACAGATGTCTCCTGCAAGTTTCTCATGATTCTTCCAGGTGTCTCCTTGGTTCCTTCCAGCTCTCTTGGCTGCCTCCTATCAAAGCACTAGCCTGTGAACCTCTAAGTTACAGGGCTTCTGCTGTTTGTCTCTCCATCCCCAGATGGGGGGCATATTGTTCTGAGCATACTCCAAGCCACAGTCCACAAATTTTTCTTCTGGGCCAGATGATAAATATTTTAGGACTTTAGACCTGTACAATATCTGTGGCAAATACTCAACTCTGCTATGGTAAAGGAAAAACAGTGATAGACAATATATAAGTAAATGGGTGTGGCTGTGTTCCAATAAAGCTTTATTCATGGACCCTGAAATTTGAGTTTCGTATAATTTTTATGTTACACAAAATAATATTCTCCTTTTGATTTTCCTCATTTCAAAGTGTAGAGTATTTTTGGCTTATGGGCCATATATAAACAGTCAGCAGGCCAGATTTGGCCCATGGCCCATTGGTTGCTGTTCTCTACTCTAGCCAATCAATACACATTTGCTGACTGGTTGAATGGCTAGGTAATTGTCTAATCTCTGTTTAGGCTGAACACACAGTGAGAACACACAGTGAGACTATGCATATGATAAATGAAAGCCTGTGTCATGACATTCAATTTCTGATTTAGAAATAATTAGAAAGCACTGAAAAAGCACTTCTGAGGTAGCAATTAACAGGCAAAGACAAAGTGATGCAGGGCCACATATTTCATATGAAAATAAAGATTTCTGGACAAATCCAGATTGCATGTAGACTTACACAACATAAATCTACTATAGTCCACTTTCACCAACAGGCAAGGAATTTGGTGGCTTTTTGGCTGCTTCCGTGGTATCTTGCTTGCAACCCCTCTGATCTGCCGTTGGGGATCAGGGAACATCTATTCCCACATCTGGCTCTCGCTCCGTGCTCCTCATCCATGTCATATTGGTTATTTAATCATTTGAGCACTCCAGCTGCCTTGCTTTCCAAACTCTTGTAGTGACTGTTTTGAGCAGATCTGTTGTCTTTCACATATAATTGCGCTGCTATGCTCTGGCATTTTCCATGTTTCTGTTTCAGCACTTCAAGTAACTTTTAGCTTGTGAGGAGAAAACATCTTACAGGAAAAAGTCCGTCCAGGTGGATCTAGAATGGTAACTGCAGGATTTTCCTAGTGCCAGAGGTGAGGGTGAACTTGAGGTAAATATAGAATTGGGCATGCTTTGTCCTTGCCTGCCTTCAGAAATCCCTAATGTCAGAAGAAAAAACTGTGCCTCAGACCCATTAATCCTTTGGAAGAATACTGAGCAATATGACTTTACATTAATGCATTCCATGACTTTCCAACATGGGCTTCTTATAATTGCCAGTCCTGATGGGCACAGTACCCTTTTCTTCTGACATCACTGAGATGCCTAAACATCAAGAAGACAGACAGCCATGCCCTTGGCCCTTGCCCTGTTGGCCAGGCTGGGTCAATCCCATGCTTCACATGCCATCACTTCTCTCCAAACCAGACCATTCAAAAGCAGAGAGTGCATGGATAATTACTTGGTTTACTAGTTAGGAAAAACAACGCGCCTGGTTTTAGAAGTTGTTCTTTGAACTTTATGAAGTGGTATCTGACTTTGTTTACAAGTAAAACATTTAATCTCTGGCCTAAAAATACTTGACTACAAAAGGAAATGGTAGATGGCATTATGACATAGAAGATTCAAGACAAGTGCTCATAGCAGCCCTCATAACACGTGATCATAAGATTTATCTGCTAAAGTACTTGTTTCTTGTCACCCCTACTGGACTGCAGACCCACAGGAGTGAAGACAATTCCTATTTCCACAACAGCGTAACACAGGGCTTAGTATACAACAGATACGCAATTAAAATATATTAACTAAATAAAGTGATCAGAAGCCAGCTGAAAAATGATCGTAGTTAGTTACTTGTAACAGGAAATAAAAAGATACTTTCAGTCCTACACATACCACAGTGGCAGGTAAAACACTCAGTAAATGTTCCTGCTTTAGTCCAAGGGCTACACACATGTGTCAGATTCTGTTCAACTCATGCCTCGTGTGATTTTGGCCTTCTGCTCCATCCCTGTCATATTCCACTTTCCTTACCGTGGCCGCACTACCTCACTGGCTTCCTTTTTTCCCCACCTCCATCTTTAGGTTCTTCTACAGCCCCCTTACGTCCGAATAATATCTCCCGCTCACTGAGCTAACACCTGCATCGTGTATGCCAGTAGTGAGGACATTACTAGTCATCCTAACTGCCATTTCTCTTAGAGTAAAGAGAGTGATACACACACACACACACACACACACACACACACACACACGCATGCACACACGCACATAAGTGTACAAACATATGTACGTGCGTATGTATATATCTCACTCCCTTTAACACTGAATTAATGCTGTCACCTGATGGTATGTACCAGCTAGACCCATCTGCTTCTAAACATTGGTCACAAAGTCTCAGTTCTCTTTAATGTGACAGGAGATCAGGGGTACTAAGTAGTAACTGGATTCTTTGAGACCTTATGAATGTCTACATTAAGAAATTATCCATAAAGGGATGAGGGTATAAATGTACAATAGATTGTAAAGGGAAAATGCTATCATTTGCCAACCATTACATGAAAGTAAGTTAGTTAGTGCACTATGCTCAACCGTCAGAAACCCAAATTTAACTATCTTTGACCAAAAAAAAAAAGTATTATAAGGATACTAGGCTGTTTTGTGAAACCCAAGGCTAGACGTGTGGCTTGGTTTCTGGGAAAAGATGCAATCAAGGACTTACAAGTATTAGATCTCTGTATTTCTCATTCATCTCTCTTCTCTGCATATGTGTTCAATTCTCCATTTCTCTGCTCTGCTCAGTTTCTTAGACCATATGGCCTACTTTAATGACAGTAGAGAAGCTGGTCCAACCACTTGAGTTTCTAAATCCAAATTTCTGAAAAGAGATTTCTTAGTTCAAGTGTTTATTCCTGGACTAGTTCACTGGTAAACTATAGGCATGCAAAAGAGGGTGGGTAAGTGGAGGGAAACTTCTGGGAAAGGCGTCAGGTGTGTGTTATTTGGCTGACAATCTCATGAAGAGTGTAGTACACAAGGGTAAGTATGAGTTAAATATGCCTCCAAAACCTCTGACTTTAAGACATTACAGAATTCCTCCTGTGAATGAAGAAAACTAAGAAGTAGAAAAGGTCACAAGGGACAGACAAGTAATTCTCTCTGACCCATGTTGAAGTGAAGGGGAGTTCTGACTTGATAGTTTACTCTAAGATACCAAGAATTGTTATTGGATGAATCATCAGACTTTTATGGGCTAGGTCATCATGTCTTACTCTATTCCAGGTGAAACCTAGAAATGATGGAGAAACAAGTATTAACTGGACAAAGTGAGTAACATCGGGTAAATCTGGGGAGCTTCTCATTGTATGTTAAACTAGACAATCAACAGATACCATTTATTGGTTCCACCTTTAGGTACCATGTTCAGGCACTGTCCTAAGGACTATACATATTGAGTTAAATAATATGAGGCCCCTTCTTTTAAGAATCTCAGCTCCAAAAAATACCTATGAAACAATGTTATATAGATATAAGGGAGTTATGTACAGAGAGTTATGGTTCATGATGGAAGGCAATTTAATTCAGGTGGACCATCTATGATGATTTCATAGAGGAAGTAGCATTTCACTCAAGCCTTTGCAAAACAGCAGTAATTTACCAAGAAAAGACAGTGGACGAAAGTCATTCCACGCAAATGGCACAACTCAATGTTTGACATGATCATACTTTCTAGGTTTGTTCACTCTGGAGACCCAACACTTGATAAGGAATAATTAAATCTGGCCAATTGAAGGTCAGATATCAATCTGCTAGAGTTAGCACTTTATGAAGGTAACAAAGAAGTAGATGAAAATAATTGAAACGACTCCATGGAACCCAAAAAATATCTACAACTCTCTAAATCATAATGCGATACAGCAATCTCTAAGTGATAGCCTGGATTTGCTGTCATGAATGCTCAAAGACTTATTCCCATTCAAGGTTGGACATCTCTGCTTCCACCTGTGCAATTGCTGCTGATTCTATATGAGCCCCAGTCTTCCTGACCCTCACTAATATGCACTGGTGTTGTTCTCATTTGTTGTTATTTATAGGAGATTTCCTATTTTTTGTAGTGCTCAAATTTCACCAAGTTTGCCATGGTATATTAAGGAGGTCAGGTTTCTTCTAAGACATTCTGGGAATGACTTGGCCCCAAAGACAATGTCCCTCCTTTAGGCCCATCCTGTGTCTCCTCAGCTCCGAGTTTGTGTATTGTATCTATTTGGTGAGGTAGACATCCTGCCCCACCCTGAGAAGGCAGACTCTATTCTTTCTAGTATGGATTTTGTCCCTTTGTGCTCTATGCGGCAATAAGTTTCCAGACTGAAAACAAAGCTCTCACTAGGCAGAAAGAGAACCCCCACCTCATTTCTGGTTAAATGCTATTAAAAATCCTACCTGGCTGTTATATTTCAGCCATGTACTTTATTTATAGTCATGCATTCTCCTTAAACATATTGGAAAGTGATGCAAATACCTGTTTGATAGAAAAAGTGAATAACTGTAACAGTATCTCTGGGTATTTGTGAATGGCAGAGGAAGGGGGGTTTTCCAGGACGGACAAGAGAGGTAAAGGATTTGAACACTGATTTTCAACTATGGAGAAAAGGGATGGTGAGATGAGACTTCAGACTATCCACAACATGATCAATGATCATACTACCAGAATTGGCTAGCTCTAAAATTAGATAAGAAAAAAAAAAGGAGAGGTATGATTTTTGTGTATGTGTATGAACGTGTGTGCGTATGCCCACAGGAAAATAAATTTTTGACACTTCAGAGACTTTTAAAAGAATTTTTCCTTCAGAGGGGAAAGTTCTCATTTCTCATTAGATGATCAATAGGTTAAGAGGAATAAGTTGTAATCTTGACATTAACACTGTAAAAGAAGTCCGTGAGAAAGGAGCAACTAACTGAAAAGCACCACACCAAGATTTAAAAGAGTAGGAAAAGATTTGGGCTGAATTCTGCTTTGTTTTATTTTTTATAGTCATTCCTTTTCTGTAATCACTGCCATGAATCTGTGTGCATCTAGAAGTGAAATGTTGTATATTTTCAAAGCACTAAAAATTCCTCGAAATAGCTCCAGTGGTTCAAAATATGCATGATGATCAAAATAGCCACCTATAAATACTGTGGGTCTATCACGTGGTAAATAAAACATTATCAAATATTTGTACATTCACATATGTATATATATGGAGTGGAAAGGAGAGAAAGCAGAGAGTGAATATTTCTGCTAATGCTTGCAAGTAGTTGGCAAATATATACCCCACAATATGACTACATTGCACGGGACTTATGGGAATATGTCTTTCTGTATTGTATACATACACATAAACGTTGAAATTGGAATGTTCACATGTACACATGCATATATATTTTAAATAACATTTTAAATGCTGTTTGAAAATACATATGTATATACATACTCACACACATGCTGAAATGCCATCATTCAACATAATTCATGATGTGTATTGAAATGTATCAAAGCAGAAACACATTCCAGAAAGAAATACTCACTGGTGCAATTAAATCATAAAGGAGTTTAATTTGTTCGCTTAGGAGCTAAATGTTTATTTCAACATTTTGGCCAGCAGTTTCTTTAATGAGAATGTACCTGGAATGAATTAAATTTGGTTATTATTTAAGCTCATGAGTTAAAGTATTTCTTTGGGGAGTGCACTTATACCTTGATGCATTTCAATGAATACTGTTCTTGAAAATGCATTTCAACTACTTTAAACTTGAAACCTGAAAAATCCTCATGATAGTCTGGTTTATGAAACTGATCATGAATATCAGTAGGATACACAGGCAGGATTTGCAACTCACTCCTTTTTGCATGACAGCATTATTGAGATATAACTTACAGACACAATTTACCCATTTAAAGCATACATTTACTAATTTTTAGTGTGTTCAGAGTTGTCCAACCAGCATTCCAATCAACTTTTGGACATTTTCATCACCTCTAAAAGAAGGCTTGTAGTCATCAGAAGTAACTCCCCATTTCCTACCAGCTTACCCCACCTCTAGCCATAGGCAATTTCTAAACTACATTCTGTCTCTATGGGGTTTCTTATTCTGGACATTTCATGTAAATTGAGTTGTATGTTATGTGGTCTTTTGTTCTTGGCTTTTTTCTCTTAGAATACTGTTTTTACGGTTTATCCATGGGATGGCACCTATCTGTACTTCTTCCCTTTCTTTCTTTTTTTTCCTGAATAATATTCCATTGTATGTATTTATCACATTTCATTTACTCATGCATCAGTGGATGAACATTTGTGTTGTTTCCATTTTTTAGCTATCACGAATAATGCTGCTAGCCAGTTTCACATGGACAAGTTTCTTTTGGGTATATAACACTTCCTGGTATATCCCCAATTTCTTGGTCATATGGTAACTCTATATTTAACTTTTGAGAAACCAAGAGTGGTTTTTCAAAGTGGCTGCCCAACTTTACATTTCTACCAATAGTGTATAAGGATTTTAATTTCTCTGTGGGGAATTCACTTTGATGTCTGCCAGTCTTCCTAATTCATCTTCCTAATTCTTCAAATATATGTGTTCCCGAAATACTGGACTCTGTCCTCTCCTCGGTCCTTCCAGTGAATGTACAGGAGGATAGCCACAGAGATAAGATATGACCTCTCTGATGAACTACTCTTGTACGCATAGCCAAAGCATTTTGTAGACCCATAAAGACCAGCCCTCCTTCAAGCACACCATTAAAGTTGTCCCAAGAATACTATACACACTGTGTTTCATCAACTGTAAAATGAGGGAGATTGATCCAGAGTGAACTAGGTCACTTCCACATTTGTTTGTGGAACAGACTGTTTCTGCTTGAGACCTATTTTGCACATCCAGCTCCATGAGCAAGCCAGGTATACAAGGAGGCACAGATACTCTTTTGGATCAACTTAATGCATTTTAAAATACTAACTTCAACACTACTTAAACAATAGCCCCTTGAGAAATATATCAATTCAGTGAAGGAAGATAATCCTATAAGTTGTTTAGGTTTTTTTGAACAAGTACCGTGCAATGTTCTCAAAAGAGAATTCAGTCTTTCACTGCTAGAGTAATTTTAGATGCACTGGTGTTCCTTCCTAAAATTATCATATGGCACATGCTTTAAAATTTTGAATGAATTGTAACTTACTGGATTATGTGGCTGTTCCAACTTGTGTTGCTCTATCCAAACAACCTTGAATAGGGCTTAATAAGAGAAACACTAAAGAGAGTCAGTAAATTTAAGGAACTGAACTGTTTAGTTTTTCATGTTTTTAGCATACTGCAGACACACAGTCCCATGCATAATAATGTATATGTCAACCCTTACCATAGTGGAATAGTGAAGGTTAGCGGATTCATAGCAACAAGAATAATTACAATAATGATGGTGGCAACAGTAACATCCCTGAATGCATAGTGTGTGCCAGGAAACCTAATAATTATTTTATATTTATAATTTAACTTAATCTTCACAGCAAACCAATAAAGTAGTCATCATTAAATCTCTCCAATTTAAAGATGAGAAAATTTAGCCTTGGAAAGTGAAAGTACTTATACTTTGTTAGGCACTGAGAAATGCTGGGCCCTGAGCAGAACCCGGGTTTGTCTGATTCCAGTGTAACCTCCAGGCCACACTACATCTAACCCCGCCCACCCAAAACAGTTCTGAAATATATTTGCTACAGCTACAAGGTTCAGCATATTAAACTCCATTGGAAAGCCCATTATTTCAGTGAGTCAGTGGGAACAAGGGAACAAAACACTGTCGGTAAGTTAATAAAATGGTATATTTCTTACACACATTATTTTTCAAACATTATGTAGAATAGTTTGATAAAATACAAATTCACTACTACTAAATTGTACTAGACTACTACTACATAATATTTCAATCAACAGATAGTGAAAATACAACTCTCAATATGTTAGGATCTATAAAATTGTATTATACTGGAAAAAAGGAGTTTCAAAATTGAAAATGCTAATACCTACAGGTCTAAAGACTATTCATCACCTTAACGAATGAAATGTACTTCTAAGCATAGAGAAAGGAGTTATATATGTCCATTGATAGCAAAATGTTATAAAATAACAACTATAAAATAGAGTATGTGCTTAAAAATCACTTGGTTATTTTAATTTTATATATATATGAAATATAATACACGAAAAAACTATTTTTTCTTAGCATTAACACATTAAAAATCATTGTAATAACAAATAACCACAGTTAGACTCTTCACTCAGAGCCCAGCTCCTGGAACATGCCAGAAGTTTAGCTAATATTTTAAAATAAACATTCAATTTGTGAACTGCATTCTGTGCTACCCTCCAGACACCTTTTTATTTATTTTGCTAAAACTCAAATGTCTTTCAAGGTTGCTAAATTTAGAGTACCAGTATTAGCGTTGTCCTTAATTAAAATTCAATAAAACCCTTTAATTTAAAAGTTATTGTGGTCAAAACTGTGGGTGAGCTACAGAATCCAGAGATAAAGGCAGTTAAAATAGATTTAACCACCTGAGAGGTATAATAATCATGCTGAAATGCATGGCCTGGAGTGCTTTCATTGCCATTATAAAATAAAACGTATACATAAAAATAAGGGAAGCGTTCACATATGACCATTAGTAAATAATTATCACATAATTGACAGTAAATAAGGACTCACTTAGTAATCCAGTGTTACCCAACATTTAAAAACAAATTCAAAACTGTATCTTAGAAAATTCATGAATTTATCAATCGTACGCATGTAAGAATGTTAACGATTATCTCAATAGCACATTCTCAATGTTAGAAGTGAAAAGATCTACAGAGATCATTGGGTCCAGGGAGGACCTGCATGTGAATCATTCCAAAGTATTTCATACAGAATATAAGACTTGTACAAATATAAAACCTTATGTAATTCCACATTTTGCTTAAAAAAATCATATTCTACTTAATTATTATTACATAAATTTAATCTATTAATAGTCGCTCATCAAATATAATTTTATGCCAGATATACCTTTATTGGAAAAAAAAACTATACTTGGCCTTGAACAATATTCCTTGACTAACAAATATTTATTGCAAATATATAGTATATTACTACGAGGTGAATGGTTTTTTGAAAGACACTGGCATAGAATCCAAAGGTATGTCTTTGCACTTAGTAGTTCCGGGTATTCGAAACCTAAATTTGTTACAATTTTGTTTCCTCATGTGTAAAATAAATTAATCCTACCCATCTCATAGGGTTATTTGGAAAATTAAATGCAATGAAAAAAGATGTAAGTGAAATTATCTTGTAAACTGTGAAATAAATCACAAAATTGGCCAAATCAGTTATCTGGCATCTATTTACATGAAAGATAGCATTGCCTAATTTTTGAAACATTTTTTAAACATCTATTTTGGCAAGCATAAACCCAAATATATTTTCAATAAGACAAAATGATTACTATTTATAAAAATTACTAAAATTTATAGTTTTAATTCATATTAGTAGGGAAGAGTGGCTTTGAATCAGCTAATTCAAGCCAAAATTCATCAGTCCAAATATGTCTGGAGTACTCACTGCCACAAATATCTTGTATGACGACAATAGTATGGATATTATCTTAACTTCTCCAGTTTTCTTTTGTCTACCTGATATCAAAATGTTCAGTTGTTTCTCTTATTACACATAACTAAGAATAATAAATTAATTTACATTCTGGCAATTGATGACATAATTTTTATGAGACTCCATAAGTCTAGATTACTGAACAGAGTTGTGAAATCTTCTCCAGGGCTCTCTTCAGTTCTTTATTTTCTATGAAAAACTGAACTTTCCTGTATAATTGGTAAGATATGACTAAGCTGACTCAATCTTGGGAACAATTAAAATGTCGAATTTCCAAGTGACTTTCCAGATACCGTCTTTTGAAAAAAAAGACATGGATGATCAGGAGCTGTGGTCAAAGGACAGTTTTCATAAAGAAAAATTAAGCGACTAGTATCATCTGCAAAACTCATGTAGATGCATTTAAGATACACAAGTATTAAGACTCTTAAGCGTATTTATTTATTCACTCGACAGACATTTGAAGGTTTTTATGCATCAAGCAAAGTGCTAAGATCAGTAGGGTTATAAAGGTAAATCTTACCCAGACCATGCATGTAAGAAATATGCGTTGAAAAATACAGCCAAGAAAAACACATCAGATATAGATAGATGTGGTAAAAATACGGATTCAAATATAGCTGAATGTGAGAACTGTACTATAAGATAGAAATTGGTGTGCCACAAAATATGTACAAATATAAAAATATCATAAGTGGTGACTTAAGTGAAATGATCAGGGAAAACTTCTTGGAATCAGTCAGAGTCTTGGGTCAGCCTGGCTCAACATCAAACGTTACAATGGGGACCTAGGACCAGTGACAGCAAAGACTTGAGGGTGGGAAACTATGGTGTGAGTTAGGACAATAATGAGGACATTTGACTAGAATAAGTGCCCCTAAAAGTAATCATTTGAAGATGAGTTTGTAAATAAAGTAGAGCTATGTTATAGGAGGGCATTGAGGGTAAAGTTAAGGATATTTGCCTAATATCTGGTGAACTTTTTGAAACTGTTGAGAAAGGACGTACCATTGTACACTGTAGGAGCACTTTCCTGGGAGTATTAAATTGGCAAATGTTCACAAAAGGAATTACACTGAGGAGAGGCTAAAAAGGGGAAGAACACAGGCTACTGTAGCAGCAAGATTCAATGTAAATGGCAAGTGAGAAGTTAAAGAGGCCTGCACTTAGCTACAAGAATGAGAGAGAGAAAGAATGTTGTAAAGACATTTTAGAGACACGATTGGCAAGCAATAGTAACCATGTGGATTTAGAGTTAGAAATTCTATTTTTTTTTTCCCTTTGGCAAGTATTATCTGGCATTTATCCTGTAAATTTCCATGTCTGCTAGAGCTATTGGGGTAGAAGGATAGGGAGGAAGGAAGGATGATGATTTACCTATTCTTCTCCATCTTTTTAAGCAGTATTTGACAGGGTGTATAACCCCAGAATGTCATGTGTTCACCCTCCATTTAATTTTCCATCTATAAACTGACTACTGACTCTACTCCCCCTCCCCTTGATTTAAAAACATCTGCTGATGAGCTGGTGTTCAAGAATCCCCAGGAAATCAATAGAGGAGGGGTTCCCACAGCTCAGGTTAAAACACAGGAGTTTGCAATAGCACAAATAAGAATTTAAATGACAGAGTTTCAAACTATGTTGTATTAAGACATGTTCACATCTTAAACTGAATAATGAGCTGAGGACAATTAAAAGCTAAACATACCAAAGTCATCAAATCAATGAGAGGAAAAGAAGAAAGTAATATGAAACCCCATAACAGTCGCTAAATTTGGCTAAGTTTCAAATTAACTTCATTACATCAATGCCCCTTTGCCCTAAATTTGCACTATCTGCCATGTTTCCAACCCACATTTAAAAATTTTTGGTTCCTTCGTTGCCTTGATACTCTAATTCTTTCGTGTGCTCTTATTTCCTATTGCTTATTTCCTACTCTGCACTTACCGATTCTTTAGACTGGGAAAGAATTTCCACATTTGTATTTACTCCCCATTCCGCACTGTTTTCCTGTTCCAGTGACTCATTCCAGATAGGGCTATGAACACCTGAACACAAGCAGCCTCAGTGGTTTTAACCAGTGATGTAAGTGATCAGAGTGCCAAATGTATGGTCGGTGTCTCCTTAGGTCTAACAGTCTTGATGTCTTCCAGTCTCCTGTATCCTCTCAGGTCCTGATGTCAGAGGGTTTTCATTATTTTTGGGGGGGAAATATTTCAGATTCATGATATTTTAAAGCTATCCATGGGTTCAGAGAAGACTAGTAAAGTGTAAAAGTCATACTGGCGCTCCAGCATAATGGGGAATTAGTCATCCAAACTGATAGATGGAAACTATATCTAAAAATGAAAGAGAGAAAGTATGGAGGGGTAGAAGAGGGTTGGGATAGGCGTGGTGGACAGCAAAGAATTGTATTCTATTAAATCTTTCCTAACAGCGCATCTTGTTTGGATCATGTGATTTGAGCTGAATTTTGGGGGTCAGTTTTTGTTCTCCTCTCTCCCATTTTTAGAATTGGTTTGCCCAACATTATGACACACATGTTCTCAGTTACCATAATAGACTACATATGTAACGTCAACTACATCATTTCAGAGCTCCATTTGCAGATTCTACATTTTATTTGACTCATACTCCCCCCCCCCACCCCAAAAGAGACAGGCTGTTAATCCCCATCCTCTGTGGGAAGTTTAAGCTACGGCTGGCAGAATGTGAGAAAAAAAGGCTGTGTCCCAGTTGCCGTGTTAGCTGTGATACACACAAATACACGTTTGATCCCCAATGTTGTTCTTCATTCATTCATTCTGGAATTCACAATGCCACACTTCAGCATTGTCTTAGGGAAGCTCAGAGCAGATTTTTCTAGATGTGCCATGCACTCCCTTTACAGTGGAGTTTACAGCTATGGTGAATAGGGGCATCTAAATTTGTACTCTTTTTTTTTTTTTTAACGTTTTATTTATTTATTTTTTTTGAGACAGGGAGAGACAGAGCATGAACAGGGGAGGGTCAGAGAGAGGGAGATACAGAATCTGAAACAGGCTCCAGGCTCTGAGCTGTCAGCACAGAGCCCGACGCGGGGCTCGAACTCACGGACCACAAGATCATGACCTGAGCCGAAGTCGGTCACTTAACCGATGGAGCCACCCAGACGCCCCTAAATTTGTACTCTTTAGGCTGAATCTTAAACTTTTGATAAGCCCTGTATGGAAACCCAGGCTCAGAATTTGTCACAGAGAATCTGTGTCTCAAAGCACTGAGGGGAACAGTTGAAAGAGATTGGCTCTTACCCTCCATATACCTGATGGGAAATCTAGGTATAATAAGAAAACAGGAAAGTTTAAATCATTTGAATGAATAGAAGAAGAAACTCATTCATGGAGAACACCACATTATAATTTCATATCGATACTTTCTAGCTATGTTAAAATTACATATATCTTTCTGGGCGAGAGTAGAGAGTTTGTGAAAACAACTGCTTGTTTCTGTGTAAAAATTGATAAAAATTGTGGTTGAAGAGACATGTATCAGGAAAAGGGAATATTGAAGCAAACTGATTACTGCAGCTGTGACTCTTACATTAAAACATCAGCACTTTGTATTTTGGTACTTTGGAAAGAAATTCAATTTACAAAATAATCTTCATTAAGCTCGTTCTGTTACAGCTTTGTCCCAGGGGACGAAAAAAAATGCTTCATTTACGTCTTCTAAGAAAATTTATACAAAAATGGAAAGGGTATAAAGAAAAATCATTCAAAATAGATTTTTCCCTCCAACTAAGGAAAACTATGTATACAGTTTACACATATGAACACTTCAATGGGATTAATGCTTTCATATGACAATATTTCAGATATAAGTGCAGTTTTCTAAGAAAAAACTTTTTCATAAGACCATGTCTGCATGTTTTTCTCTAAAAACTTATAAAAGGATCATTAATTGTTTCCATCTTCCTTTAATCTTTTCTTCCAAGTTCACCTTTAGAAATTCTCTCAATGGACACAAATGACCACTTTCTTCTTAAGTAGAAACTTCATAATTTCTAAGTTTAAAAATACTCTATTAATATGTGATTATAATTTGATGGAACATACTGAAAAACCTATACTTTCTCTACCTACTTTTGCTTATCTCTTAGAGGATTCAACAAAGAAATCATTATATTAAACAGTATGATATCTGAGAACTTGAGAAACAAAAAATAATTTTTTTCTTAGGTGCATAAAGAATACTTTTCATTTGAAAGTGACGATAAACAATATATAAAAACACCAAAGACAGCTTCTAAAACTTTAAACATGAGCAAAATTAAAGAGCAACTTTCCAAAGAAAAATAAAAACCAGAAAACATGATTATAAGATATCAAATTAAAAACAACTAATAAGGGGAGCCTGGGTGGCTCAGTCAGTTAAGCATCCGACTTTGGCTCAGGTCATGATCTGGCGGTTGATGAGTCTGAGCCTCGCGTCAGGCTCTGTGCTGACAGCTCAGAGCCTGGAGCCTGCTTCAGATTCTGTGTTTTGCTGTCTCTTTGCCCCTCCCTTGCTCACACTCTGTCTCTCTCTCTCAAAAATAAATAAACATTTAAAAAAAAAAACACTAATGAAAGTACTGAAAAATTATTTGAAATTTATTGGCTTATTTTTACTTTCAAATTTATTTAACGCTCATACAAACAAGAAAAGTAATATAAATATACACACAAAAGTCACAGTTGTTTAAATCAACTTTCCTCTCTAAATGTATGTATAACTCTGATTTATCATATCTGATCAATTTCATGTGCACCAAGAAACTTGTATTAAAGATCGCATTATTCTCTTTCTTTTCAAATACTGCTTGGAGATTGACAGCATTCCATATTGTACTATACATGCCTTAGATCTATCACTCTCATCTATCACTCTGCATTTCATATCAAATTGATTTTGACACATCATATTTGAATAAAACAGTGGTAGAACATGCATACTCATTTACACTTCAATATTAATTGTTACACTTTTTATGCACTAAATAAATGTACATAATTGGTAAAATGCAAGGAAATCAAGTCAAATTAGCCAAGTGTGCATTGTAAAAAAAAAGGACTTCCCTAGATGATGCATTGCTATATAGCAAGATATAGATAGATAGATAGATAGATAGATAGATAGATAGATAGATAGATACAGTAAGGTATATGCTAAATGTCAGTATAGAAAAATTTTACATCTCTGTGTAAAGTCATTTAAACAAATATTCTCCATAACCTAGTAAAGCAGAATAAACTTTCATCGAGATCAGATTGGCATTCAGGAAATATAATTTGCCTTTATTCTAAAATTGAAAGAAATGATTTCCTACTTCAAGCCCATATACTAAGGAGATCAGAACCTGTATACTTGGCAGAGTTCAGGCAGCCCCAGACCCTAGCAGCAAGATTCCCTTTGGGGTCAATGACCTCTAACTATTGGAAAACCTCTGAGAAGAGGTGAAGAAATAAAAGATTACAGTTAATCAACTGGCTTTCAGTAGAACCTCCTTCAAATAAAGCTATGTCACTGTAGACATTTTATCTGTTTGTCGGTCAGAATCAAGTTTCACCAAAGAAAATGGTTTAAAAAAAGCAGGGGAAAAGCCTAATTGGTCACCAGTTTTCCCAGTAAGATCAAATCACAGCAGAAATGACTTAAGCAATCAGCATATGACTCACACAATTAGCATAAAAGTGGCTGTAAATAGAAATTTGGAATCCCTTAGACACATACTACATACCACAGTATTTATACCACAGCGAAAAATCTTTAATGTAGCAATAACATTTGAGCCAAATAACTACAGAAGAGAGAAAAAAAAAAATGCAAGCTGATCTTCCTTAAAGGAATGTAGTTTGTGTGTGCAAACAGGTGTTGAAGACCTTAACTTAAAGTCAAATACTAACATCCCGCTCAGCTAGAGGTCAAAGGACCTCAATCCATGAAAATAGTTTTTTTGTTTTTTTGTTTTTAAATTTTTTTTTTCAACGTTTTTTATTTATTTTTTTGGGACAGAGAGAGACAGAGCATGAACGGGGGAGGGGCAGAGAGAGAGGGAGACACAGAATCGGAAACAGGCTCCAGGCTCCGAGCCATCAGCCCAGAGCATGACGCGGGGCTCGAACTCACGGACGGCGAGATCGTGACCTGGCTGAAGTTGGACGCTTAACCGACTGCGCCACCCAGGCGCCCCAGTTTTGTTTTTAAAAAATAAATGAAACTGGCCCCTGACCTTACCAATGACCATGCACCAAGACATACTTCTTTTTTTTTTTTTTAACATTAAACAAAGCTCCCAGATCCTCCTTTAGAGCTATTCACTTTTTCCACAATCCTAGAACAGTGTTTCTAAACCTGGCCACTGTTGACATTTGACCCAGGTAATTCTCTGTTGTAAAGGTCCATCCTGTGCCTTGTAAGAGGTTTGGTAACCTGACTTCTACTCACTGGATGCCAGTAGCATCCCTCTGTACATTGTGACAATTAAAAATGTCGCCATACATTGCCAAATATCCCCTGGGGGGAAATTGACCCTGTTGAGATCTGCTGTTCTCAAGAGAGAGGAATAACCTTTGTTAAAGGCAAGCTCACGGAAGAAAGCAAGAAGTAACAGCTGACAGCTTTACAGAGAGGGAAAAGATTGAGAAATGAGACATAACAGTCATAACCGCTTACAGAGCAATCTGGAGTCATCTAGTATAGGGACTTCGATCACTACACTAAGTATAAACATCACTACAATAAATATGAATGGCAATTATTTTATTCTGTATCAACATGGAGATGCCCTACGGTGAGAGCATCCCTAAGTTAGTGCTGAAAAAGATAAATTATGTTCACTGTGTGATCCCAAGTCATTAAGAAATTGTTAGAGTTTCTTCAGTGTACCTAATCAAAGAAAACAGAAAACTATAGTACGTTTGAGGAAGATTTCTATCAAAAGATTGATCTTTTCAAGATTCAGACCAATTAATATTTATTAGCAAAAAAATACTTCTGTGTGGACATATATCTTAGATTTTCCAGACAATGTTGATTTGGAATATTTTCTTTCATTTGTAGCTGTTCCTTAATTGATGGTTCAGAAAAAGATATCATCCATAAAGATTTCCTGGTAAAAACCCTTCTCTATTATGGTATGAGCCTAGCCCAGCTCACAGGTCTTGCCCAAGATGAATGCTGTTAGCCCTTTTCTGGTCAGGTATTCCCATGAGAATGTTACTAGAGGTATGAGGGTGTGGGTAAGAACTGGCCAGTTTCTAAAGCCTGGGTCAGAGAAATCTATATTAGTCTGGGTTCTCAAAGGAAACAGAACCAGTAAGAAATATATCTATATGTATAGGTACTTAGAAATATACAAAAAGATTTGTTGTAAGGAACAGGCTCATGCAATTACGGAGGCTGAGAAACCTGGAGATTTACAGGCAGAGAACATTGGAGACCAGGACAGCAGATGGGATAGCTCCCATCTAAGTCCAAGTCCAAAGACAGGAGGAAACTGATGTCTCACCTCAAAGACAGTCAGCCAGAGAAAGGGTGAATTCTCTCTTACTCAGCCTTTTGTCTCATTCAGGCCTTTACCACATTAGATGAGGCCCACCCACCACGGGCAGGGCAACCTGCTTTACTCAGTCTACAAATGCAAATGTTCATCTCATCCAGAAACACCTTCGTGGATGTACCCAGAATAATGTTTAACCAGCTACCTGGGCACCCTATAGCCCAGTCAAGTTGAACATAAAATTAACCATCATAGAACGTAATGTGGAGAAAGTCTGCAAAGAAAGGTCATGGTGGAAAGTAGGAGAAGGAAAACCAGAAAGGACCAGAGGAGCCAACTACCCTAAACAAAACAATGGAAACAAAACAAAACAAAACAAAACAAAAAACAAAAAAAACTGTGTGGCTACTATCATCAGAACAGGGGAGGGGTGAGAGATGAAATGGCTATGTAAATGTCAAAGTCTTCTTTTGTAAGAAACTTCAGAATTTGACATGCCCATGAGAGTAGACAAATAAATGAGCAAGCCCAACTCTGAAGTTTGAATGGCAATCTGAAAGTGGATCATGGGAGCTGGAAACGAGCTAGGACAGGTGTCAAGTTTCTCATCATGATGTCCTGCAGACCTCACTTCTCCCCGAGGCCATGAGGAAAGGGTTCGGATAAAGGGATTCCAGAAAGAGAGCAGAAGGGACTGGAAGGAAGTCAATAATTATGCTCTCTGTTCAATTCCATTTTAAGTATTAAAATCAATCAACAAACATTCCTAGAGACAAACGGCAGTTTGAAAGCTAGCTCAATCACTAATAGCTCTCCATGTAATTTTGGCAAGTTAGTTAACTTCTCTATTTAGTTCTCATATGTGATATAAATACACAGATTAAGTAAAACCCTAATAAAATGAGCATTCATATTTGATCTCCCTACTGGTAACTGGTCACCAGTTTTCACTCAGTTCCCTTTCTCAAACGGAGGTGGGCCTGGTAGGACTGGGATTTCATAAGTGATCACTTGGGGTCATTTTGGGCTCTCTCAGGTCAGGGCACTGTCACTTGTTCACAGCGTATGTCTCAGTATCTTAAGTTTTGTGCTTTTTTTGTGACAGAACAGACCAACTTAAAAGTATAATTTTTCTGTTTTTTTAATGTTTATTTATTTTTGAGAGAAAAAGAGAGAGAGAGCAGAGGAGGGGCAGAGAGGGAGACAGAGGATAGCAGAAAGCCTGATGAGGGACTCAGACCCATGAACCGTGAGATCATGACCTGAGCTGAAGCCGGACGCTAAACCAACTGAGCCATCCAGCTGTCCCCAAAAGTATCATTTTTCATTAGCTTTGCAATGATATGTATTTTCTGTGGTTAAAATATCTGAATGTACTTTTGATATGACGGCAATGTGTTCCAGTATCTACCTTATAGGGCAAGGCAAGGCAGGTCTAGGGTCTGTGGGTCCTGAGGCTTATGTCATTTGGAGGACCTTTTTATTTTTTTTTCAATGTTTTTAATGTTTATTTATCTTTGAGAGAGAGAGAGACAGAGAAAGACAGAGCATGAGCAGGGGAGGGGCAGAGAAAGAGAGAGACACAGAATCTGAAGCAGGTTCCAGGTTCTGAGCTGTCAGCACAGAGCCCGACACGAGGCTCTAATTCACAGACCAGGAGATCATGACCTGAGCCAAAGTCAGACGCTAAATCAACTGAGCCACCCAGGTGCCCCTGGAGGACCTTTTAAAGAAAAAAAATACATATATGTATATGTATGTATATATGTATATGTATATATATGTGTGTGTATATATGTATATGTATATGTGTATTTGTGTGTGTATGTATATACACACAAAATTACTATGTAATATATATGTATATATATACACAAAATTCCTAATACAAAATCAGGTATGAAAGAGAATGCTTCACAAGACATCTACTTCTGGGGTTGAATGAGAATTAAAGATCATGAATGAAAATACTCAATGCCTGGTATTAAGAACTTCCCTTTAGCAGGGCACCTGGGTGGTTAAGTGTCTGACTTCGGCTCAGGTCATGATCTCACAGTTTGTGGGTTTGAGCCTCGTGTCGGGCTCTGTGCTGACAGCTCAGAGCCTGGAGCCTGCTCCAGATTATGTCTCCCTCTCCCTCCACCCCTCCCCCCGCTCACACTCTGTCTCTCTCTCTCTCTCAAAAATAAACGTTAAAAAAAACACTTCTCTTCAGCAAATGTTAACATTGTTATTCTTATTATTGTCAAAGTGATCAATAATGATTATATAACATGTACCAAGTTAAATGACACTTGAGGATGTGAGAGGTTTGGGTGAGGCGGGGGGGGGGGGGGGTGCGGTATTGGTGATGGGTATAGCCTTCCGACATCCTATTTTTTGTCCTCTCCCTAAGACAGCTGCCCTCTGCACCCTGGCACATGGTAGAAAGAGACGTCATTTGCAGAAGTATCAAGTAAAAAAGGCATCCCAGCCCTACTGGCCTAGCTACCAGTCAAACTTGTGAAATCAGATGTCAAAGTCATGTCGGGCTGTAGATATAGGAAACTGACAACAGCACTATTCTGTAGGGATAATAGTCACAAATATAATTATAATACAATGTAACCAGCAAAATACACATATAAACCAACAAAATGAAAGTAGGGACAAAGTACCAACAAAATGAAAGTAGAGAATTAATTCTAATAGCATGAGAGAAGTCTCCTAGAGGAAGAAACACTTGAGTAAAATTTTAGAAAGGAGGAATGACACCCAAAGGGAGGTGTATGTGAACAGGTGTGGGCCAAGTGAGACAAGTAGTACCTTGAACTTAGGTAGGGTGACAGGAGACAGGAACTGCAGAGGTAGTTTGGACTGGAGTTTTCTGTCACGTTAAGGTGTTTTGACCTGAGGGAAATGAAAGCTAATTGAGCATAAGTTTTATGGGCTTTGTGAGAACAACCTCAGGGGTAGTTGTGCAAGGGTCACACACAGAGGGGTGAAGGGTACTGTCACGGAGAGTGCCTTTGTGTAAGGTTGCCCAGGTTGTGTACTGGACAACTCTGTGGGAATATCATTCTCATAGATTATAGTAAGAACAATACTCAGTTTTTACATCACTCGCAAGAGCAGTAACCCAGATGAGAGATCATGAAGAACTGAACAAACACATAAGGAGACAAAAAGAATGAAGAGAAAATACCGGCACCAAGAAATATTTCTGAGAAGCCATTAGCAAGTATAATAGACCATACTTTTCTTCCGTTTCTGATTGTTGTTGATGCTTTAAGGAAATACAATTGAGGTTGGGGCAAACTTGAAATTTAAAACCCATTTCAGAAAAGAATCATGCCTTCTTAGAACTTCACGTCGACCAGCCATCGTTAATGCTACACAAATATTCAGAATTAAACACTGCAGCAAATGAGAGCCTGGAAATTCAGGCTGTTTCACAGTGAATGCTCAGGATACTTGTGAGCACTTCCCCACCCAGACACTTCTTGTTTGGAAAAACAAAAACAAGACAAAATAAACCGACGAACAAAAACATCATTTGTTTCCATTTAGGCAGAGTTCAAGAAAATAGCATTCGTCTTATTTTTCTCACCAGTTTCATTTACTACGGATTTATGGAATTCATGTTCACATTACCTTTAGGGCCCAAAGAAATCCACAAACATAATAGAATGCCAAAACACAGAAGGAAAGTATCAAGTGTCTGTGGACACCGACCATGCACAAAACCACTCTGCCTGTTCAGTTCAAACCAGTCTTCACCTCCTCTCCATCTATTTCTAGTCACCAGTTACCTGGACTAAACTTTAACTGCTAACAAAGCCCCAAAGCAATAATATGTCAGAGTACTCGAGATTTTCTTGTGACATTTATATCAAAACGGAATTCTCTTGTCTTAAGCTGTATCACCCACTCAAAATAAGACTAATCTGTTTATCTATAATCCCCAGCAAGTTCATGGTTCATGGTTAGTCATTTCTTCCTTATCAGATCAATTGTCAACAACCAGAAAAGACTATCAACTGCTTGAAAACAGTGGTCTTTTTGCCTCCCAATCTTATAGCCTTTATTTTCCTATCAGCACGTGACTGTCTGATATTTGAGAGACCTAATAGAGGTTACCTATTTATATTGTAATCTTGTGGGAGCTTTTCAAAGATACAGAACCTCAGGCTTCACCCCAGACATACAGAATCGGAATGTACCTTCCCACAAAATCCCAGAGGCCTCCTGTGCACAGGACCCTGATCTGCTTCATGGTAAGTGACACTCCCCAGGTGCAGGGCTGACGAGCCTCGTTCGTGAAACCACCTTACACACACACACACACACACACACACACACAACTCATAAGCCAAAGAGAGGGCACAAATTTTGCAAACAGGAAGAATCTGGCCGGAGGACGGTTCAAATAAAATGATGAAAGGATGAGACACACTCCGAAAAGGAAAAGAGACCACCAAGAACATGGGAAAATGCAGGCTCCAATTAGAAGCACTGAAGTTTCCAAGTTTGGAGGCTGATTCCAATAATTCAGCTCTAAAAGGCTGTCCACAAAATACACGGAACTTGGTTCCTTCTCCTTATTTGCATAAGTAAATACCTTCCAAGGAGGGCAATATTCATCTCATATCATATTTTAAGATGATTATAGCCAACCTCAGGTGGTTAAAGTCATTTAGCCTTCAGCCTTGTACCTTATACCCCACCTGAGGCGTGCTGAGCTCCTTGCAAGTGGGCTGCCTGTTGTGCCTTACTGCTTAATTATTATATTAACATACCGAAGCTTCCTTTGAATTAGCTCTTCTCTGTGAGCGTGTTTATTCTATAGAAAAGCCCTTCAGTGATTTGCAGTGAAGGTAATTTTTCTTGTCAGCTTACTTCAAAAATCCAATAAGTATAAATCCAATGCAATTTGAGTTTTGCCAACATTTTGCTTCCATTTCATTCTGTTTTGTTTCCTTCACAAATTCTTTTTTCCCAAAACCCCAAGTGCAGAGCTGCATTTTCTGAATGCAAAGCAGGCTGCAGCCTTCCTCAGAAGACACGTGCTGTTTGGCCATGCTGGCTCCTGTCACACTGGGTACCTTCGCCCACAGTAGGAAGAGTCCAGCCTGCCTGGTGGGAGTATGTCTGAGCACACTGTGAACTTTGGCCCACTTGGCAGAGGTTTGTTCATCAACTAATTGCAAGTTGACCAACGTTCATATCTGTAAGTATAAAGCAAGCGAATAAAAAGCTTTTTTGGAGCATTGCACGTATAAAGCTGTCATCCCCCAATTCATAGGCTTCTTTATACCTGCTCCCTAAATCTAAACCCGTGGGGTGCCGGCAGGCATACCCTAGCTGGAAAAAAGAGAGAGGGAGAGAGAAAGGGAATATTCTGTGGCATTCCAAGTCAACATCCACTTCTTCTCTGGTGAGAGCCCTTACCAGTATTAAGCCCTGTTTCTAATTATTTTAGCCACACCCCCACAGTACGTCCTCTTTTTTAAAAGTTTAGCATATGGTAAGGACGCAAGTTAAAGAATAAATGTTGATTTTATTTGAGCCACATGCATACCCTCATGATTTTTTATTGTTTAAGATTCAGGGGGAAGAACTGTCCCCCCCCAGCAGGCTGAACATTTAGTCAGAGCAGGAATCAAATTTCAGTCATCTTGGTAGCCTCCTCCCCCAAGCACTTGGACTAGAGATTGGTACCTAATCTTGTGCTCAAAAGATGCTGAATTACGAACCTACTACCAACCTTGCATCAAGATGCTTAAGTTTCTTTTTAGCTAAATCTGACAGAACAACAACAGGGGGAAATGGAAAAAGAAAAAAAGAAAAAAACATTAGCAAAGGCCTCTACTCTATCATCAAAGAAATTAGGTACTTTAGTTCATTCGTTTATACCTGCCACCAAAAAAAAAGAAAAAACCTTCCTAATTGCTCTGTCCTCACACTGTAAAATGTTTCCAGAAATTTCTCCCTGTAAAGATGCCTTTTTTTTAATGCTTATTTATTTTTGAGAGAAAGAGAGACAAAGTGCGAGCAGGAAAAGGGTAGAGAAAGAGGGAGACACAGAATCCAAAGCAGGCTCCAGGCTCTGAGCTGTCAGCACAGCTGACACCAGGCTCGAACTCACGGAGGACAAGATCATGACCTGAGCCAGTCAGGTGCTTAGCTGACTGAGCCACCCAGGCACCCCGTGTAAAGATGTCTTCTAAATGAACTATAACCTCGTTAACATCAGTTATGTGTAGATTTTTTTTTTCAACACTTTCTCTGGTTTCCTTTTCTCAGCGTTACAAACGCAGCCCAGCACCTCACCTACGTGAGACGGTGCTTCAGATGCACGATGTCCTTTTTCATGACGAAGGGCTACTGTCAAGTTAGACAAAATGACTTTGGTAATGCACGATCTCAGGGGAGAAAGCAGAAGACAAATTAGCAGTGGCTACAGAACCACAATGTAACCTCATTTTAATCACAAGTGTTCACCCCTCAATGTGCAGAGCTGATAGGTTGGTGAGCAGACTCAGAATAGGTCAGTTCCAACCAAGTTCAAATCAAGTGGTGGCAGCTAGAGATATGGCGGTGGGGTTTGGTGGTTACAAACACTGGCTTTAAACTCAGACAAGCCTGTGGTCCCCGAGTTATCTTGTGTGGCACGAAAAACAAAATACAAAGGGAGATTAAGAACAGACAACCCTCGGGGAGGGTTATTTCAGTGAAAGAGAGATGTAACAAGTCCGAGGCAACATCAACAGCAGGATTCATCGTCAACCTTGATATTCCACCTTCAGGTTTCAATTCTCAGTTAACTATTTTTTTATTCCTATTTCAGGGCAACTGAATAATAATTGAATGCCTACCTTCTGCTAGGAATTATGGTGTCTGAGCTCCACAGACTCTGGCTAGGAAGACAAGTAAACTGGGATGAAATAACTACAGCAAAGTGATGCAAAACTTGGCAGAGATGATAGGCATCGAGTGTAAAACACAATAAAATGTAATAAATTTGATTCTAAAGGAAGGTCACATTCAAGGTGGGCCTCCAAGCAGAGGAAGAGTTTGCCAAGAAGACAAGGAAGGAAAAGGATTCAAGTGAAATAACTAAAAACAGAGCGTGGGAAAGGTTAGAGGTCAATGCCCCTAACCCCCACGTGGTTTGAGAGTCAACTGCAATTAATTCAAATTTAAATAGCGACCTGTGGTTAGTGGCTATCATATTGGACAGTGCAGGCCTCAGATTAACATTTATTCTTTTACTTTGTTTTGCTATAGTCCTGAAACATAATTAAAGGGAAAAAAAAAACGAGGTCTTGAAACAAATAAAGATCTCTAGAGTCAAATTAGTTGAATTCAAACTTAGGCTGTTCTTTTACAAGTGATTTGACCTTGGGAATTGTGTTTCACTACTCTTTGCCTCAGTTTCCCCAATTGGCAAAATAGAAGTGTAACATAGTTACACTGTAACATAGTGCCTATAACATAGTGCCTGACATATAATATTGGTAATAAATGTTAGCTGTAATTATTATTTGCGAACATATAGTCTCTAATACCATGCTACTGCTCGTGAACATACAATCCTATAGAAAGAATAATGCAGTTAGTGTAACACGTGCACTTCCTACATGGCAGCCTCAGAAGATTTTTCTTTGAAAATAGACAAGCCATTAGCTGGAACATCGTTTTCTTCCTTCAGTTTTACATCAAAGTTTTTAGGTTTTTTTTTTTTTTTTTACGATATTTCAGTCATAACTTTGATGACCATTATCATGAAAAACACCAGGAGAGCGGCGTTAGCTAAATTTGTAAAGTTTGTGAGTGTTCATTTGACGTTATTGTTACTTGAAAGATGAGGATAATATGGACTTGTTCCTAAGGAAAATAAACGTTTCCATCCCCTACCTGTATGAAGATGTTTTATGTGCACAGGGCTACACCATAAACCTTATTAGCCTCCTCTGGGGTCATAAGCATAGTTTAGTTGCTGGCATTAAAAGTAAAGCCGTCTTTTCATTTAATACAGACTGAGATAAATTCAGATTAAGTGTGTATTGTGTAAATTAAAATGGTGATAACATTTATTATAAAAACAGCACACAGGACTATGACTTCTCTATACTTCTATCATCACACACACATACAAGATTTTTAAATTATGGGCTCAAGTGAGCACCATACAGCATATTTGAGTTACACATCAACCTCTCACAATATATTATTGATCCACTCTCACTATCGTTTATTTTCTGCCTCAGGGAAAACTAAAAACTTCCTTATCAATTTGGCCAAAGTTTTTATGACTACCATAGCTTTGCCTGACTTTAATATAACATAATATATTCTAACACATCAATCCATAGTATCTTGCCCATCTCTGTTCTAAATATCACTCCTCCTCATAATATGATTCAATTTACAGAACCTTCCCAAAGATCAATCTAAATAAATAACAGGTAGCTTTCAGGCAAACAAATGAATTTGCATTGCTTTATATTCATCATAAATTTTTCACCTAATTACCGAGGTACCTTGTTCAGAAACACAGAAACGACATTATAAATTAATTAGCACCGTCCCTGCTGACTTTTTAGAACTTGTGTGCAACGTAAAAGCCAAAAGTAAAAAATATCCTGCAAAGCCCAACCAGAGGACACATTATATTCAAATACTACAGTCCACAAACGTGTCATAATATTATTTGTGGAATACATTTTGAACCACCAAGATTTTGTCACTGATCAGGTGGTACTCTATTTATTTTCACACTCAAGGTCAAAAAAACCAAACGAACCCTCCTCCCTTCTTTTTCTTTTGTTATATATGATCCAGACAAAAACCCATATTCTCTTGAAAGCAATTAAGAGACTTACTTTTCTCTCATTGCAGAGTAATACAATTGTAATATTAGTAAAATGTAACAACATATTTCAAAAAAAGGGAAGGTCATTGACATGAAATAAATGTACTCTCATTATGTAAATATTACAGCCTTTAGTATCAAAATTTTAAGTCTGCTTAATATTAACCAAAAGAAAAGGTAATACATTTTTACTTAACCACTTGTAGCTCTTTTCTTTTCTTAAATTATTACTTCCAAATAATTGATAACGTATAATGTTTCTAAATGGAAGTAACATAGCCTCAAAGGAAATAGTAAAAGTTCATAATTTCTGAGCAGAAATCTAAAGTAGCAAGGTGTCTAAATTTTATTAAATACAACCATAATATTTTGTGAAAAAGTGAACTTAAAATTCCTACAGAATAAGGGATACAAATATCAAATTAATTCCCTAAACTTAATGCTAAAGCTCATTTAAAAATTTTAAAAGCTTCAATATGTAACTGTTATTTAGGTTTTTGTCAAATCATTTAAATTATATATAATATTATGATAATATTAAAATATAATATAATAACGCTATTATATATATCATTATAAAAAATTTGGACTTTTTCATTATTAGACATTGAAGTCCTGCTAATTCTTTTACTGAAAACTCAGCTAACGCAAGTTGTTTTCATTCTTGGTGAACTAACAACAGCCTGAAGGAATTAGTGCTGAAAAGAAAAAGTCAAGAAAAACAAAAATATTTTGTTTGACCAAGTAAAAAGCACCAAAAGTGGTCTGGTTTAAATGACGTACTAATTCGCAAACTAGGTCTGATTCTGCCTGACTTCAACAGCTGGGACTTTTTTTTTTTCCCCCCTGAGTAGCTGGGGAATCAACCTAAATCCCTCTAATGCAGGCATCATATCTTCAACATGCCTTTTTTGGCAATATCAGTGAATTTTTATAAAAGGAAAATAGTAAAACAGAATGCTAGCTACCTGAAAAAAATTATAACATGCATGTTTTGTATAACGTGTACATACGTTAGAAGTGAGTATATAGACGACATTCTAATGAAACTAAGGAGCAAACTGTAATCTCTTTTCTGAGTTGAGGACTGAAAATAATAACACAACAAGGAGAAACCCCTGGTCACACTCTGGACTGACACACTTCAACCTGCTGAAACAGGAAAGAGTCAATTGGTAGATTTCTCCACTGCAGTTTCACGGTAGTTTACCCCACTGACCGTTGGTGAGCCATCATGCTGACGGTTTCAGAACTATCTTTCCCAGGCATATACGGAATGAAAAAATCAAATAAATGGTTAATTCCCTTAATTAACATATTCCCGGAGCTTTCCAAGTAGTCACTATGCTCTGGTCTCAGAAATACCAGAAGCCCATCCTCAGTGTGCATATCGTCCAACTTCAAATTCTTTATCCTGTCATGTTGTGTCTTTGGGCATGTGGCTTCTATTCTGCCAATGGTCTGTATGGGGCTGCTCCATGAAATCAAAGTCATTCTGCCCTGATCTTTCTTAGTTTCAGGTTGCTATTACCCTTCCAGTTGTTTCTGGTACAGAACAGCCTGCCATAACAGGAAAAAAAAAAAAAAAAACAACTTGAATCGTATGAGTATGTATGTGAATGTGTGTGTGTGTGTGTGTGTGTGTGTGTGTGTGTGTGTGCGCGCGCGCGCATAAAATGAATGAATAAGAAGCTCGAGATATTTATACTAATGATTGAGATAACAGGTATTTTAGACTATCACTGTTATAAAAATGTAAATTGTTAGTAGTAAAATTTTATACTGCTATTTAATCTTAACGTGTTTTCCTTGTTTACTGGACCATAATCTAACCTAAATAATCGATAGAGATGTTAAGTAATGACTGGCAGACAACATAAGTAATAATCTCATTGAAAGGAAAAGTAATTAGCCAACGATAGAGCTATCATATTGACTATGAGGAGAAATTATAGATTATTTTCCCTCTGAAAGGGTAAAAATTGAAATCTATGAATCTATGTTATAAAAATATATATTAAATATCTAGGTAAATATAATGCATATATATGTATGTGTGTGTGTAGAGGTATACACACAGACATATAGTTTTATCATATGTAAGGTACATTTGAGAAATTTTCCCCTCTTCCTAAAAAACAGAAAAACACCCAATGCTTAAATGGGATGAAGCATAGATTGTTAGCTGCAGGGGTGTATAATATAGGATATTTCATGTTTCATATTATCCCCTTCTTTAGTATCTTTGAGCCTTTGCCTAGCTCCTGAGGAGGAGGTCAACATGTGATTTCTGGGTCCATGACAAAGCACCACCAACCAGTCCCACACACTGAACAACATTCTACCAACTCACACGGATCCTCTGCTACTCAGAAATATTCCCGTTCATTTCTCCTGCATTGCCATTCACAATAGCTGTACTATCTTGTCTGTCTTAAATCTTTAAACCCTTCAATTCACTTCCTTCTCCATACTGTGACTCTATTTCTTCCTTTCCTGAGAAGAGTAAGTCCATATGACATGTGTCCTTAAATTCCATTTCCTCCACCTCAAAACTATCACAGTGTCATCTTTCCTCTTTGGCCTCCATGCCTCCAATTTTAAGGGAAAAAGCATAAAATATTTCTCAAAATTCAATTCTGTCTCTTGTGTTTTTAAATTTAAATCTAATTTAGTTAACATATAGCATAATAAGAACTGCAGGAATAGAATTTAGTGATTCATCACTTACAAACAACACCCAGTGCTCATCCCAGCAAGTATCCTCCATAATATCCCACACCCCTTTAGCCCTTCCCCCCACCCAACACCATTCTGGCAACCCTCAGTTTGTCTCCTGTGCTTTTAACCCATCTGATCCCACATTGTTCAATTCATTCAATTCATTCATTCATTCAATCATTCAGTCAGTTGCTTACTAGATCAGTCAACAAATACTTACTAGGTACACATGTAGTACAGTAGTATGAAGCCAGAGGTGGGTTCTAATACCTCTCCTATCATTTTCTAGCTAAACAAGTACAGACAAGTTTCTTAATCTCTCTGGCATTCAGTTTGCTCAGCTATAAAATGAGTAATAACTTCTTCATGTACCACTATGAAGATAAAATGAGAAATGGCAGATTAAACATTTAATACTGTGCTTAGCACATAATAATCTTTGTGGCAAGCAAAATGCCAGTTTCTATGGGTTTAGAGTTGAAACATATAGTTGAAACAAATGGCCCTGGTCCTTGAGGATGATATGTATACATATCTACCATATATATATATATATAGAGAGAGAGAGAGACAGAGAGACAGAGAGAGACAGAGAGAGAGACAGAGAGAGAGAGAGACAGAGAGAGAGAGAGAGAGATACATATATATGTATCTATATATATATGTATATGTATATGAATGTATGTATGTATATATGTGAGAGCGTATATATCTATATATACATATATATGTATATATATACACATATACATATACATATACATATATGTATATGTATATGTATATGTCTGTGTATATGAATGTATGTATATATGTGAGAGTGTATATGTACACATACACACATCTATCTATATCTATATATATCTATACCTATATACATTTGTAAAAATGAAACCTCCTCAGAGTTGAGTAGTGCAATATAATATGGAATACCTAGTGGAATAGAAAAGTAGCAAGTGGCATAGCAATTAAAAATAAAAAGTAACATATATCCTCATTTGCAGATTTTATGATCGTACACCTGGCAAATTCAAAGAAATCAACTTTAGGTTATAATTAGTAAATAAGCTGAGAGACCAAGTACAAATAAACTTTAAAAAGTTTATAGTGTTTCTATATTATTTAATTCACACTTAGAGATAAAAAGATTTTACTAATAATTATTAAAAAATTATAAAAACTAGGGAAAAAACTTGACATGAAAAACATGAGACCTATATGAAGAAAACAACCAAATTTTGCCAAAGGATATAAAAATTTGCAATAAATTGAAAAATAGCCCCCTTTCTTGGATATTATAATAGCTAGAATATCCTGAATGCAGAACAAAATCCCAATGTGATTTGTTTTATACTTAAAAAAAAAAAATTCTAAAATGCATCTGAAAGGATAGATATGTGGGAATGAAGTTGGAAATTTGAAAAATGGAGGCATATGATGGGAAACTTTTCCTACTAGATATTAAGAGGTATTATAGAAGTATAATAATTAAAGTAACACGGAACTGTGCCCCAAATCAGCAGACAGAAAATGGAATAGAACAGATATCTCAGGGGCAAATCGTAATTCATATGTAAATGTATAGGATACAAGAAAGGTAACCTAATTTGTCAGTGGAGAAAAATAGAATTTAATAATTAATTCACTATCTGGGACTTTTTAAACTAAAGTACATATTTATCCCATCAATAAAATTGACCAGAAAATATTTTTTTTTAATTCTCACATCAAATATATCTAATAATACAAAAAGCAAGAAATAAGTTGTAAAAATATTTTATACATATCAATTATAGTCCTAGTATGTGAATCCCTCATGCTAATCAATAAGCAAAACCTAAGACCTAATTACAGAAACAATCAAGTGACAAAAAATGTACAACATGTTAATAAGCATGTGAAAAACAATGTATAATCTTACCAAAAAGGAAAAGGAACCGTAAGATATGCTCTCTGCCTGTCAAAATTAGAATGAAATAAGCATTATACAAGATTCCATGTTCGTTATGGGGAAGTCAAACTAACACACTATATAGCTTGGAGAGTAAATTGGTACATGCAGCCTTTTATTTGTTCATCCATCTATCCATTCAACAAATATTTTGTGAGTATTTACTCTTTATAAGGAACTATTTTTTGGTAGTTGGGAAGTTATCACCAAAGTTTTTTAAGTGTTCCCTTTTTCTTTTTCAGGGATTACCTCTCTCACATCTACCCCTGAAGAGATGAGCAATGATGAGTGAGCAACAGTAAACATGTAAAAGATATTTATCATCGTTTTAATAGCGAAAAATTTAGACACACCAAGTCAACATTTTTTTTAAATGTTAGGGGCCTTGAGGATGACTGACAGGAGTGCAAGTTGCACACAGTACAATCACAACTTTGTGATACAATAAAGATTGAGAGAAGTTGTCACTGGATGGCAAATTATAGGTTGTTTTGATTTTCTTTTGTCTACTCTATTGCTCATAATAAGCATGTATTACTTTACTGTTAAAATAAATACTATTCAATTTTAAATTTAATGGAATACTAAGGAAAAAAGACATTATTTTCACCTAAAAAGTATGAGAAGTCCTCAAAGTCATCTTTCAGACTTTGCTTTATCATTACGCCTTCTCTTTTGCATTTTTATCTTTCCTTGGCCCACAAGGGAGCTCAGTCCTCTCCTATGAAAAATTTACATCCTCCTATAGCTCTGAGCTAGCCTATATCTTCCTCACCTGTTATATTACTGCCAAATTTCTTGAAAAAAAGCAGTCAATATATCTTTTTTCACTTTGTTGCCACCTATATATCCTTTTCAAACACATTTCCAATATATTTATTGGCCCAGCTCTATCTCAGATCACTGGTAAGTCCATTCCAAATTCAGTTACCTCCATCCTTGCTGTAATCCTTGCTCTGCCTACCTTTTTTGATTTTTAGTTTTCCTCTGACAGTCTTCTCATCAGCGCGTCATTGGTTTTTCTTTCCCTTCCCACTTTAAATAGATGCTTTTCTCAATATTTCATCTGGAACCATGTTCTCTTCTCACTTTCTATGCTCTTATCCTTGAATGTGTCATCCAGTGTCACATATTCAGTTGTCACATATGCATAAAACTCATAAATCTCCAGTTTTCAATTTTCCTTAGAACCACATCTCCCCTTCTTCTCAGCTGCATGCTAGAGATTGCCATCTGGATGCTCTTCAAGCATCTCAAGCTCAACACATATAAAATCAAAATATTCACCCTGCCCCTAAAATGTATTTCCCAACAGAGGTGCCTGGGTGCTCATTTGGTTAAGCAGCCCACTTGATTTTGGCTCAGGTCATGATTGTGCAATTCGTGAACTCGAGCCTTGCATCAGGCTCTGCACTGACAGCGCTTGGGATTCTCTGTCTCCATCTCTGCCCCTCTCCTGCTCATGCTCTCTCTCTATCTCTCTCTCAAAATAAATATACTTTTTAAAAAAATGTATTTACTGACATGACTACTCTACTCCTATTTAGTTTCCCATAATTTTATGCATACCAAGCTCAACATCTTAGACTACATTTTTGTCTTGTTCCTCCTCACCTCATTAGTTGTCGAAGGCCTATCACTCTTGGGGTTTTTTGTTACTGTTGTTTTTTGCTTTGTTTTTTAAATAGCTTTTCATTTCATTTTTTATTCTTTACAACTCTGATTTACCCATCCTTCCCTTCCCTTCCCTTCCCTTCATGTAACTTGGTCTGCTTTTAGAGGAATAATTCCCCGGTCATTAGTCTTAACTTCTCCCACACTCGCCTGCTGCCCAGCGCATAGCCAAATTTATCTTCCAACAGCACTGCTGTGATTTTATCAGTACCTACTCAAATGGCTCCCAGCTGTCACTCAGAGTAAATGTTCTTTACCTTGGCATTCAAGAATCTTTTCAATCCAGTCCTAACTTTTTTTTTTCTTCTACTAGTGTACAGATTTTCTATGCTCTGATATGGACCACTTCCTATGTGGAAGTTGTCCTTTCTGAAACCAATAACACCTGTCCCAAAGAAACAGCCTGATACAACTGTAAGAGTACAGTCCTCCCTGTTTCTCCCCACCGGCTCCTTATTTTCATCACTTATATGGCAATTATCGACTTCTTTTTGCTATTATTCATGAAGATGCCTTTCTTCCAAGCTATATTGTAAGGTCCTCGAAGACAAAAATTGTATGAAATTTGCCTAGAATACACTGCAGCACCTGGCAGGGTGTCTTGCATAGAGCAAATACTCAAATACTCAGGTACAAATTCATACATTTACAAGCAGCAAACTAACACTTTTGGTCATTATTGTATTTGTGTATTTATGTTAGCAATATGGCTGGTTTGGTATCCTCTGTAAAACTGTTAAATTCTTAAGAAAAAGAATGCCACTTAGCCTCCAATAACAGATAATCCATTGTTTACGAAAGCCTTAGAAACCTGCTATATAAAAAGGACTTTTAGCAGGGGTTATATTCTTTACCCACGGCTTTGTTAAGGAGGAGGTATATAAAATTTAAAAAACAAAAAAGATGATATTGTTACATTATGATTTGTCAGGGATTAGCCCATAATTAAATCTTGATTATTAGGGTTAAAGCCAGTTTTGATCCAATTAAACCTTTGCCGAAAAACACAGGTGAATGTACAAGTTCTTAAAAATTGGCACAATTAGAGACCCCCGTGGTATATGAATCAGGTAACTCTTATTTGGCAGGTTTTTGAAGGGAAAAAGGCATCAAAATGAGCAGTCATCTCCCTGAGCGCCTCTCTTATTTTAATAGCTATTACTCTCCATCCATTCTGATCTCCCTGGAGATACCCTGTTGCGTTCTTTTCCTGGAAAAGTTCTTCAAAAAATAAAGATAAATACAAGTCTCAGAATACCAACAACATTTCTCTCTGAGACATTTTCTTACATATTAAACCAAAATGGGATGATACTAGATCCTAGTCTTGCTCAGATCAGGTGAAGCTCTCCCTGGGTAAATCTATTACACCAGACCATTCCCTCAGCCCCGGGGCCAAAAGAAACAAAAGGAAAATCACAATAATATGGTAATATCATTCCAAGATCCCAAACGTATCTGTAAAACCTCAGCTGGAAGTTGGTTTAACCCCTCTGGTATTGCCACGTGACCCCCGAGGTAGTACCTTCCCTTCTATAAGTGAATAGAGCGATTACCATTACCCGTGGAAGCCTGAGTTCCCCAGTGACTCAGAAGAGTCTTGAGAAGGGATAAAGTTTCATAGCTTATAGCAGTTCCTCCAGCACTGAAATCTCCTGGAGCCCAAACTCATTCAGAAATGATGAGGCATTTGAAGCTGCCTGAAATAAGGGCTTTCTACTAAAGTGAGATGTGGCCACTCCACATCCCACCTGAGAAAATGATGAAAAATCATGTTCAGAGAGAGAACAAATAAATAAATAAATCCCAACAATGGAGCAGAGACAGTGGTTATTAAGCTGACTTAGATTCAGGCTTGTTGAACTCTTTAGATTCCGAATAGCCCATCTGCACCAGAGGTTTTCAACGCGGCACTGATCTTTTCATTTCTCCTATCTGATTCCTATGATAACTCCTGTACTCGGGATAATTAGGGAATGGAGCAAACAAATCGCCACCCTTCCCATACCAGGGTAAACGCAGTGCTACAGGTTTGCCAGCCCTTACAGAAAGCCAAAGCACAATGTCACCAAGATTTGTCTCTCTGGGCGGTTCCCCACCCTGCAGACTAGAGGGGAGAAAGTTAACGTGGGGACTTAACTGAGGCTAACCCAGAATTTGGCTGTCATCCCACAAGAAGCAAAGCAGGAATGACAGGACTCTTTCGCATTCACAAAATACTTGCTGCCACGTCTGCACGGATTTTCAAGTGTCATGGTGATCGTTGGCTCCTGAACCTCCTTCCCACTGGCTTCATCGGTTACATGCCGTGCGTATTTTCAAATGGGCATTCTTTGATCAGGCTGATGAGAGAAGCATTTTGCGCAGCGCACTTACAGCCACGGGACAAACTCTACGAACTGGGGGAGACTCTCAGCAGAGGCCATGTGTTGGGGTGGGGAGTGGGGCTACACAGAGAGGGGCTTGTAGCGACACCAGGGAAAAAGAAGAAAAGAGGGACGGGGACATTCGCAGAAGAGGAAAACGAGCCACTGACTCACACAAAAACGTTAAGTGAGGAAACTGAACATCTCGAAGACGTTCTAGCAAGCAATTGAGAGTCACTCAGGTGGAGAGGGATGGCAGAAGAAGGCTGAGAATGCATCTGAGTGCTTCTATGGAGAGCAGCCCAGCTCCAAAGGGAGGTGCTTTGATGTTAGTTTGCCCACTGGAGGTAAGAAAGAAAGGCAGCCACAGGAAATGGATGTTTAAGGCAACTTGTAAGCCCACATAGGAAGCGGCTGTTCCATTGTGGCTGTCCTGCCTTCTACTGGCGACCCTCTGTGGGCACCTTCATTGGGGAAACAAGCAACAAGCTGGCTCCAAGAAAACAGAAACATTTTCAAAGACACACAGAGATCTGCCTATTTTTTTTTTTTTTTTAAGAGCGTAAATGCAAAGGACAAAGTAAATGGGTTAGAGGAGCACATTCAACTTTTTCAGAACTGTGAAATGAAAGGCAGGGGGAGAGAGCACAGGAGAGAGAACGGGAGGAAGAGCTCTAGAGAAAGAGGAGAGCCTACTAAAGAAGCCAGCCCCCCTGTACAGACAGCCTGACGCCAGATGGCTTCTTCTAATAAATATTCAACCTTAACTCTGTTCCCATGTAACTTTGTTGTAAAGCTGCCAGCACACCCACACAGATCTGGGCCAGCAAAATGATTACAGTAGTACAAACAAAATAGTGCAATAGAGGAAACAGACAGACAGGGTCTTGTCCACAGACAGGCAGGGCTGGAAGATGTGAGCGGATGGACCTTTAGATTTAATGCTTCAGAACTCCTAATAAGTAGCACTGAAGGGGAGGGGACCTCAAAGGAAGAGAAGAAACGTTTAACTCATCTTCTCCCTGCTTCAGGTTTCAGCACTGAACCATGTACATTTCCCTTAGAGATTACATATGAGATGCTGTATCTCAAATATCATTTTCCAATATAATCTCTACATTTAGACTAATAGTAACTTCACTAAAGTCCCTCCTTTTTTTTTTTAATTGCTGCAAAATATGGGATTTTGTCCTTCAAGAGTTTCCAGTCGGATTAAAAAGAGAATGATTCGCCATAATTTTTTCTTTGTAAAACTTTGAAGTAATTCTTTACCAGTGCCAACTTCTTCCTCCCTAATTTGTATTTAAATTCTATGTAAATATATAGATGCCTCTAGATTCTGCGGGGAAGGGGATTCAGTATGTGTTTCAATGTTTCTTTGGAGATCATTTGAAAATAAGGATGCCAGAAGATAATGCCATTTTAATAAAGTAATGCATGGAAATTTTGAACCAAATAATGCCAACATTCAACTTAAAGAAATGGTGATATGGTGAACTATTACTTTAGAAATATATATTTTGGAGCACATTAAAATGCGATGTTAGCTACAACTATTAGAGAACTATATCAAGCTTTTTCAATTTCAGTTTTCCAATGATATATATGAATTTCTTCTAGTCAGAAATGGGCTAAACCAACAGAGTAATAAAATATGGCAACTTGGAACAAATCATCTAAAATGGTTGTTATAAAAATGAGTTCCTAAGTATATTTTACTTTTTATTTATTGATCTGATATCTAAAATTGTCCAGAAAAAAAAAAATTCCTAAAAGAATTCATCATCAGCCAAGGTTTTTTCTTACCTAAATTCAAGAATATATTTCATAGGGTTCTTTGATAACACCACATGAATGGAGACGTAAGAAAAACCAACAAAACAAAAAAAATTAAACACTTACAAAGAGCTAGATAAGTTTCGTTAAGTGCATACTGTTGTTTTGACAGTTTGAGAATCTGCACAGATTTTACATTTTATTACACTGACATCAAAAGCTGTATTGATAGGAAAGGACCATGTTTCTAACAAAGAGAGACAGATAAAAATTAACATTTATCTTCTAGTGATATTGAGCTAAGGGTAAGTCATAGTTTTTTTTGGTTTTTTTTTGTTTTTGTTTTTTCCCATCCCACAGAGAACTGTCTCAGGGACCTAAAAATGCATTGGAAGGTTAAGCCTTCCTAGTTAAGAATGTGGTGGAGAGAAATCCTTGAAAAGATGTGTACACATTGCAAACACAAAACACAAACAATGCAAATATATCCATATACAAAATATGCAGTTGTGCATTCAAAAGAGGTAATGGCATGCAATAATAGGAAATTATTTGAACATCTGTTTGCACATTAATCTGCATATTTTTGCACATGCAATCATCCATTTGCATCAGCATATTTTGCATGTCGCATGCACACGTTAGACACCTGTTATTAAAAACCAGGTCCATAATAGGCTGCTAATTCCCTTAAATATAATTCCACTTTCATGAGATTTATCATAGAGTCCAAAAGGTTGTACTTTTTAAAGAAAGTGGCCAATATACTCAGGAGCATATTAGTTCAAAGTACGTGCACTTCTCCCTCATCTTTGCATAGGCAGTAGACTTCAGGTTTCAAAGAGGGAACCAAATTGGTAGGTAAAGAAAGCAAGACAACATGGCAGAGACAAATCATGACACAATCCAGTTAGTTCCCTTCTTCTGATAGAAAAATGATCAACCTCTGAGGAATAAATTGAGAAATCATGCTCATCAACCGACCCCACCACCATGTTTACCTAGCACATAATACATGGTCAATTAATATTCCCTAATTCTTTGCTTAATGAAGGATTACAGAATTTAATTTAAATGTCACACTCAGGAGTGCCTGGGTGGCTCAGTTGGTTAAGTGACTGATGTTTGATTTTGGCTCTGGTCATGATCTCACTGTCATGAGGTCAAGCCCCAAGTTGGGCTCCATGCTGGATGTGGAGGAGCCTGCTTAAGATTCTCTTTCTCCCTCTGCCCCTCCCCTGCCTGTGCAAGCACACACAATAAATAAATAGATAGATAGACTAATTAATATCACACTCACTAATGGTTTCCGAGGTCAGATAGTATGTAACAATTAGATGATGTATCCAACTCTGTTCTGATCTGGTCTATCTCATTTAATCCACATGGAAATAGCCTCTGAGCAAATATTGAAAGACTGAACTACAAAGGCTAGGCTCTGTTTGTAACCAGAAACATGATCTTGGACGAATTTCTCTAGTAATCGATTTTATAAAATGGGAGACTGGCTTGAGCCGGCAAATATAGGGGACATGTGGTGCTGCTAGCCCCTTCTTTAACCGTGGTAGACGCAAAAGAATCCATGCCGCCACATTTTCCCCCTGAGCCTGGACTTAGCCATAAATTCTCTCTTAACACAGCACTCCAGGCAACCACCACCAACTGATCAAATTTGGCACCCAAAATGAATCTATTTTCTATCCCTGGACTATATTATCTCTAAGACCCCTTCCATAAACGGAATCAGGAACTCTTATAGAATGCAAAAATCCTGTGTTTTTAAAGAAACTATCCTAACGACTTCATTGTTTTCTAATTACAAGGTATCAAATAAGCTCTAAAACTAGTTGACCAACTGCTTGCTCTGTGCAGAATTTCGTTGCTATAGTATTTTAAATGGATTTAACCCATAAAATATGCTGAAGCAAAATAATGTTCAGTCTCTTTCCCTGTCTTGGATTATCTGTAAAGTACTTTCTTCCAGGCAGCTATGCAAAGCGGATCAGGGAAGCCGCATGCAGCAATAGCACAGCACAGCACAGCTCTTCAGGATGGAAGAAAGACAGCAGCCGTGGTCCCAGCTTCTGCCAGACAGAGCGTTGGTGGTGTGATAGAAAGCACAGAAACCTGGAGGCACGTTAAAAGGACATACTCAGACAACTCAAGTGATATGGAAAGATGGGAAACAAATGTAGCTCTCAGGGAGGATGGGTTTTTGAGAAAAATCCTGGGAAATCCTTCAGTGTGATAAGCATTGCAAACAGCTGAAATGAATCCATCAAAAGTATATACCGAGTGTTTGCTTTGTGTCCAGCACTATGCTATATTCTTAGAGAAGTACAATAAAAGACTATAACACGGTGCCTGCCTTTGGAGAAATTGCATTCTAGTTGGAAGAAATAAAACTTGTAGATAACATTACAAAACGGCTCATAAGCCAAGGATGCTTTTTTTTTTTCTTTTTTTTCCCCAGCTACATCTATACCCATATGGACAACATTTCAATCAACTATATCACTTTGCATGGCAAGGCTCCAACAAAGACTTCCCAGAGTACTTTTTATGAGGGAGCAAAATGCCCCTGCTGTGATTTTGCCTCTTGGGTCATTTTCCTAGCTATTTATTGTGTCATGCCTCTTCATTTCATAATGGTGGTAGCATGTTCTTTTTGCCTGCATATCGGACATAACTCTTAGTTCTAGAACTATCAGCCAGATTCCCTGCAAGGAATCACCTCTCTCCCACTCTCAGTCTTCGAGGATTGGGTGGGTCAATGTTTGCATCCTAGCTCCAAGTGTGGGCAAATGATCCAAGATGGAGAGGGTCACAGTGAATCCCAGCATTTGACTAGCATATGACGATGGTGAAAGAGAAACTCAGTGTAGGATTGGACTAGCTTGCGGCCACAGGTAGAAACCGACTGACCCCCAATAAAGGAAGCAAGGCTGAGAGATGGAAATAGGCAAATCCCTAGTGGCATAATAGGAGCACTATTACATAGTAACTTCTAATTCTAGCTAAATTCATGGACTTTTCAGGTTTCCAAACCATCAAATTCTTCCTTCCCACCCACCACCCGGCTTAAGCCAGTGTAAATTGCATTTTGATCGCAAGCAACTTGGTAAATTCAATCCAAATCACTGGCATCTATTGAAGCAGTCACTTGGTCCCATTATCAAAATATATGCGAAAAGAATTTAAATTATTTTCCCAAAATCCCGTAATGAAGGTCAAAACAAATTGCAGAAAGCAATGTAAGGACAAAATAAGTTGAAGTACCACACTATGATAAACTGCTTTCTATAACTATGTTCTTACTCTTGTGGGGACTGATAACCAGGTCCCATTTCTCTTCACATTGCCCAAGACCCTCCTAAATATATCCTTCTGGGAAATATTAGGAAATAAGATCACCCCCATAAGGGCCCTTCACTGGACTCTTCACTTGAATTAGGGTTTGTTTTTGTTTTTGTTTTTCAAGCTGATAGTACGGATCTTTTATGAAAACAGAGTATCTAATTATTGCGAAGAATTATCAGGACTCCAAGAAATTCATTTTAGGTCTATTTACAGAACTATAAGTATTAATTCTCAACTTAGAGCCCCTTCTCCTTCTGCTTATTTCCCTACAAGTCCAGCCAGCTCTCACTGGGTTCCTCAAAGAGAAATACCTAAATAATACAAATTTCACCCCAGAATTTAGGGTAATACCTAGGGATAACAGCCAATGGTCACTCTTTTTAAGTTTATTTATTTATTTTGAGAGAGAGAGAAAGAGCAGGGGGCAGGGCAGAGAAAGGGAGAGAGAGAGAATCCCAAGAAGGCTCCTCACTGTCAGCACAGAGCCCGACCCGGGGCTCAAACCCACAAACCACTATATCATGACCTAAGCTGAAATCAAGAGTCCAATGCTTAACTAACTGAGCCACCGAGACACCCCAATCCAAGTCACTCTTAAAGTCGTCCCAGGATACTGGCGGGACACTGATGTACTTTTGCCTGACTCCAGGAAGTACTTTATGCGATGGAATTATCTAGCTGGTAAAAATAAGTAATAGAGAAACAACCAAGATGAGGAGGGGTTAAGTGTCTCCCACATAATATCAGAGTAAATCCATAATAATGGCCCAACTGAACCACCAAGTCATTAGCTCTTTGCCGAACCTAAGAAGTGACCCTGCTGTTTTAATGAAAGTTAGCTGTGGGAATATCTCCATCACAGCATCCCTACTACGGCATCACTTTTAAACTAAGCATTTTGTTCTTTTTAGTCTACTTCCTGTTTAGAAATCACTTCTATTTTGAGTGGAATGTTTACTTTTTCACCTTTTTGTAAGAAGAGCTGCATTTTATTAGCTAGAATTCAAATACAGCTGAATGAGGAAAACCCAATAAAGGACTAAAAATTTTTTTCATCCAATAAATTTGCTGTGAAATGCCAAGTTTGTGGCTGTGCCTGCAGTCATTTTAGTTATAAGACACATAGTAGGAAACAGTTTTGGGGTTTTCAGCCATTCATTTATAAATTGAGTAAGATAGATGTGTTCGTTCATATGAAGTAATGTAATTTTTCTTGGGAAAGTTTAATAGTACACAAATCCATTAGCATATTTACAAATTAATCTTCCCTTAGGAAAAAAAAAAAAAAGATTGAAGATTTACAAAAGGAAGGGCTTTATTACTTTTAAAACTGCATTTTTAAAGAAAATAAAAGAAAAAGCAGGAAAATTATATTGAACTATAACTGCCTTTTTATGACTAACAGTTTTGTAACACCAAAATTTATGAAAGGAGAGGAGAAGAGCGCATGATGTAGAAAGCGTTCTCAAGGAGTTCACAGAAACTGCAACTCCTCCTACATCACCAGTTGCAAACTCCTATAAAATTAGGCCCGTTGATGTGAATATACGCTAAGTGGCACTAAATTCATTAGACACTTAAGGCTATTATTGTGAATTTCCCCCTAAATTTTTATTTTTTGTCTAAAATCTGTAGCTACTTGTTCTAATTTTGACAAGGTGGGATTTTCAACCTTCACAACACAGGTGACGGTAACAAAAACCTACATTCGGGGTTCAGTTTCTTCCTCAAACTTTCAGTGACTTATTGATATTGAGCAAACAACTGACAACATAACTAATTCCTAATAATCCACTTTCATAAAATAGACTTTCCTACAGAGAAACACTTGGAGTATAGGGTAAAGGAAGTCTCAATTTACACACAAATTCCTGACCTATTATTAAGGAAAACCAGTGATTTGATTTTCCCCCTGGCAGTCTCCTTTTGCTCATCCCTAGCATTTCTTTGTAAATGCCATTTTTTAAAGGAAGGGCTAAATGGACTTTCTACACAAAGAATGCAGCCTAATAGTAACAGCTATCCTGTAAATAAGAGGCAAAAGTTAGTGACTTAGTAATAACCACTTTTTGCAGTGCGTCTAACTATTGAAAAAAGAAATCAAAGTATTAGTTATATTAAGATATTTTTCCACAGGAAAAATCTGCTGCAACAGTTTTTGAATATCACAATGCATAATTCTTTAGGTTGAAAATCATACACTAATAATTAAAAATAAAAGATAAATGGCTCCTATTTATTGATCACCTCATGTAATCCAGGATTGCACTAAATGTTTTCAATGCTTTGTCGTATTTAATATTCACAGCAACCCTATCTGGTAAGTACTGTGAATATCTGCATTTTACAGGTGAGAAAATTAAGTTTAAAGATATTAAATATCCAAAGACAACCAACTACTGAAGGACATGGCCCAGGATGAAATTCCACTCCCTCTGATTCCTGAGTCTACACCATTAATTTTACTCTATACTTTGAAATTCAAGTAATTAAACTTCCTTCCCAAAGCTTACTTAATAAATGAACTATTAATATCAGCCAGAATAATTTCAGTGATATGGACCTCCCTACTATAATTTGGCAACAACAGATATTAGGAAGTTTCTTTCCATTATATTCAACCAAACTCTACTTTTATAATGTATATGCACCGGTTCTGTGTTGTTTTTCATCATCCTTTTTGATGCGTTGTTTTTCTTCTCGGGAACATTATCCTATCATTGAGTTACCATGGTTCCCATAAGCCATCTCCTTTCCAGACTAAACATCTCCATCTTGCAATAGCAGTCGCCGAAAGGATATATCAAGTTCTCTCACTACCTGTTCTCCTGCCCGGGGCTCACTGTTCTTTCAAGTCCCTTTTTAAAAAGGGTGCCTCAACCTGGCAGGACCCTCCTAAAGGACTTGACGACCAAGAATGGTAAGGCTTCCAGTCTTAGTTCCAATCTCTTCCACCTCGAAGTTCTAACGTTATGTGCAAAGCCATGGCAATTACATTCTGGGATTAGTGAGATGTAGCTTTGAATAGGAAAGAAACCTCTGGGGCAATCCTGCAAAGCCAAGACTAGGAAAGAAGACCCTTCCCTCACAGTCCTTTAGCGATGGTCCCGAAATCAACGAGAAGTCAAAAAAGTGATCTGTTTGGAGCTGCTCAAACAAGTTTTATCACAGTGATAGAATGGAAACCCCTTCCTATCCTATGTATGTGGAGAAGAACTGAATTCACCAGATTTCACTGGAAATACTTGAAGATAAGCCTGAAAGTATCTGAAAGCCTTGTTGCCCATAGTGAAATACCACATTCCCATGAACGGTTGGTAATGGAGTCAAAACCTCATGGAACACAGATATAAGCATGTAGTACAATGCATGTTTGCATAGAATTTCTGCCTTCAATATATCACTTCATATTAATAGGCAAGGTAGAAAGGGGACAGCTGTTGGTTCTCTTCATTCAAGAGAGAAATTGTGAGCTGGAAATGTTAAATGGCTTTTTACATTTCACCCTGTAAATGGCAGTGGAGCTGAGAAAAACAAGATTGGCCTTCCAGATTAATGCACTCTTCAAACTTCCTCTCATGAAATGTGCTGCAGTCCATCACACTTAACCTACACTTTCCACACCTCCAGAAGGAGATATCTATAGATATACCTATTTACTTTGGCATGAGCTCAAAGAAATGAGCTTGCAAAGCGGGTCTTTTCTTTGTGCATTAACTTTAATTTCGCCTTTCCTCACATACACTGCAAGAACATCAGGTAGATCCATTTACTTCTACCCCCTCATCCCACTGCTCCCCCTAAAGTGACATATTAATTATGGCTCGTTTGAAATGTTCCCTTACAAATGTAGGCTCAGACTTCAACACCTAAATGAATTATATATACACCGTGCAAGCCTGTTTGTTCCAGATTTCTCAAAAGGAGAAAATGAATGCAGTGTATTAATCTTCAAACTGATGTCCCTGATTGAAAAATTAATTATTTAAATGAGCAACACTCCGGGTTTTTTTAATATTCTACCTTCTAGATTTTTTTTTCAGCGTGCAAGGTGGGAAGAATGAAAGAAATGTCCAAGTTAACTACCAAGATGATACAGGAGCCAAATTAAAGCTGTATAAAGGACACATCATCATCATCAGCCCAAACTGTTGGGTCCCACTATCAAATAATTCAGCAGTTATCCATCAAAGTTACTGGATATTCCAGATAACTTGTAAAAAAGGGCTAAAACTTCAGGTTGACAACTATACACCTAAATACATTTTATCCCTTTCACACAGAAAAAAATGAATGCATCCCCTAATATAGATTTTTTTTTTTTTTTTTAAGAATCTTAACTTCCTGGTGTATGGAATAGGGAAGACAAGTGGGATAGCCATAATACATGTTTAGCCAGTCTATATTCTCTTGGATTTAGCTTCTTCGTGGGCAAATTTCTCATGTTTCCCATTTTATTTAAAATCAGATTTTAGATACCACATGTACAACTAAAAATTACAGGGATGAAACTACCAATAAGATCAAATACAAGAAGAAAGACATAAAACTCAACAAGAGAAAATACACCTTGAATAGAATGTAAGTAGTCTGAGTAGTCATTGAAACTGCCACATAGAGTGTGCATGAATCAATGAAAAAAAAAAAAAAAAGAATACCCAGTGAGCACAATTTATTAAACTCAGCAGGTACAGGGAAGGCATTCAATGATGAGAGTTATATTAGTCAGGGGAGGCTAATTGCTTTAAAAAAAAAAAAAAAAGACTGAAAATGTATAATGGCATAAAATCAAGAGAGTTTTTGTTAAATAGTGGCACTGAGAGGAAAAACGTTGATGGGGCTCTCCTGTGTGTAGTTACTCAAGGACCTAACTTGATGGAGTCTCAGCCATATTCAACACATGGTTTGTAAGGTCACTATGGGGATTCTCTCCCTTCCACCCAGCAGGTAAGGGAGAAAGGAATGGAAAAGTACTTGCAGTGATTTTTAATGAGCTGGAGCTGGATGGGAGGCACATCTCTTACACTTATATTCTATTGGTTAGACATTGTCAGATGACAACAATTAAACATAACAGAGGCTGAAAATGCTATAACTATATGGTCATGAAGAAGAGAAATCTATGGATTTTCTTCCTTTTTTTAAAATGAGTCAGTGGTTTCTGCCACTGTCTGCCCTTCTGGTCACCATAGTCATGTTGACACATGTCAACTTCTTCCCATCACAACACTTCTTCCCACACATCAAACATTCAATAATACTCTAAAAAGAGACAATCTACTTAATGCATCCAGCTCAAGTCCATTGGTTATTGAGATATTGTATTTCTCTCTATTAAGATAAGAGTGTTTTTTTGTTTTTTTGTTGTTTTTTTTGTGTGGGCCTTGAGCTGTAAACTAAGGAGAAAAGTTCTTCCTCTACCCTATACATATCTCTACATCAATAGTAGAGTAGAAATAAAGGTAACTCCAGGGGCGCCTGGATGGCTCAGTCGGTTAAGCCTCCAACTCTTGGTTTGCCTCAGGTCATGATCTCATGGTTCATGAGTTCGATCCGGCTGTCAGGCTCCATGCTGACAATGTGGAATCTGCTTAGGATTCTCTCTCTCCCTCTTTGCCCCTCTCCTGCTCACTCTCTCTGACTCTCTCTCAAAAATACATAAAAAAAAAAAAAAATCTTTAAGAAAAAAAGAAATAAGGTAACTCCAATAAAGACTCCAAGTGTGAAGAGAGGAAAATGGTAGACACACAGTAATCACAGTCATAGCAATGATGAAACCCGGCTAAGCAGGTATAGTGAAGCCACAATTCATGATAGATTTATAATGAACCTGATTATAAAGAACCTGATTCAACTGTCTAGGAGAAGCTACTGTGTCCACTATTCTTCATGCCTTAGCTGTACCCACTGTGGTATTTTTCCTTGCCCATTGTCATCAATGGCCATATCTGAAGTAAGCACTAAAAAATGTACTCACTTTTAGAGGTTAAAATCATCACTGTCCATTTCCCACTAATGTAAGTTTGGGGAGCTGAGGGTCATTATATCATCACAGAGTTTTACGAGGCTGGAAATGTTTTACTGGCAATACAATTCCCTCAAATTCTTAGTTGGCTTCTATTCTATTTGTTTCCAGTCATTTCTATGAGTGAGTAATAATCAACTAAATTCTTTTTCGGATTTAAGACTTGGGCCTCTTTTATTGGTTTGTTTGTTTAAATGTTTTGTTTGTTTATCAACTTAGTTTGCTTTCTTTCTCTCATGCCTTCCTCTCAACCTAAGGCAGCTGTTCTGGGATCTAAAACAAAACAGTAGACTTGAAGGGGAAGGTAAGCCACTTAATTATGTAGATATAATTCACATACCATGCTATTCACCCACTTAAAGTGTACAATTCAGTGGGGGTTTTTTTAGCCTATTTACAAATATGTGCAACCTCAAACAATTTTAGAGCATTTCATCACCTCATAAAGAAACTTCATTCCCTTAGCTACCATCCCATCTCTAGATCTGACCTATTCTGGATATTTCATAAATATGTGGTCATAAAATATATGATCTTTTATGACTGTTTCCTTTCACTTACTTACTGTAATGTTTTCAAGGCACATGCATGTTGAAGTATGCATCAATACTTCATTCCTTCCTTTTTATGGCTAAATAATACTGCATTAGATATAGATATATCACATTTAGGCTATCCATTTATAAGTTCTTGAGTATTTGAATTATTTCTAACTTCTAGCTATTATAAATAATGCTATCACAAACATTCATGTATGACCCATTCTGTGAACATGTGTTTTCATTTGTTTTGGAGCAGAATTATTGAGTTAAATGATAACTCGGTGTTTAACCATTTGAGGAACTTCCAGACTGTTTTCCAGGGTGATTAAACCAATTTACATTCCCAACCGCAGTGTATGAGGATTTCAATTCCTACACATCCTCACCAACAGTTTTTACTATCTGACTTTTTGAGTACAGCCTTCCTAGTGGGTGTGAAGTGGTATCTCACTGTAGTTTTGATTTGCATTTTCTGATCACTAAAGATATCAAGCACGTTACAAATGTTTATTGACAATTTAGCATTTTCTTTGGAGAAATGTCTATTTGGCTCCTTTAACCATTTTTCAATTGGGTCTTTTTATTATTGAGTCATAGGAGTCCTTTATATACTTTAGATACAAGTTCCTTATCATATATATGATTTGCAAATATTTTTCCTATTCTGTGGTTTCTCTTTAAACTTTTTTGAAAGTCAATTTTAATGAGTTTAATTTATCCATGATTTTTGTAGTTCTTCATGCTTTTGGTGTCATATCTAAAAATCCATTAACAAATCTGAGATCATGATCATTTTTGATCATGTTTTCCCCTAAGAGCTGTATGGTTTTAGTACTTACATTTAGGTGTTTAATCCATTTTATGTGAACTTTTATATATAGTGTGAGGTAAAGATCCAATTACATTATTTTGCATATGCCTATCCAGTTGTCCAAGGTACCGTTTGTTGAAAAACCTATTCTTTCCCCATCAAATGGAAACTCTTGTCAAAATTCAGTTGACCATAGAAACATTTATTTTCTGGACTTTAATTTTTATTCCATAAATCTATATGTTTATTCTTATACTAGTACCACATTGTCTTGATTACTTTTGCTTTATAATATGTTTTCAAAATTGAGAAGTGTGAGTCCCTCAAATGTGTTCTTCCCTTTAAAGATTGTTTTTGGTTATTCTGGGCCTCTTACAATTCCACATGAATTTTAGGACCAGCTTGTCAATTCCTACAAAGAAGTCAGCTGGGATTCAGATAGAGATTGCATTGAATCTGTAGATTAATTTGGGAGTATTGCCTTTTCAACAATATTAAGTCTTCCAATGCAAGAACATGAATGGTCCCCCCATTTATTTGGATTTTCTTTAATTTCTTTAAACAATGTTTTATAGTTTTAAAAGTAAAAATTTCATTAAATTTATTCCTACACTTTTGTTTATGCTTTTGTATAATGAAATTGTTCTCTTAATTTCCTTTTATCCTATTCATAACAAGAAAATAGAAATACAATTGATTTTTTTATATTGACTTTATATCCTCCAATCTTACTGAACACATTTCTTAGCTCTAAATATTTTTTAGTGGATTCCATAAAATTTCCTATGTACAAGATCATGTCATCTGTAAATTGAGATTGTTTTACTTCTTCCTTTCCAATATGGATATCTTTTATTTATTATTCTTGCCTAATTATCTCTGACTAGAATCTCTACACAATGTTGAAACAAAACAAGGGTGAATATCTTTGTCTTCTTCCTGATCTTACTCATACTATTAAGTATCATGTTGACTGTGGGTTTTCCACAGATGCCCCTTAACTGGTTAATGAAGTTCCCTTCCTACCTTGTTGAGTATTTTTGTCATGAAAGAGTGTTAAATTTGGTCACATGCTTTTTTCTGAATCTATTGTGATGAGCACATGGGGTTTTTTTGTTTTTCTTATTCTATTAATATGGTGTATTACATTCATTGATTTTCAGATGTTAAATCAACCTTGTGTTCCTGGAATAAGTTCCACTTGGTCATGGTACAATTCTTTTATATATTACTAGATTCAGTTTGCTAATATTTTGTTGATGATATTTTAATTCACATTCAGAAGAAATATTGGTTTATAGTTTTCTTATGTCTTTGGTGTTGGTATCAGAGTAACACAGCTGGCATGATATAACTTTTTATATCCCTGTACTTTCAATCTATTTACATCTATACATTTAATGTGTATCTCCTATAGATAGAAAATAGTTGGTCTTTTTGCTAAGCTAGTCTGACAATTTCTACCTTTTAATTAGATTGTTTATTCATATTTAGTACATTGTGATATAGTTGAATTTATGCCTGCCATTTCATGTTTTATCTATATTTCAGATGTGTTTTTTGTTCCCCTACCTCTCCTTTCCTGCTTCTTTTTGCACTATGTAAACACTTCCTACTGTAACATTTTAATATATTTAATGATTTTTTTTTTTTTTACTTTTGCTTTTAGTTATTTCCTTAGTGGTTGCTCTAGGGCTTGCTGTATATCTCTTTACATAGCAGAAAAAGCTTCAAATTTATATTAACTTAATTTCAGTGAGATAGATATAGAAATGCCACTCCTATATAGCCCTATGCCACTTCTACCATTTTGGGGAGCATTACTGTTATAGCTATTATATCTATAAATGTTATAAACCCAATAATACTTTGAATTTTATATATAATATTATGTTCTTCAAAGAACTACATGGAGAAAAGAAAGTGAGTAAGCATTTATCGCTTTTGTTATATTAATCTTGTTATCATTTCTGGTTGTCATCATTTGTTCCTGTGAATTCAAGTTACCATCTGGAGTCATTTCCTTAGCCCAATACAGCTTTGCTCCCACCCACCTCCTTGTGCTATTATTGACAAATATATTACGTTTCTATATGTTACAGGCCCAACAACATATTATATACATATGGCTTTATACAATTGTTTTTAAAATCAGTTAAAAGAAAAAATGAGAATAAATATGCATTTGTATAGTCTATTAAAATTATATCATTTCCTGTACCAGTGCTCTTTTTTGCTTTATTTTGTTTGGATTCTAATTACCATCTAGAGTCACTTGCTTTCAGCTTGAAGAAATCCTTTCCGTATGTCTTATAAGTCAGGTCTTCTAGAAATAGATAAAGTTTTACTTATCTGGGAGTATCTTTACTTTGCTTTTATTTTTGAAAGATAGGTTTGCTGGATATAGGATTCTGGGTTGACAATGTTTTGCTTTGAGCATTTTAGAATAGTTATTCTACTACCTTCTGGCCTCCATTGTTTCTGATGAGAAGTCAGGTGTAAATCTTATTGGGGCTCCCTTTGCAGTAAAGAGTCACTTTTCTCTTGTAGCCTTCAAGATGTTCTCTTTGTCTTTGCATGTCAGCATTTTACTATGATTGTGTCTATTTGTAGATTTCTTTGTGTTGATCTTCACTGGAGGTCATTGAACTTCATAGATGTGCAGGATAATGTATGTCAGTAAATTTTGGAAACTAATAGCCATTATTTTTGAATATTTTTTTCTGTTACTTTCTCTCTGTTTTCTTTCCTGGTCCTCTCATGAGGTATATGTTGGATGCTAATGGTGCCCCACATTTCTCTAAGACACTATTTTTTTCACTCTTTGTCTCTCTGTTCTTTGGTTTGCATAATCCCTATTAATCTACAAGGTGTTAGGTTGTTTCTTCTGCCAGTTCAGATATACAGCTGAGCCCCTCTAATAAACATTTTTATTTCAGTTATTACATTTTTTTGACTCCTGAATTTCCATTTGGTTCATATGTATATCCTTTTTTTCCCTATATTTTTACTGATATTCTGTATTTGATGCATTATCATCATGATGAAGTTTTGGGATGATGGGGGATTCATGCGGTCCAGAGCCGATGGCCAAGAAATAATTCTTAAAGATACATTTGGTGCAAAAAATGTGATTTTATTAAAGCATGGGATAGGACCCATGGGCAGGAAGAGCTGCATTGGGGTTGGAGGGGGGTGCATTTTATGGAATCAGGAGAGATAAAGTCCAGAGGGAGTTTCCAAAGAAACTTTTACATGCTAAAGACTTACTGGAGTCCTAGCTATTGTCAAACTAAAGTTGTTTTTCCCTCTAGCAAAACATTAACATTAAGACAGAAGGGAGTTTCTGGACTTTAGGCTATGATGGGATTGCCTTTTTCTGGTAAACTGATAGAGACACTTATCAGTTTAACCATTTGTTTGTTTTTGTCCTTTCCTGTTTTGGGGTAGCTGGGAGTGTCCAAGGAATATCATACATGTCCCACCTGTGTGTGTTGGGGGGGGGGGGGGGTTGCGGTTTGCTAACTTGTGCTTTTCCCCTCAGCCTGCCTCATGCTCCCTCATCAATCATATCCTCTTTTTAATTTTTTTTATTTTTAATTTTATTTTTATTTTTGTTAATTTACATCCAAGTTACTTAGCATATACTCCAAGGAGTAGATTCCTTAATGCCCCTTACCCATTTAGCCCATTCCTCCCTCCCACAATCCCTCCAGTAACCCTCGTTTGTCCTCCATATTTATGAGTCTCTTCTGTTTTGTCCCCCTCCCTGTTTTTATATTATTTTTGTTTCCCTCCTCTTTTTGAATTTTTAATCATGGTTTCCATAATTCTTTGAACATATTCTCAATGTCTATTTTGAAATCTTTGCTAAGTTAGACATCTAGCTCTTCTCATAGATAATTCTGTTGACAGTTTTGTTTTGTTTATCATTGGAAACTGGACATTTTAGATTATATATTATAGCAAATCTGAGTATTTGGTCCTCCTCCTTCAGCTCTTGTTATTGTTATTTATTTGTTTACTTGTTTACTGGCTGGGTGGAATTTTTCAGTCTACTCCCCAAGTAAAGTGTTGCTCCTGAAGGGGTACAGCCTTGGATCTGCCCTTGGGATGCCCCAGGATGTCACTGGGTTTGTCAGAGCTCTCTTTGACTATCTTTTCCCTGATCACACTCTTAAGTTCCACTAATTGCTGTCTGATTACTCTACTGTTTTCAACAGTGCCCTGGGGATAAATTGCTTCACAAACTAACACAATGAAGTTCAGGCTCTTTTGAAGGGACAGTTCCTAGGTCAGTGTTTGAGATTTGTTCTGACACCCAGCAGGGCTCTTCCCAGCTGTCTCTTTCCTTATTTCTCTCCAGAAAACTAGACAGCCCACAATTTAGACTACATCTCCAAAGAATCTATCTGTCTCGTTTCACCACAATTTCTATCATTTCAAGAGTGTCCTTAACCTTAAACCTCTCCACACTCTGTTACAAAATAAAGTCAATTTATTGGAGATAAAATTTGGAGATATCTCTTTCATGGTTTATTTCTTCTACCTCCGCAGGTATCCCCTAAGAAAATTCTCTGAGTCATAGCTGGGATGGAGAGGATAATGGCATGCTTATCTCTAAATAAGATCTCCATTTCAGGAGCTTAGCATCCAGCATAGGTGTGGGAGTAGCAGCCCCAGGTCTTTTCAGCTTGCCTCTTTGAGTATGGATCCTCACACCGCATGAACTAGGACAAGACTATCAGGGCCTCCGAGTCCTTGATGGTGCCACATTCATGATAGAGCCTCCAGCCCATGCGTGGAAGCTGGACAGAAAGGGATCTATTTAGCCACACTTACCCAGAACTTAGCCTCACCAACAGGTAACTGGAGCAGGATAAGGAATGCTGATGTCCTGCCCTGCCCAGGAAGATAGCCCTCCAACTGGGAGATAGAAGGGAAAGTCTATTCTTCCCATAATGTGAACCTTCTGTTGCTGCCCTTTGTTCTTAGCTATAGCAGTCTGGGTAGAGTTTCTGTCTTTCTGAGCTAAGAGGCAAGGGAGGGCATGGGTCTTGGTTCAAAGACCACATACTCTCCCCAATTGTAATAGATTTTCTTGAATAAATATTTCTTCATTTGCTGTATGTCCACACTGTCATTTTCAAAGACTAATTTTTAAAAATTTTTCATCTTGGGGCGCCTGGGTGGCTCAGTCGGTTAAGCGTCCGACTTCGGCTCAGGTCATGATCTCGCAGTCTGTGGGTTCGAACCCCGCGTCGGGCTCTGTGCTGACAGCTCAGAGCCTGGAGCCTGTTTCAGATTCTGTGTCTCCCTCTTTCTCTGCCCCTCCCCTGTTCATGCTCTCTCTGTCTCAAAAATAAATAAATGTTAAAAAAAATTAAAAAAAAAAATTTTTCATCTTATTTTACTGAGGAGAAGATCTGAGAAGTTCCTCATACTGCCATGCCAGAAGTAGAACTCCCACCCCCCTTAATTTTATCTTTGCCCTAGTGGTGAGTCAGTTTTTGTTTGTTTGTTTGTTTGTTTTTTAATTAGAGCATTATTGGGGCTTTGATGTCAAAGTCTTTTCCAGCCTTTTTGCCTGCTGTTTGGAGTACAGAAGCAGCCTTTCCATTCCTAGGAGGTCATTTATACTTACAAATCTTTCTTTCCTGATCTCATCTCATCCTTATAATACCATGTTAAATGCAGCAAAGAGCAACACACAAATATTCTTGCTCTTTCTAACAACTTTTCCTAAACTAGCTGGCACAGTATATTTGCCTTCTCAGTTGTTGCAGGCAATCATTCTACCAAATTTTTAGCCACTGTGTAGCATAGATCTCCAATGTCTTTCTACTCCCCAATATTTGTTCCATTACTTTCTGAAGACCAACTATTATAAACCAATGACCCATATTTTAAGTTTTCGATATGGCAGCAGTATACTTCAAAATACTAGTTTCTATTTTAATTAGGTAAGGCAGATCATTAAAACAAATAAGCCCTATTAAAGTGAATTTCTTGTTCATATAATCGTCCTGGCTTGGAATGGCCTTACTCAAACTAAATATAGAAATAAAAAAAAAAGAAAGAAACTACTTTTTTATGAGGAATCTGCAGCATATCTCTCAGACAACACACAACCTAAAATATATTTTTATCTTACTCAGAAGTGGGAAACCTCTCTAGTATAGACTTAAGAGCTTTTCATGAGCATTTACATGCACAAAGGAAATTTGCAAGCATGTTGAGAGGAGTGTTTACAAAACATTGAAAGAAAGTTTTATTTCCTGAGGTCCTTCTATTTTACACATTGTGGGAGATAAGATTTGGAGGGAGAGATACTGGTTCCCCATTCTCATATTTTCACAGAGGGATGGAATTTCCACTCCAATCTAGAAGGGAAAATTAATAGGGGAAGAGGCATTTTAAGCTTCTCTCTGCTCCTCACTCAATCCCATGGTGTTTTGAGCTGAATTGTGCACACAGACACCCCAGTCAGAAGTTGACATCCTAACCCCTCAGTGCCTCAGAATGTGACTATATTTAGAGACAGGGTTTTTAAAAAGATAATTAAGGTAACATGAATTACGTGAATTCATATGGGGGCACTAGTCCAATATGACTTTGTTTTTACAAGAGGAAATTAGGACACAGACAATATGGAGACAGAGAGACAACCATAAAAGGACACAGTGAGAAGGTGGCTATCTTCAAGCCAAGGAGACAGACCTCTAGAGAAACAACCTTGCCAACTTCTTGATCTCAGATTTCTGTACCCTAGAACTGTGAAAAATAAATTTCTGTTGTTTAAACCAGTCTGTGGTATGTTGTTATGGCAGCCCCGGTAAAGTAACAAACATGGTGAGAAGGATAACATGTAATTGGTAAGTTTTGGAGAAGTAACAGGGCACACTTACTACCTTCTGACAGTGAATAGTAGCTAGTGAGCAAGGCACTTATTCATTTATCCAGAAGATAGCTATTAAGTACATACTACAGACTGGGTGCTGTGTTAGATGCTGCTAATTAAGTAGTCAAACATTCAGATTTGACCCTTGCCTGCAAGAAACTTACAAGCTAATAGAGAGGGGGGGGGGAAATGAAGAAACTCTGTGTATACAAGAGACCCAGAATATGGAGAAAAGCTGAGTAGCCCCGTTTCTTCCTAAGGAAATCAAAGGAGCTGACATCCATATCGATCTACATTGGGTAGCAGGAGCTGGGGGAAAATGGAGACTATGGGTCAAAGTAGCCAGCCAAAATAATTTTCTGATCTGCTGGCCAGATTATTTTGATCCTATGGTTTTGAAGGAAGCCTACCCTTGGATGGTATTAACAGATGGAACAGGGCCTTGGATATGGGTCACAGAGACAATTACTGGCTAAGGGTTTCTCTTGTTTTCTATAAATCTATTTTTTAATTTTTTGTGTTTATTTTTTTGAGAGAGACAGAGACAGAGTGTGAGCAGTGGAGGGGCAGAGAGAGAGGGAGACACAGAATCTGAAGCAGGGTCCAGGCTCTGGGCTGTCAGCACAGAGCCTGATGCGGGGCTTAAAACCACAAACTGTTAGATCATGACCTGAGCCAAAGGTGGACGCATAACCTACTGAGTTACCCAGGCGTCCTTTGTTTTCTAATGACTGGCTTATGGCTATCACCAAACCCTTACTGATAAACTAAAGTACACAAATATATAAGGCAAACTCTAAATAATTCATGGTCAAACAAAACAAATTTCAATCATTGCATATAGTTCATTACAGAGTATGGAAAATAATAATGAGGAGGAAAGCACAGGCTTTGGAACTGGAGGCAATGTCAAACAAAATATACACATGAGGACTGGGGAAGTGTCAACTATTAAGGAGAGGATAGTGAGGAAAAAAAAAAAAAACAGATGTGGTCCCCGTTACTTATGAACTTGGGAAAGTTATTTAATCTCTTTGAATCAATATTCTTATATGATGAATCAGGGTCATGTTAGCTATTTTGGAAAGCTCTTGTAAAAAATAAATGAAAATATAAAGGCGTTTAAAATCATTTAGCACAGAGCCTGGCAAATCGCTACGTGTTGAATGTTATTTTTTTTCTCAATTCTCTCCACCTTTGCTCTCCACAAAAAGTACCAACGTAAAGAGTCCCTTTGGGTATTCTTCAGTGAGTTACCAAATATCATAATCTTCATAGCCAAAATCTAAGGCTTAGAGAAAGATGACAAAAAGAGGCTAGATTTTTTTTGTTTGGCCAAACCCTTGAACCACCATGGATAAAACTTTTAGAATCTTTAGTATATTCTTCTAAAAGGTGTGTGTGTGTGTGTGTGTGTGTGTGTGTGTGTGTGTGTTATTTCTTCTCTATTTTGCCAGTTGCCTCATCCTTATCTCTATAGTACTAAACTCAGAGCAAAGAGCAAAAGAGAATGTCACAAAGAATAATCTGCAGGCATTGAAATCAAAATAATCCATCCTCTTAAAGCATTAAGAATGATCTTATATTTTTCGATGCAGAATACTAACATATATATTCCGTAATATAGAACTATCTCCCCTTTCTCCAGAAAAAGATAAAAGCAATACAAGATAGAGTATGAATCAATCTCTGTAATCTTTGAAACCATGCTGAAAATAGCACAGAACATATAGTTCAGATAACATATCGATATGGGTGTGTTATCTGTACTGTATTGAGTCAGATGCTCCACGTACCCAAGCAACTGCCAATTTGGTTAAGCACTGTAAGAAGAACGACTCCTTCCTTTTCATACCTTCAGGTAATAGCCTCAAGTACTCACAGAATCTACTTTACTTGCTCATAATCTCCAAAGATTTCATTTGGTGTGCTATGACCCCAAATTACGCTCACATCCTATAGTCTTATCTCTAAAACTATGAAGTCAAGAAATTGCAGACTGTAAACGGAACATATCCCTTTCTCTTATTTTTGTCACCCTTCCGATTAATCCATACCCCATGAATCAGAAGAATTTTGATTTGGGATAAAATGCTAACTATTCCAATGGACTTCCTGCTTTTATTTTAATCCCAAATTCTTCCCCAACATCTTTGCTAAATTTTCACTTGAAACAAAATTGGGCTAGATTTAGATTTAATCTACTATCCATCATATTGATCACTTATTTTCTTCTATGCAAGGTACCATGTTAAGCTCTTTAGGGATTGCCAAGATATAAAGCAGCAGAGTAATGGTTACACTGGGATATAAAACCATACAATACCAAGTAATATCCTCTATACTTTCACTCTTGTACATAAATGTGTACTCCTTTCATGACCAAGTAAACAATGCTAAAAAAACCTTTTGTCTTTAACTCATTTGGCTGCATGTAAAATCTCTATAGCTGTGGTGTATAATGAAACCACCCTCTGTTTAGAGATCCCTACAAAATCTGCACTCAGCGAGTTCATTTAAGACAGAACATTCCCACAATTTGAACACAGTGTTAGCAGTATAATAAGCAGAGAACAATCTTCTGGGTAATACCAAAGTTTACTTAAACAGATTGATAACATGCTCACCAAAAAATAACAGGCACAGTTTTTACGGTTTGTTCCCTTCTGTATGACTTACCCACCAAGCAATAAGTACAATTACTGAATTTCATTGTAAATGCCCAGACCCCCTGATGTGTTCTGATAGGAAATCATCCAATAATAGCAATGTCATTTCTCTCCGTAACTCACAGTTTTTGTGGCTGTCAGAAAATATATACACTTCATTAAAATCAAGAAATAAAGAGGGTACATGTAGAGAAAACAAAGTTTAAAAAAAAAACACGCAGTTATTTTCTCTACCCTTAATATTTTCCTCTTCCCCATAGATGTCTTTACAAACCCTTCCCTTGATGCTCATTGATAAACTTGGCCAATCGAAATGTGTCAGCAAGAAGTAACTGGTCCCACAAAACCCAACATGATTTCCGTAGCCACAGCCATGACCTTTCACTTTTCCTTTTTGGTTACAAAGCTGCCTTAGTGGTCATTCAAATCCTGAAAGTGTTAAGTGGGAGTAGTCATAAATCAGCATTTTAAAGTCTGCTGCCAGCGTGAACTCTCTATATTTAAAAGGGGAGGGGGAGATTTAAGGTCACATTCAATAGGACTTCACAGTTGTTAAAAGTCAGCTTTCTGGTGATCTGGTTAACTCTGAGATATGAAGACCTTTTTAAAAAAATCTAGTTGTATATATGAAAATCATATACAGATATAAACATACACCTATGAAATACTGGAAATAACAAACATAAAGTGAAATACTTACAGGGTGAAATCTACCAAAATTAAAAAAAAAAAAACAACACATACATTTCAAGGACATTTAAGTACAGGATTTTATTTGAAAATACTTACGTGGCTTTTTTCTATATATAAAATTAGGTATCAATGCTTTTGTTTCTCTATTATTAAAATTAGAAATAATAACAAAAAGCAGAGGGTTATATCAAATTCACTTGTGACTTGAACAATCAGGTGAAACTGATTCATGCATTTCTTTGATGAATGCAAAATGTATAAGGACATGTGCTCTGTAAAGATTCAATGTTTGTAGTGCAAATCTTGAAATAAATTAATTTGAGCTAAAATATTCCTACCTCGTCATGCAAATAAGTTTGGACCTAATATTTTTTTCAGTAAATTTGGCCAAATGAATAGTTAGGAATTGGGCACATCCAAAACAATCGGTTATTTAAATGAAGTCTGCTTTTTTGGAGGACACACTTTCTAACATGTCTTAGCCAGTAGAAATAAGGAGCCAGATTATAGTGTCTATCACATCTCCAGACACACACATAGTTAGTTGAATATGGCAAAAATTCTCTAAAACAGGGCTGGTCAGACTTTTAGTAGAAAAGGCAGCCGTCTACATGACATGCGTTGGGAAATACTAAAGAGCATCTCTGCCAAAAATATCTGTTCCATTCCCTATGTTCTTATTACCATTTCTCCTGTAGCATTTAGAATTCTAATCACAAGTCATTATTTTTGCGCATCATTAAAAATCTTTACCAGAAAGCCAGGATATTATCTAAGAAGCCATTAATAAGTCATTAACACCTTACCTTGAATTAAATCAATCAGACCATACAGATAGTTTACTTAAAGGCCCTGAGGGAGTATATATAATACCAAACAGGTAATCTTGAAGAGAGCAGGGATTTAAAAAAACACAAATGTTAGGCCATTTTGCAAGAAGAGCCCCTAAAACACCGGGTGGTTTGTCAGGAGAGGCAGAATTACAGAGGGTCGTAAATGCGAAGGTTAGAGAAGATGTGGTAGGGAGAAAGCCTATAGCATCACTTCCCTCCCAACCAACCGATTAAAGCCTGAGTATGATTGACAGCTGTTAAGAGACAGTAACAGCATGTGATTTATGCTCCCGGCCTAAATAATACAGGCTTCGTGGCAGCTCCCAATGCTGCAGTCCTGGAACAATTTTGAGTGAGGTCTAGATTTCCCAGCACTAGCAGGTACCTGATCTTAGTCCGAACCAAAGCGTAGGGAGTCTGCAAACATATGTTAACATTTTAGAGGGAGACACAAAGTGAAATGGAAGACTTGGGTATGATGCCATCAGCCACATTATTCATAGAAATCATACAGCCAATTACTGAATTATTAAAGTTGCATCCAGATAGTTCTGAGGCAAGTAATTAACGTCAGCTACCGGGAGGGGTGAATCGAGGGAGGACATACAACATAGCGGATGATTGAGTGGAGTGCCAGCTCCAGGCAGATGGGCCTGACAGTCCGGGCAGGTAACCTTGTGCCCACGCAGAGCCACACCCTTGCTCACAGCCCAGCGTTCAGCATCCCAAAGGCCTTCAGACTGTTGGCCTAGAATCACATACATCGCTCTTGTATTCAATAAAGGAGACTTCAAAATAACAGTATTTCGTTGAAAATTACACTAATGGAAATTCTCTGAAGTAAATTAACGATAAAAGAATAAAGCTGTTAGACGAATGTATTTTTCATGCTTCGGGGCTATGTGTTTAACAGTTTTCTAACTGTTCATTCATTTATAAAAAATACTTCAGTTATTATCTCCTAGAGTTGAAATTAGATATTTCATTGACTGGAGGGAATGAAAGTCACTCACTTTTACATACGACAACTATTTTAAAATATTTCTATAAAATCCTTCCAAAGACCACCATCAGCCCAAATTCTTGGCAAACATTCTTGAGTGTATATATAGCTGTTTTATAAATGCCATGCTGTATGAGCTAACTCCTTCAGAAACATGTTTATCTTAATTAGGAAAGTCAACAGACTTCTAATGGGAAGAAATGGGTATTTTTCTCTGTGGTATCCACGGCATCAAAGGCCCAGTGCTTCTGCCAAACCAATCTTCCTTCCTGCCTGCCTTTCAAACCCAGGTGATTGCAGACAGCTGAGCAGACATTTTCCCCAAAGTCTCTATTGACCTGGATCCAGTGTTTGCTCTTTGTGCGCCCTCTCTCTTTCTCTCTCTCTCTCTCTCTCTCTCTTCCTCTCTCTGCCTGTCCCTCTGTCGCTCTTTCTGTGTGGATTTTTAGTGGTTGTTTTGTTTTGTTTTGTTTGTGTTTTTGCCTCAGGAAACCTAGGGATATTCATGGCACTGAGGCAAATAATATGGAATTAAAAACTAAATTCTTGAGGCCTTATCCTAGCAACAAGACCATCACCATCTGTTCAGAAGACAAGCCAGCCATTATCCACTGCGTTCTTTATACAAACTCCATCACCTGTGAGTGGAAGAAAAAAACAAAACAAAACAAAAAACCACTATCCCTTCCTGGGTTCCCTCTTTGTGACAAAGTGGGGTGTTTCCCTCTGATGCAGTAAAACCTAAATCAAACAAATGTGAGTGGACGCTCTTATAGCAAACTGAAAGCTCCATATCCAAAGGCCCTAAGTGGCCATTTCAAAATATCTGATAATTGTCATCTGTATGTAATAAAACCTGACAAAAATATATTGTTGATGTATTTTGGTAGCTTTTTTTTTTTTTTTTTTTACTTAAATTAAAAAAGAACAAACGGGATGTATCTGTATTTTTTAGTGGTGAAATGCCTTTTTATTTCATTTACTTTTAGCTTCGAATTCTTATCCATTTTACCTTTCAAAAACCACATCAAAATTTATTTTGAAAGTGGCATTAAAATGTTATTTCAGTGACTTTGGGATAAGAGTCAATGTATTTAGACATCTACTTTAATTCAGGATAAAAAATTTTTCCTTGGGAAAATGTTTAAAACAGGAAAGACAGTAGCATCCTTATATTTTATGCAGTAAAATTTATACTATTAGGAAGAAACAAGATCTGTTTCCTCTCCTAAAATAGTTCAGTGCAAAGGCAGAGAATATCTGTACATAGAGGATTTGAGAACCCTAGCCAGAGTCTGAAGTCCAGATAAGGGAAAATATGAGACAATTCTGGATGATTTTCCTCCTAGAAGGAAGCACACATGAAAATAGAATCCAGTAAATTAAGAAAGAATAGATATATTGAATGTCTGTCATGCGCCAATCACTGTGTAATATGCTATTATTATTTTTTCATTTGTCATGATTTTTATGAAAAGTATATTAACAAATAAAAAGTTTCCCTCAAATCCTAGCACATATTAGTTCTATGATTATAACTAACATTTGGTTGATGTATTACTTTAAAATCCCTTTTTCCTACATGATCTCATTTGATCCTGATGAAGAGCCTATCAGGCAGACTGAGCAGTGATCCATTTAAAGATGAGGGGCCCCTGGGGAGCTCAGTCGGTTGAGCATCCGACTTCAGCTCAGGTCATGATCTCTCAGTCTGTGAGTTCGAGCCCCGTGTCGGGCTCTGTGCTGACAGCTCAGAGCCTGGAGCCTGCTTCGGATTCCGTGTCTCCCTCTCTCTCTTCCCTATCCCCACCCCACTCTCAAAAATAAATGGACATCAAAATAATTTTAAAGATGAGGAAACCCAAGTTCAGAGAGGTGTGCTGCTTGCCCATGGCTTCCCAGGAGCCATGATCCAAATTTGTGACTTAACTCTGTCTTTTAAAAAAGGCATCATTTATATATTTACCATCCAAAAGGAAACACAAATTAATGTAAAGACTCAAGCTTGAGCACCAATAGCTCTTCATTCTCTTGGACAAATTACTGACATACCTGTTGGCTGATGTCCAAAAATATCATTTGCGTCTTACGTAGGCTTCAGTTTGTGAGTCAATGTCCCCAAAGTTATTTGTAAAATATGAACTAAAGTTATCTGTGTGGCTGTTAATTATCCTCCTTCTTAGACTGCACATTGTATTCCTATCGTCTGCATATTGGGCACTAAAAATTTCCTACATGTTTCCCTCATGGTTTTTGCTGAAATTTTCCTCATCACAGCCACAGTTGAAAATCCTTGCCTATGAGATAGGAATTCGGAGAAACAGCAAAATCATTCTCTCCATCCTGTCTGTGGAGAGGTTTGATCTGAGGAGAATGAATTACCAGTGTTGGCCTAGTTTCAGTGGATGGAAAAATATATCTGTCTGGTTATAACATATCAGAGTAGGACAAAAGGCACACATGAAAATGGTAACAAGAGGGGTACATGGGTGGCTCACTCAGTTAAACATCTGACTCTTGGTTTCCACTCAGGTCATAATCTCAGGGTTTGTGAGTTCAAGCCCCGCATCCAGCTCTGTGGTGACGATGAGGAAACTGCTTGGGATTCTCTCACTCCCTCTTTCTCTGTCCCTCCTCTGCTCACTTGCTCTTTCTCTCTCATTCTCTCAAAATAAATAAATAAACTTAAATTTTTGTTTTTAAACAAAAATGGTAACAAAGTAAGATGTATAGGGAGATCATGGCAGGATACTATGATCCCATAAATAGGTATTTAGATGGTAAAAGAAAACCTCTTATATGTCAAAATAATTGCCTGTAGTCAACTGGGGCCACCTGATTGTATTAAAAATTATAAAATGAAATATTTACCAAGATATAGTTCAAAGATATGTGCAGGATCATAGATTCTAGGTATATGCCAAGTGGAATGAGAACTGAGTGGTATATCTTTAGCAATGCAGTCAACTCAGTTTCAAGCCTAAAGGAAAATGATTTTTCAGAAGATTATTTTTCCCAGTAAGATATAATACAAATATAAAAACATTTATGTAGACATCATTATTCCCAACCCTTATGTTCAGATTAACTTAAAACAGGGGTTAGTGATACTAACAGCGATGTTTCGATCCCCATGTGGCCTGGTGACCTCATTGTTTCTATCCTTGAATATAGAACATAGTCTTTCCCATGTAGTCCTTTATAAGCGTGTGCTGGTGGTCACAAAGGACAAGAAAGGGAAAAAGAATGGATCAGGAAACTAAAGAAATTGCATTTATACTCCTCAATTATAAAAGTCAACATAAGATATGCATGTCTTATAAGTAAAAAGACTCCTTTTAGCTGGAGTGACCAACCATTCCAGTTGGCACAAGACTTCAGACGGCCCTTGAGATGAGGAAACTTGAGTTCTACAATTGGGAAAACCCTGGGCAAACTGGAAGGCGTTGGTCACCCCACTCAGCTAGGAGACATATGCGCCCGAGTAGAAGAAATCTAGGGCTTCAAACTTCTTACTAAATTTATGCAAGCCCTTCTGCAATTTTTGCCAATAACAAGATGATTGCTTGTTTTCCCTCCTGTTCTCATCTTGCACTACAATCAGAAGTGATGTTTGCCTTCCTTGCCTCCTGCCTATTGTTGAGTTATCCATTTACCCCATTATGCATCTACTCTCCTTTACTAAGCATGAGTGCCTGATAATTTGTTAGTAAGGTGAAAATTTTTGTATCAAGTTTTTGTATCAAGTTTTTGTTTAACTTCTAGTTCACATATAGTGTAATATTGGTTTCAGGAGTAGAATTTAGTGATTCATCACTTACATATGACATCCAGTGCTCATCACAAGTGCCCTCCTTAATACCCATTATCCACTTAGCCCATCCCCTGCCCACCTCCCCTCCAGCAGCCTTCAGTTGGTTGCCTATCATTAAGAGTCTCTATGGTTTGCCTCCTTGTCTTTTTTTCTTCCCTTGTGTTCATGTTTTGTGTCCTAAATTTCACATATGAGTGAAATCATATGGTATTTGTCTTTCTCTGACTGACTTATTTCACTTAATATACTCTATCTCCATCCACATCATTGCAAATGGCAAGATTTTATTCTTTTTGATGGCTGAGTAATATTCCATTGTGTATATGTGTGAATGTATGTGTACGTGTGTTTATGTGTGTGTGTGTATATATATATATATACACACACATATGTATATATATATCTGTGTATATATGTCTATATATATACACATATATATAAACACATACCACATCTTCTTTATCTTCTTTATCCATGCATTGGTTGATGGGCATTTGGGCTCTTTCCATAATTTGGCCATTATTGATAATGTTGCTATAAACAGTTTTTTCCTAGGCTCTAGGGAGCCTAGAGCTGCTCCCCTACTGTTTAGGGAAAGAAATAAGATGCAGTGGATCACTTTGGAGGTTGTTACAGAACTAACTCATTACTCTGTAAATTGATTTTTGAAGGAGGGGGGAAAAAGTATAAAGAATTTTATCCTGCCTTTCATTACTTTGAGATAACTAAATAGCTAATGAAAGAAAGTTTTTCTTTTAGAAAAATTCCAACAAGTAAATGCAGAGAGAATGATGGAGTGAGAAAAATCACAAGTTTAAAACCCTGAAATAAATGATGAACACAGGCAGTGATCATCAATGAAAGTAAAATCATTATCGAAGATTGTTGGAGAACTTTAAAAAGGTGACATGACCGTTCAGCTTAGAATCATTTAAAATGGAGCAATCATTGAATGCTTTACACAGAAGGCATACACAGTACCGCGTATGAAATGTTCTAGTGTGAAAAAGTAAAACAAAAGTCTGAAGCTAATTGTAACAGGTGCCTCCTCTAGCCTCCTCTGACCTTAGGAGTAGCTCAGGGAATAGCCCCAACTCATTGTATACAAGCATCACCTTCCAGGAAAACCTTCAGCCAAAGGGAAAGGAGAACCAGTGGTAAGTGTGAGATGCATTTTCTTAGCTTCCCACTGAATGGAGCCCCACCATCTAAAGCAGATACCTTCAAAACACAACCTTTTCCTTCTTTCCTGGCTCACTCTCTCTCCTCCCTCAGTCCCGTCTTGTGGAGTTACTCCCCAAATAAACCACTAGCATGGGTGCCGAGGTTTTTGTTGTAAGCCTGCTCTCTGAAAAGCTTTAAGTAAATCATTAATGAAACCTAGATCTAATTACCTATTTACAGGAAATACAGGAGATAGAAAGACAAGCTCACTGTTGACTCAAGAAATATCCAACCGTCCTAGGACAAATGACTGCTATTTCCAACAAATTGACTATAGGAAAAGAAAGGGAGAGAGAAAAGTGAGTGAGAAAAGAAGAGAGGGAAGGAAGAAGGAAGAAGGAAGAAGCCTTTTATAGAGCAAGAAAGACCTAAAACATAGTAACCAAGTACAGTATGTGGACTGTGTTGAAATCTGATTTCAGTAAACCACAATAAAAAAAAATTCATTGTGAAAGTAAGTGGACAAATTTGAATATAAACTGAATATTAGGTGCTGTTAAGAAATATTTGTTAATTTTGTCAGGTTGATTAGAAAAATAATAATGGTTACACATGAACAACAACAAAAAAGCCTTATCAGATGAAATATATACTAAAGTATTCATAGGTAAAATAATGGTGTTTTGCCTGAAATTGCTTAAAAATACTCCAAGGAAACAAACAAAAGAAATATTTTTAAGTGAGGAATTAATGAAATCAAATTGTTAAAATATTGATAGTTGATAATATTACTCTATGGGCCATAGTCAGTAAGTGTAACCAGTAAAAGTTTCCATTCTGTTAAAATTTAAGTCATTTGATTTTTAGCTCTTTGGCAAAACTCACCCCACAGAAAGAAACGTATGCATGTAGCAAACTCAAACTTACTATAGGTAAATGTCAGCGTATGTTATTCGAAAACATAAGAACTTTGAAGAGTATTCGTAACCAGCTTCCTCTTCTTGTTGAAGCCCAGGGCATTTCTTTTTTTTTTTTTCTTTTTTTTTTTTTTTAATTTTTTTTAACGTTTATTTATTTTTGAGACCGAGAGAGACAGAGCATGAACAGGGGAGGGGCAGAGAGAGAGGGAGACACAGAATCTGAAACAGGCTCCAGGCTCTGAGCTGTCAGCACAGAGCCCGATGCGGGGCTCGAACTCACGGACCGTGAGATCATGACCTGAGCCGAAGTCAGACGCTTAACCGACTAAGCCACCCAGGCGCCCCGCCCAGGGCATTTCTAAAGGCATAGTCTCCCACATCATCCCAAGTTAGTCCTAGGAGAAATGTACCTTTCCCTCCTCTCTTTGATACCATGCCTCCCGTTATCATCATCCATATGTTTCTGTGTTTCTCGCACTGAATTATAAATGTGTGAGGTCAAGATCTGGCTCTACCCACATAGCCTGGAACACAATACATCCCATAGTTCAGTAATCCCTGATTGAATTCTGTGATCTGCTTTTTACATTGGACGCTGGGCAAGGCACTAAACACAAAGATGAACATGACCAAAAACCTGCTCACAATGAGTTACCAGTGCAGCAAGGCATATAACCTCTGAGCTGAAGAGAATTATGGGCCATGTCTTCCGCGTTATTTGTAGAATCTCGGCACTTAGAGAAAATGTGACTTATCAAAAATCATCCTGATGAGCATATTAGTATTCATGGGGTCCTCATGACTCACCATAGGTCCCATTGTTGTGGAACACATTCCATTTGAAAAGAAATAACCTCCTGAAGGGCAAACGTTTTAAATCTAAATAGTACCCTTTCTCTTTGAAATTTTAATTTTTGGAACTTAATATAGAGTCTACTGTTACCAGAACGACCATATCCACCAAAAACCATCTTAACGTAACTATAGAGTCCCAAAAGGATAATGAGTTCTTACAGAGTTTCCCTAGTTATGGAGAGGAAATCATTAGTAACTCAAGACAGAAATAAAGAAATCATCTAATTAATGTATTCAGAGATGAATCTTAATGTCCAATTATTCTCTTGATTTGACACAACCTAGTAACAACATAACATAGTCAGCAACATTGTATTAATGTAAGAATTAAAGGGAAGGTAGCCAAGTAGGGGTGGGTGAGATTTTTTTAATCCTTCCTTTTCTCTTCTTCTAACATACAATAAGCAAATCTTCTGTTCATCTTATTTAAAAAAGAAAACAAGGAAAACCACAAAATAAACTTGTGCTGAAAAGTCAGAATTCTATTATAATTAAAGCTTATAAAACATCATTTAAACAAAGGTCTGCCTGTTCAATTCATTAAATATTAACAAATGATTTTCCTATCATTCAATATAGGCTCTTAGTTCAGCTTCATTGATTGATTTAACCATTGTCTATTTAAACATATATAATTTCCATAGTTTGTAATCGGGCCAATATTAAATGCTACTCAAGAGTAAGAAGTTAAATAGTCAATATTATGTCCATATTTACACTTCCATTTCCTAAAGGGTTGCAAATCAGAGATTTTTTTTTCAAAATTTGAGTATTTTTGATTAAACACTACATAGTATTTTTTTTGTACTTGAGAGCGTACAGAGGTATTACAGTACAATCTACACCCACCTCTAACCTCCACTCTCCCAGTTCTCTACAAAACAAAACAAACAAACAAACCAAAATCCCTACCTCTTCTTTTTTCAGTTCTTCCAAAATTAAAACACTCTACACTTGGGGGCAGCTGGGTGACTTAAATGGTTGAGCAACCAGCTCTTGATTTTGGCTCAGGTCACAATCTTGCTGTTTCATGGGATCGAGCCCCATATGGGTTCTGCATGCTGAACATGTGGAGCCTGCTTGGGTTTCTCTGTCTCCCTCTCTCTCTGCACCTCCCTCCCCCCCCCAAAAATAAATAAGTAAATAAACTTTAAAAATAAAATAAAATGCACTATGTTTTAAATATTAATAATTTATAAAGTGCGGTATCCATAATCAATAACTAGCATGTTTTAAGATCACTTAACCACATTGTACTTTACCTCCTTAAAACACTCTAAAACCAAATAAATGTGTTAAGCAAATAAATTTCAGAAGACGAATTCAGGAGTGTTTTATTTTTTTTATTTATTTTTAAAAAAAAATTTTTTTTTCAACGTTTTTTATTTATTTTTGGGACAGAGAGAGACAGAGCATGAACAGGGGAGGGGCAGAGAGAGAGGGAGACACAGAATCGGAAACAGGCTCCAGGCTCCGAGCCATCAGCCCAGAGCCTGACGCGGGGCTCGAACTCACGGACCGCGAGATCGTGACCTGGCTGAAGTCGGACGTTCAACCAACTGCGCCACCCAGGCGCCCCTCAGGAGTGTTTTAAAGTGTTTCAAAGGTAAACTTAAATTCTCTGCTTTTATATATATATATTTATATATATATATATATATATATATATATATATATATATATATATATACACACATACAGCCAAGTGTCATTGTTCTACAAAATATTCTCAAATTTCTTTGTTAAATAATCCCTCTTTATGTCCTCTCCTTCCTGAACACTTCTAAATGATTTTTGCTTCCCCATTATTAAAGTTTTGAGCAAATGTCTATCTGCTTTGCCCCATCAGTCTGGTCAAGGCTGTGGTTTTTTGTAGCATGCCATTCTATTCTGACTATTCAGAGTCATAGGTGTGTTTGAAATGACTGATGTGTAAGTAAATGTCTGAATAGTCTGTCTATCCATTAAGAAGTAGCATTGAGCTTGCAATATATGAAACATCCCATTCTAGGCACCAGATGGGATACTAAGAAATACAATGACATCCCAAAGTATATAGAAGACAAGGTATCTGACCTCAAGAAGCATCAAATCCAATTGAAGAGATACAGTGCATGCAGATGACATACATGTGGTAATCTTCTAATTATTGGACAACAAAAAATGCAAAGGCTTGAAGGAGAGAAAATGACTGCAGTAGGCTAATTGTCGAGAGGAGGTTTTTTTGTGTTTTGTTTTGTTTTTTTCTTTTTGGGAAAACAGATTTAAAGTAGGCCTCAAAAATATGTGTAAGAATCAGACACACATTTAAAAAACAAGCAGAATAGTATGCCCAAAGGCATGAGGATGGAAACCTAGCGGGTAATATAAAAGACAGTGAGGGAGCGGTATGTTTGGAGTAAAAAAAAATAATAAATGGGGGCAAAGGGACATCAGGTTAGAAAAGCAGCTTGGGATTATATGATAGAAACCCTAGAAAGCCAAGTTAAAGAATTTAGTCACTATGTGTCAGTGGGGTACGGTTAGTGCGGATGTTTGCTAAGATGATATGAGAAATGATGTTTTATAAAGATTAGTCTAGGGGATTCATTTTCTTCTGTTCATTCATGTTTTCATTTATTCAACAAATACTGATTGAAAATCTAGAATATCCAGACATTGCACTTAAAATAGAAACAAAGACAAGCAAGATACATTTCCCGCCCTCAAGGTGCTTTTAATCTAGAGGCAGAAATAAAGCAGTAAGTGCCATATATTATGATATATGGCATAAATCTGCACCACCCTGAATGCTGTGGATGTCCAAAAGAAAGACTTTCAGATAGACTTGTGACCCGGGGAAAGTTCCTGGCAGGGCCAATTCTGGAACTGCGACATGATGGATCAATATGAGTTAACAATATGAACTTGGAGAAAAAGAAGCAATGAACACATTTCAGGCACATGGGAACAAGTCCTGCAAAGACACAAGAGCATAGCCGAGGGAAGCCATCTCTTTGCTGCCCTATGTCGTGTGCCCTTGGCCCATCTGTGGTTTCAGCAGCAGCTGTGATACACAGTTCTGCACAAACTCAGCAAGCATCCCGAAGTATTTCCCCATTCAGGGACTTCTTTGAAGTTCTAGAAGCCACTTAGCCCTCGCATAAATGCAGCCGAGGTGTTGGGGTATTACACCCAAAGGCATCCTTTAACCAGTGGATGAATGAGTCGGCCTCTTGTCCTTCTGATAATTCTGGAAGTGTTATAGGCTTCTCAGAGGTTCCAAGGAATGAAGCCCTGTTTTAAGGACTTCAACAACATACCCTGACAAAAACACCCCATCTCACTCCTCCTTCCTTATTTAACCACACAAATAAACTTTTTGCCACCAAGTCCCTGCCTCAGGCTCTGCATTTAGTAAAACCTAAATCGAGATAAAAAGTAATTTATTCAGGGTGTCTATAGAGAAATGTGGGTAGTGACAAGAGGGGTCATGGTAGATGGGGGAAGGAGAAACTATGATTCTTGAAACTGGAGAGTGCTTTGGGTGTCATTTGAAAGTTTGCACTTTATCTAAAAGATCATAGGAAATCATTCAACGATTTGGAACAAGACAGTAACATGATCCAGCTTTTTGTTTTACAGATCTCCCTGGCAACATGTAAGAATGAATTGAACATCCTAACCTGGGAACTGAGAGGCATTGAACATCCTAACCTGGGAACTTGAAGACATTGTACTTTGATCCAAGCAAGATATTTTGAGTATTCAAGGTATAAATTGTAGGGGTAAATATGGCAGGTAAAAGCCATCTGTTTTTAGTTTTTGTTGGAAATATGGAGTGAGAAGTAGAAGAGTTTCTAGCTTGAGATATTACCTGAGTAGCCATGCCATTCATCCAGTGATAGAACCCAGCAATAGTAGACTACAAGGAGAGGGGTGGCATGCATTTATTCTTCAGCACGTTGACACTAAGGACCTGGGGTACAATTCACAGGGAGAGGTAGGTAGGTAGGTTGTTATTTCTTGATCGATGTCTGGAGTGCAGACACAGACATAGGTTGAACTGGCTTATGTCAAGCCCTGTGGTACATTCTTACAAATATGTGTTTTTTCACTTAAACTTCAGAGCAATCCTACAACATGAAGATTATTTTCCTAACTTTAAATTTGAGAAAGTAGATTCAGAGAGATCATGTAATTTGTTTAGGATTACAAAACAGGTGAACAGTGGTGATGGAATTCAGACTTGGTCCCGATTACTGTTTTTATACTCTACCACTCTGCGTCCCCACCCCTCCCCACCACATTGCCTGTTCTGTCATCTTCCTCTCAAAATGTCTGTGTATTATAGAGCTGCAGTTTTCAACGATAGCAGATAATATGGTAACTGGTCCCACAGGACTCACACCTGAACTATAACGACTTGACCCTATGCTAAACCATCGAGCTAATCTATTACCCTACCTGCACGTGACTCACGCTCCATATTGCTGTCATATGGCTATAAATTGTTTTAACTGATATGCTGGAAGTCCCTATGCGATATATTACTTTTGTGAGTTTACAAAGCATGCCACCAGCTACAATTTAAAAGCAAGGAAAGAACAAAAGTGCTCATCTTAAGTAATACTCTCAAGATCAACAGGATGAAGGAAGGGAAAAGATAAGTGTATAACAGCACAAAGTGGTAGGTGGTTATTGTCATTGGAATGCTTCACAGAACAGATGGGCTCCTAAGAGTAAAAGGGTGAAGTATCCTGTGGCGTGTTCAAGAGAACGCAGTTCCGGGTATAGACTAATGGCTTGGAAGAACACACATGCAGCTCTGAGTGGGCGAAGATTCGAGGCCGTGATTGTACAGAAAAGCTCAGATGTAAATGTACTAAGAATCAAGGTTTAATAAGTAATAGAGAAATAGAGTGAAATTGATTATATGTATACACGTATGTCTGTGCATATATAGACATTTCCATAAGAGGGACGGGGGAAGCTAGCATTAATCAACACAGGCTGCCAAGGACAGAATAACAAAATACTCAGACTCAAAGAGATCTGAGAGAGGATCCCACCTCACAATGCCCACTTACACCCTCGTTTTGCAAAACAAGAAATAAGTGGAAATGTTAAGTGATTCTTTTCAAGATTTAAATCCATGAAGGGGCTGGACATTTATGGAACACATATCTGTCTAGCATTATAGCAGACTCTGGATTTTACTATATATGCAATAGTAACACTTCCTTCAAGCATTTATTAATATATAATTCTATCTTAAAAGATAGTCTTTCAATATTCATGAAACAATAGGCTCACTACAGAGATGTGGCAAGACCCATGGAATTTGTAAGATTTTCATTAAGATCTTAAATTTGTATTACAATTTTAATCAATACTATACTTCGTGGCCATAAACCTGAAGGGTTAATATTTGTAAAACCTCGATGTTCTACATGACTGTAACTCTCTTAAATGGAAGTATCCTCTTGCTTTGTAATCATTTGGATATAAAGCAAGATATTAATAGTTGAAAATAGTTTAATTTCCCCACACATCTGGTGGTTCTCAACTTCCAGGGAACACCAGAAGCACCTGGAGGGCTTGTTAAAACATAGATCACCGGGCCTCGCCCCAGCGTGTACAATTCAGTAGGTCTGGCAAAGGCCTAGAAAATCTGCATTTCTCTCAAGTTCCCAGTGATGCTGATGCTGCTCTTTCGGAGACCTTAGTTTGAGAACCACTGCGTTCATTAGCCCACGAATACCTTGTGGACAGAAATTGTGTCTCACTCACTTCTGTTTGCTCACTGTCTGCCATATAGTAGAATCTCAACAAATGTTCCTGGGAATGGGTGAATGAGTAAATGATGATATAAATGATGTAACTAAAAATTTTAGCTAATTTGGGCTATTAACTGCCCAGTTCAAGAGTCTTCTTGTTACTCCCACTTGTGAGGAAATTAATAAATCAAGAAAATATTAAGTAATTGCTGCCCCATTTGCTGAAAATGGAAAAGCTGAACTCTGTGTTGTCATGGAGACAGTATTCTATTTTCGGTACTAGTCGTGTCCTACTTGTTAATGACTGTTACAGTAACCAATAGGAAAATAACACTTCACTCACCACATTTCATTAAATTTAACACCTCATATTAAGCTTAATGGGACAATAAGAACAAAGTTCTGCTTGCCAATTGTTTACTGAATTCCACCATTTCCATGTAGTTAGTGACTTGCCCAGCATCAGTCTTTATGAACAGCTCCCAAAATCAAAAGGAGATAGGAAAATAAAAGCTTTCTATTTGACTTCACAATAATGACCTCTGGGCCGGACATTTCCTGACATTTAACCAATAGCTGAATTAAAAGACTCCACTGTCTTTGATTCAGGGTCTCTGCTTCTGCCATAGATTATTACCTCGCAGGAAATGCCCTTACTTTCCAACATTATAAATTTAATAGAAGGGAAAGCAAAATACTATGAAATCTGAGCACCAGGACCTTCAAATCCTTGCATTACACGGCGGTAAATGCAAATAGGGGAGGAGCAGAGACAAAATCATTTATCTTGAATACAATTCTTCACAGTTTGATCTTGACGCCAATCACAACGAAATGATCACCTCCATCACTGAAACCTGAAGTCATGTTACTTTATTTCCAAGGAAAATTGCACTGTGAGAGTAAGAGCTCCATGATGCAGAGGGAGGGAACAGATTATAAACAAACAGTCCAGGCTCCAGAAGAAAAGAAAAAAAAAAAAAAAAAAAAAAAGATAATTAAAGGCATTTAATGATGCACACACCCGAGCAAAAGATCAAGGAAATATTGGAAAATATAACATCATTTAGAAGTCAAGGGAAATAAATGGAGAAGGAGAAAAGGACAGATAACTCAGAGGGACTGAATAAATCTCAGATAGGATATAAAAGACTGGAAACAGATGTTTATATTAAACTGCCAATGGAGTGATGAAACCATACAGATTGTGGTACCAATTTAACTGGAAAAAGCTATGGCGAGCAGACAGAGATTTGAGTTGGAGCTCTATTTTCCACCAGTCAACTAAAGGAGGTGACTGCTGTTGCTACTGCTAATGATGAATACCATATGCTAGCAAGAGACATAGCCAGTGTGCTCTGCTGTGTGTGTTAGTTTGGGAAGATATGTGTAATTTTCTTTATCTGATACAAAATTAGTGCGATTTCAAATAACTGCATGCAGAATGCCTGAAGAAGAGCCCATATTGCTTCTCGTTGAAAAGTCAAGAGTGAGTCATTTCAAAAAAAAAAAAAAACAAAATTCATTTCGATTCACTCACTCAGTTAAAGTAATTTTACCTGATTCAGCTATGATCCTGCCCTACTTGTCTATTTTATTTTTATGGTGGAGAGGAAGACTACGACTGAATCACCATGTACTCAAGTAGTCAATAGGATATTTCACAAAAATAATAACAAACTTGCTGCTTACAGTGTTCTTTAACAAAGCAGATTAAGTGTCCGTGTACAAATATTGTAATAGTTGACTCAGTGTATCAGCAAAGAATCCAAACTTTTGTGTTCTCGTCATAAATTGAGTTTCATATTTTAACATGTCAATTCCCCAGTTTAAAAAAAAAAATCTTCCAAAAAAAAATACTAGAATTGGCAATTTGGGGTTTGTTTGTTATTTTCTTTAAAGGAACACTGGTCCAAACCCAAGGTTAAAATAAACAAATGGTCAAGATAGAAAAAAAATAAAAGGACAAGTAAGAGAAATAGTGTATAAGTGAAAACAGCTTTAACTGTCTTAATTCTGAGGCAAATGCCTAGTTAATCTGATCAATTCAACAGGAAAAAGAAATGATTTGAATTTTTTATGTCCCCATCACTATATTAATGTTATACAGACATGCTCTAACTGTTCTTTTTTTTTCCCCAAAACTTACTAAAATATGGAGAGGAGAAAGGGAGAGCCACAGAATAACTTTAAAAATATTTTGGTAGTCCTCATTAAAAAGAGTTTAAGTACCTTGGATTTTATTTTATTGCATGGTAATAAAATTCGGCCAGAGGAGAGATGTTCTATCTGAAACTCAAAGGCCAAATGTAAGTGCCACTAACTCATAACCAATGAGCCTTTGACCCAGTAGACTTAGAGCTGACAAAGCCTGTTGTCCCAGAAAACCATCTGCACTACTTAAGCTACTGCCTTTCTTTTAAAACAACCTCTGTGTTACCATCTGAAGTTTCTTTTGTACCCAACATTATGGAAAGAAAAAAACAACAAAACAAAACAAAACTGACACACTGTGAGCCAAATAGTAACAAATAGCATCAGATAAATGTTAATACACTATGCCTACTGACCTATTCTGAAAAATGAAATTAAGAGAGAAAGGAAAGAAAGAAAAAAAAAAAAAAAGACAAGCACAATATACACCAGAAAACTGAGGGAAAGAAGGAAAAACAGAGGAAAAGTAACTGTCAGTAGAGACCGATTATGCTGCCTTTCAAGCTACGGTGATTCCATTCCCATCTATAAGCCTGGGATTTATTTTTACTGCTGAAATTGTCTTTTGGATCTCTAATATCAAGGGCAAATGTGTATTACTCGACAGCATTCCAAACCTGTTGGGAAGATTTAAACCACCTGATTCTGTCTTCTGCTCGTGGTCTGATACCGTTGGGCATATGCGTCATAGGCCTATGTGCGCAGTTCTTCCAGGAGACTGTGCGTGATCAAGCCTAGTGCCTCGATGAGGGTGAGTTCACCTTCAACCTCTCCGGAGTCGCGTGGAAACTCCCAGCAAAGCTTTGCATTCCTCATTAAGAAGAGCACTTGCTCTCTCTGGAAAACCTGTGAATGCTCGCTGAACTAGCAAGGGACCCGGGGCTTACTTGAGGAAGGCCACTAGACACTGAGCTCTGCTCCATTCCACACCCTCCCCCCCCTCCCCCACCGCTTGGGTTCCAAGAAGCAACAACGAGCTAGGCAAGCATGGAAAGAAATTAGAATTGTAGAAGTGCCAAAGGTATCCCTTGGAGCAGTGTGAATACTGTGTTGTCATGTAAAAGAGCTCTTGAAAGATAAAGGCACTAAGTTCAATTATATTACCGGTTCCGGCCTAACATCAGACTTCCAACGATATCATAGTGCCTGCAATAATTAATTCACCTCTTACTTCCAAAAACACATTGAAAAATTAATTCCCAATGCTAAAGTGAATTTGGCAGAACACATTACAATTTTGCAGGTTACCTGGCAATCATTTTGAAACTTACCTTGGGTAAAATGTAGACCGGTATCTTCCTATCGATGCAGGCTGTCTGATCTGTGGGCTTCAATTTATTTCTCGTGACATTTAAGAAAACACACCCCTGTTCGATGTTTTCATAAAGGAATGCACGTTATCTTTCATAAACATTTATACAGATGCAAAAATGTTTTAACTACAAGAACAACAATACTAATTATTAACTACAAATAAGCAAGGATAAGTATTACACTCATAAGAAACCCAATTAAAACTAAACCTCATAAATAAATAAGTTGGAGATAAACTTTGTTGTTATTGCATGGTTGTTATTGTGGTTGATCATGGAAGGTGCCTACATAATAATTTAATCCCAGCTTAAAGGGCAGCCCAGACTGCAGAGGGCTGTACTTTAACCAGAACACAAACTCCTGGATTTGTGTATCAGAAGCTAGGAACGACCATTTAGATACCACTCAAATCGTAATCTATAATCTGCAATCTATCAACAACTAAGAATACCAATTGAGACAGAAACAGTTACAAAGATTGAAATGGTAGGTATAATAAAATAGAGATGTTTTTCAACACATTAAGTTTTTTATGGGTTTTCACGTGTGTGCTTTTTTTTTTTTTTCTTTTCTGAGTGAGGCTTCAGAATGTACAAATCCAGAGAGAACCCAGATTCTCTTTGATGGGTTCTCATGTGGGCTAGTACAGTCCCAAGAAGAGACTATTTATGCGAATACTGCAGTAGAGAGAGAGAGAGAAAGCTGGATACAGCTGGCCCCTCTTTCCTTTGGCAAAGAACAGCAATGGCCTTACCATCCTTCTGTTTATGGCAACAGGAACTACTTTATTTGAAAAGTCACTCATTTCTAAAATTGCAGTGGACATGTTTTCATCAACAGAGCAGTTCAGGAGGAAAAAATTATTTTATTAGCTAATTTTCCTTTCATGAATTAGGGATTTTTCTCTGCACAGAGAGAAACTTCAAACCCTTCCAGAAATGGAAGCATGCCCATGGATCGACTGCTGCAGATCAAGTTTCCAGTGGGCTAATAACCTGCTCCAGTGAAAACATATTTTTAATTTGCTTTTAGGGTTATTTATTTTTTTATTATTACGCTAAGGGTTTATAATTTAATGTCAAACATAATTTTGCACGAATTATGTGACTCTACTATGATGCAGTAGATAAGCTCAGTGTGCCTGGTTGGCGTGGTCTCAAACGATGTTTTTGAGAAAATGGATCACCATTTGGCAGGTTGCCATTCTGTAAACTGCTTGGTAGAACTTGAAAAGGAAAAAGTTGCAAAGAATTTTCATGTTTTGCAAAAAATATTCCTAGTAATATTAGAAGCAGAAAAAAAATAATTACTCTCCTAATGCTTTCTACTAGGTGTAACATAAATTGTATGAAGCTAATTAAGAAATTAAGAGGTTTCCAACTAGAAATTGCAACATCCTATTTATTATAAATTGTCAACCAGGCAAGTAGAATAACATTTTTAAATGAGAATATTTGTTTAAAAATATAGTAGTCATCATAGTGTCTGCAAGCTTTATGATCAGTTTGGTAAACATTTAAGAGCATGGACAACGTTGCCAAGCGTTATCCTGGGAATGAGAGCTACAAAAATAAAAAGTGTATTGCAACAGCTCTCAGGAACTTCACTGTCGAGTAGAAGAGACAAGCAGACACATATCCTGTCAATGTAATGCAGTAAGTGCTATAATGCAGTTATGCAAAGGGTTCTCTGGGGCATAGATAAGGAGCACTTGGTCCAGATTTGGGAATGGGGTGAAAGGTCAGGAAATGTCAGCAGGAGGAAACTGGGAACGGATTTAGCGGAAGTTGGAAAACAAAGAACCAAGAGAATTGACTTGCCAAATAAACGATTACTTATTTATATATTTGTCTACAAGTTTAAACAAATGTAAATATAACATTGTATGTCATTAAGCCATTTTCACATGCTTTAGCTACTCTGTTATTTACATTGACCTTATGAGCTTCACTAGGGAGACTACTAGTATATTCACTCTACGGATAAGGAAAACAAAGCCCAGAACCAGTAGGTGACCAGCCCAAGGTCACTTAGGTAACACATGCGTTTGTAGGAAAGCCGGGAGCAAAACACAAGACTCTTGACTTTCAGCCCAACAGTCCTTCTGGTGTCCTCCACTCTGCCATTATCCTGCTCATTTAACATATCATCACTAACAAAACCACAATAACTTTTAGGCATGGAAACAAATAATTAAAGAATAAGGTGAAATATCTTTTTGGCCTTTCCAATTAAAACCAAAATGTCATCAAATTAATGTAATCAGTAAGAATCATATCTTTATTTTAAACCTCATCCAGTCATCGACTGCAAAGTCAAAATCAAATCATAGAGAATATGAAATCAAAACTTATCTGCATCTCTACACTTATTAAATACAAATATTTTGGCAGAAAACTAAGAGAAGACTGAGAAGTTAAAACATTCCAGTATACAACTGTCCTACTGGGCCCAGTAACTATACAAGTTATCCCACCGATGATAAGGAAGTTGCTACGATGTTGGTTGGGTGGCTAGGCCCTTACTCCAATTTTGTCATTATTGTAAATGAAATAACTGAATTACGAAACTTTCATAAATCATTTTTTTTTTGTAAATTCAATTGTTGTTACAGACAACATGCAATAATGAACAGTTCTACACTTGAGTTCCCACTCTTGCTTCAAAATATTTATTTTTGACCGTAGACAAGATGTGGATCCTGGACTAGACAAAGCATTAACTTCACCTATTATGATGTAACTAGTTTTCTTTTTATTGAAGAGTTGTATACCAAGCATGGGCTGCTCTGAATCAATGTTTAATCCTATAGCACAATATTCAGTATGATAAAAGGTTTGCTTTAAAAATGTTAGAAAAAAGAACACCTGGGTGGCTCAGTTTGTTAGGCGACCTACTGACTTCAGCGCAGGTCATGATCTCACGGTTCATGAGTTCGAGCCCTGCGTCAAGCTCTGTGCTGACAACTCAGAGCCTGGAGCCTGCTTTGGATTCTGTGTCTCCCTCTCTATCTGCCCCTCCCCCACTCGCACTCTGTCTCTTCCTCTCTCTCTCTCAAGAAAAAAAAATACTTTTTTTTAATGTTAGAAAAAAAATTTTTGTCTGTCTCTAAAGAACCACATTATTCCTGGCAACAGTGACTTTTCCTATTAGTTGTCTACTTAGACTACTTGGGCAATCTATTACAACTCCTCTTAATATTTTCTAGCTACCTGTATCCCTATCACATAAAAAAAAAAAAAAAAAAACCAGACTTCTCCCAAGGCTGCGTGAATTAGTAACATTAGCTTAGGCTGTGTGGCAATCACAAACACACCGCAGAATCTCAGGATAGTTAAAAAGGTTTAGTGATTGCGCAGACTAAATCCTTTGTAGGTTTGGTAGCTTCTAACTGATGTCACAGGAATTTGGGCTACTTTTATCTTGGGGGTATGTCAGGAGGAACAATCAACATCCAGGGAGGGAGCTGAAAGACCACATACCAGCTCTTAAATGCATTTTACTTGGAAGAGATCACGTTAACTCCCCTCACAGCCCATTGGCCAGAAGTAGTCAGATGGGTCTGCTTGGATTATGAAGGGAGGTGAATGGAGGAGAATGATTGAATTTTCTGGAGACACGAAATTTCTCCGTCATACTGGACATGGTCTTAGTGTCACTTCCATTTCCAACAGCCACAGAAAGTCTGACATGGTCCCTGGTATTCAAATACACCATGATGTAGATTATGTGTGTACAGGTAGAATAAGTACTCAGTGATAAATAATGACAGAGATAATATTTTTAAGCTTTCAACCAATTAGGTAGAACGGAAACTAATTTTCCCAATTATCTTGGTACATATTCCTTCACTGAATCTTTATAGAAATCATATCTTCTGGGAGGCTCAGGGAGACACTGAAATGTGTCAGAAGCAATGATGCCACAAGTACTGGGTCCAGGATTTGAATCTGCTTTGATCTTACCCTGTACGTTGGCTCGTGCTACTCTGTCATGCTGACTTCCCAGGTGTCAATTGATTAGAAAAGTGATCAACATCCCTCTCCAAATCAACTGACCAACAATAACAACCCCACAAATAGAAGGTCCCTCTAGCACAAGGTTTCTGAGTCTTTTAAGAACAATAAGGTCAGAGCTAGGCTCAAAGGTAAGAAATCAGCCTGTTCCTTCAAGATAGCTGAATGAAGAATGGGCACTTACCCTTAGTTCCAATTAGAAATGAGAGCAAAGGTAGCCAATGAGATAGAAGGATTTTTAAATACAGAAGGAGTTAAGGCTTGATACCTGTAACAGACAATATAGAGCACGGATTAAGAATAGGCCTTGGTGTCAGATTGGTCTACAATACTTTTTGATTTCTTGATAGTTTCTGATGCCTTGATTTCCTTTTTCCATAAAATGGGCATAAGGCCTACCTTGTTAGATTGTTATGAAGATTATATTCAAGGAATTAGCATTTGAGGTGTTGATCACAATGTATGACAATACTGGAAGAAAAAAGGTCTTGCAGGGTCTCGATTCATACTATGTAGTATTATATACAATACCCTAACTTCTGCGAGAGTGCCCAGATCAGTTTCATATGTGATTTATGGGGCTTTTATGTGGATTTCTGGGTCATGAAATGAGAGACACATTATTATAGAATGCGATGTGCCATATGAGACCTGCATAGCCCTGAAACACATTCTAAATAACACAACCAATATGAATGCAAACCCACCCTACAAAATACACACTCAAAAAATTTTGACACAAATTCAACAGACCTAAAACCACTTATCTCATTTCCTACCACCTCAAGAAATTTTCCCATTCTATCGTCATAGTTGTTGATAAGCTTGTCAGTCATTAACATGGTGAAAATAATTCATGCCCTAATAAGTCACTAAAAATACACCTTCAAGATACTAACCCAACTTAAATCATCTGTGTGATTTCAATAGTTTGGTTTTACATCACACCATTTAGCATATTAATCCTGGTTCTATTCTCACAATGTAAATAGCCAGGTACATTGATTTATATTTTCCACTTATTCAACCCTATCTTTTGTGTATCATGTTAACATTAAAGTAAATGATACAACTGAAGTCAAAATCGGTTGCATAACCTCTAATAAAATCCCAGAAATGTGTTTCCACCCTAAGTATAAACCTCTTGTTTTCAGCAGTGGACTACTTAAGTATTTTTTTCCATTGCTTTTCGACTCTAGGATTAAAAAATGTGTGTCCATTCACTTTAGGCACTAAACGGACAGCAATGGAAACTGAAGTTCACTATTTATCCTAGGGAGATAGAGCCTTGGCGGTGATATCATGGCAATTTTCGCAGGGAGCTGGGGTTTTGGGCCACCTCCAGATATGCTGATGGAACCATGCTTGATGGCACTCTGAAGACATTTAGCATTTCCTAAGTACTGAGTAACCAAGAATGACTTAAAACGTAAGCTAAAATGAGAAAAATAAGTTAGAAGTAACCCAGAGAGCCATCAAGGTTGGAAAGAAGACCGTCTCATCACTAATCATTAGACTAGACCTCCTTTTTATAGGAATTTACAGAGTCAAACACTTGTTTCTAATAACTGAATAGTATCGGAAATATTTCAAATAAGACTAGTATACCTACCATTTGTCCTTTGGAAACGGCATTCAATATAAGAAATTTTTATATGGGTACATTTAAATGGATGTTTCATACAATACTCAAGGAAATAAGGATTGTCAAGAGGAGCCATATGCTACAGAACCGAAAGTGAAGAGTCCTGTATTCCAGTTACAGCTCTAGTCATCTTACCAAATCATTGTATTCCTCTGATTCCCAGTGATATCATCTGCCAGATAAGATATTTATACAAGATGATCTTGTGGATCCCAGGTGATGATATCAATCTCTTCACTTACATCCAATGCTATTCTTAGACTAGTACATCTTTCTACCATGTACAAAATGCTTCCCAAAATACGGCTACCAAAATATGGCTTCTGACTCCACGAAGTCTATTTAAAAAGCTAAACCAAGGTTATATCTTAGGAAAAACAGCATCACGTAATGTAAATTAACAGATAATTATCTAACATTGTGCAATGAGAGCCATCTTAGACCTTACCGTTCATGGCAAATTCAACCAACCATTTCAAATAGAGGTATCCCAAATTACCTTGACTCTACTAAATGGTAAACCTATATTTAAAAAAGAGGGAGGGGTAGCTTTGTGTGAGTTGCAGGGAATCAGAATAACTAAAGACTAACAACAGTTCTGATTGTAATGGTTATTATTTCTTGAATCCTTATTAAATGTCATGTAGTGTGTTAAGAAATTTGTAGTTATTATCGTATGTAATCCTCTCAACAACTCAAGGTATTAGATACTGTTATTCATATTTTACAGGGAAAAAAATGACTCTAGACTTTTTATCTAAGGTTGTATTATTAGTATATGTAAGAGCTAGTATTTGAACCCATTTGTTTCCAACTTCAAAGCCTATACTCCTAACTACTGCCTTATTTATATATAACTTTCCTGTTGGAACCATACACTGAATCTCCTAGTAGAGTCTAGAAAGACTATTTTAGGAGGAAAACTATTATATAAGGTAGGGTGGAATATGTATAATTCTGTTGCTTAGGCAAGGGTTATTTTAATAGCCCACCTTAAGCCAGGATTCTATTTGTCATTTTGAAAGTAAGAGTTTTGTTATTTAATAAAAAGGGTCTAATTTCACTAAAAGATACAAAAAGTAAGATGAATAAAAGTGATAATATGTTTCTTCCAGAATTAGCATAACTATTCCAAGCTTAGACAGATTTGCATAAAATTCAAGTTTCAGATTACTGTCATAATTTTTAAAACTGCCTTGAATGGAGGTAGATTTAAAAATAAGAATTCTGATAAATGTTTCTGCCTTGTTAAATTTTGCCAGTAGAGAAACACATATCTACATTCAGCTCTAAAATAAAACATTTTAGAGCGAAACTTTCTGTCTCCTACATTTCTTTTTCACAGTATGCCCCTTTACCAATTCCACTATATAACCCACAAATCTAATTAAGAATGTTTGAGCCAGCAAGAGAATTGTGCAAATGATTTTCTATCCCAGTTTTCGCTCACAAATAGACACTATTTCATTTGCTATATATTCAAATAATTCTTCCTTAAAAAAAAAAAGTTTTAGATTCTAGAAGTGTTCACAAACTAATTATACCAAAGCTCTCAATGAGCTCAACTACGATTTCACCATCGCAGGAAACACAATTGTACCTCTTGTGGCTCGTAATGGTAATGGTAGACTTCTGCATCACTGCTTTGACAATCTGCCACTGATTCTTGTGGTCTTCATCTTGGTCTCTAAACACTTAAAAACAGCTGGCAATCTTGATGGAGAATTACATTCTCACTTGTTGGTCCTTGAGCTTCTTAACAACTTAAACTATTGTCATAATGATGTGGCTATGCCCTTGGGCTTCGGTCTGACGTATCCACCACAATCCCTGGTTAAAGCCTCTTAGTAGGGTCCTGAAATATATCTTAGAGTTCCAACCTAAACACCTCTGGAAAGAAATACGTTCCTCAAAGGCGCTTGCCTTCATTTTGCGACAGATACATGTGAACAATGGAAGTGAGAAAAATCAGTACCATCAACCAACACAATGGTAGGCATGTTATTTTTTTTTAATGAGTATTCTCTTGAATCCATACTTCGAGAATTGCCTTACTTAGACTACATGGCATTATTACGGTGTTATAAAATAAAATTGCATTAAGGAACGTGATATGAGTAAGCAGGGGTGAGGGAAATAGTAAAAGAGAAAAGTGAAAAGGAGGTAATTTGAGAAGACTGTGGAAAAATGAGGAGAAAATAATCCCCAATTTAGATAAATGGCACTGAAACCAAGAAGAAAGAGATGAAGAAAGCTATCATATATGGTAAAAGATTGTAGATTATTATAGCACTCTGTTGAGTTGAATTACAGTATTATAATACTAGGATAAAATGTGAATGGACCACAGTTGTGCGATTCAGTAAAAAAGGCCAAAATCATTACGTGAGTTTTGAAACATAGAATATAACGTGTGGGTTGTGGGTCATTTTTGGATGGGTGAGAGGGTCTAACCCTATCAGAGACTGAAATAGCAGAGGTTACAAAGCTTACATTTTCAAAAATAAAATGTCATTGCTATTTTTGGAATTCACTGTTAGATTATTATTGCTTTTAAAAATCAGTGTTGACCTCTTAATCTCTTTTTTTCCATATGTCCGGAGGCAAATCCTTATAGCATCAGTTGATTTTGCTAAAATGCTATGGGTACTAAAGACAGATGATGGAGTTAATGACCAAACATTATATTCATAAAACATTGGGTTAACAAAGAAACGGTTATGTTTCCTACAAACGAGCAGATACTTGTCTTGACACCTAATTTATGGCTGCTTTAAATCTCAATTCCATGCATGAATCTTTAGTCGCAGAGTCTCAATACCAGATGAACAACTAAACTAGGCCCATCAAGAACTTAACCCCTTTAATACAGCTCTAAATAAAGTCAGGTCATTGTTTTTTCCACTAACCTGACAAACCTGTGTTACTGGTATTGCAGACCATTGTATGGTTATTGCATGGTTAAAAAATAAACTGCTCGCACCTTTTACATTGTTATTAGAATTGAACTATTAAAAATTTATACCGATGAGATGCAGAAATTATTTATTCAATATTTGATGTGTCCAAAGTTAGCAAGCACAAATCATTCTTTTTAGGTGCCTTCTTAGTAATACTGGGGCACCCTGAGTTTCACACCTATCTTTCCACTTTAAGCATCTAATAGCACTTAATGCTCTGGCACAACAGTTATTGGGGCGCCTGGGTGGCTCAGTCACTTAAGTGTTGGACTGTTGGTTTTGGCTCAGGTCATGATCTCACAGTTCGTGAGTTCGAGCCCCACATCAGGCTCCACACTGCCAGTGTGCAGCCTGCTTGGGACTCTCTCTCTGTCTCTCTCTCTCTCTCTCTCACTCCCTCTCTGCCTCTCCCCTGCTCATGCTCTCTTTCTTTCTCTCTCAAAATAAGTAAATAAAACTTAAAAATCATTATTGAAACTCTTGTTTTCAGAAGTAGAGATGCTGGGGCACCTGGGTGGCTCAGTCAGTTAAGCTGCCGACTTCGGCTCAGGTCATGATCTCGCGGTCCGTGAGTTCGAGCTCCGCATCGGGCTCTGTGCTGACAGCTCAGAGCCTGGAGCCTGTTTCAGATTCTGTGTCTCCCTCTCTCTGACCCTCCCCGTTCATGCTCTGTCTCTGTCTCAAAAATAAATAAGCGTTAAAAATAATAATAATAATAATAATAATAATAAAAACGAGAGAGAGAAAGCCTTTATCATTATCATCATGCCTCAATCACGTAAGAAAAAGTGCAAATACATAGGTGAATGTGGAAAGTACAATACAATTTAGGAAGGAGAAGAACCCATAGAGAACACGGTGAAGACAAGCTTTCTGATTATTGCCTACAGCCCTTAAACAAGATTACATAGCAATCTACCAAAGTTGTTCTAGTACAAGAGCACAAAATTTGTTTTTCCTCTTAGAAGTCTCTGGTGAGGAAGACAAGTGCCTTTTCTGGACACAACTTGTGTTGCCTCTAATCAAAGTACTGAAATGTACTGAAAATATTTACCCTTTAGAATTAGAACAGTGATGACCGAACAGAATGGATTTTTTTTTTTTTCTATATGATGTATGGATCTGTTCACTTGCCTTTTGTTTGAAAGTAAGCCATAATTTGGAACTTACCTAATTGTTTTCAGACTCTTCTCTATCTACCCTGGATGCAGTTTTCAACTTCCACTTTCTGGGTGCAAGTACCTTTCTCTACCTTAATTGCCCAAAGTTTATGCCCTCTGCACATGGAGATCCAAGGGCAGTCAAAAGTGGCAAGGTAGCCTGCCTAATAAGCAACATTAATCACAAACAAAATTTTAAGTTAATGTTCTCAAGCCTAGTTCTTTCCATCGCATAGGCATAAGATAGGAAAGGACATGTGTTAAATAGATCCATGGATGATATTGGATGATTCCCTCTTTTTTTTTTTTTTCTCAAGACAACTACAGCCACCCACCCCACTTCTTATGTCCTTGGTCCCAACCTTCTCTGATCTGCTCTTGTTTTAATTTCTTCAATAACCTCTTCACCACTAGATCCTTCAGTCAGTCTGCAAACATCTTCACACATACATTATCTTAAAAAGAAAAAAAAAACATTATTTTACTTTTTTTTTTCAGTTCACTTTTTTTTTTAATCAAGCTTTCATCTTGTGTTTTGAAAGGGTAAGTAAACTGTGTTCTCAGAGCAGATGCCACATTATATAAAGATAATCTAGATGTGGGTTTTGCACCTTCCAGACAGCAAGTTTCCTGAGAGTAAGGGCTAGGTCCTATATCTCTGTATCTTCACCAGCTAGAATTGGTCCTAGTTACACAGCAGATGCCCACCAAATAGCACATGAACTAAATCAAGTCCCTCACCCACTTACTTCTCATCCTTTAAAAATATGTCTTCTGCTCTCACAACTCTAGTGAAGGTCAACAAATCAAACACCCTTTCTCCCCTTCTACATGCTTTACCTCATTGCAGCACTGAATGGTGCAAAAGCATGCACTTTGGGGTTGAACGGGGCTGAGAAGAGCTGTTTGCTGACTGTGCAACCTTGGGCATGTTACCCAACCTCAATTTCTTCCTTTGTAAAGGAAGTGCAAGAATATACTATGTCTCATAGGATGCCTGAGAAAAGTGAATAGTATTGTACACATCCAAATCTGATATCTTGGGGGTTTTTTTGGTTTTCTTTTTTGTTTTCTAAGTTTATTTATTGAGAGAGAGAGGAGGCACACACACACACACACACACACACACACAGAGAGAGAGAGAGAGAGAGAGAGAGAGAGAGAGAGAGAGAGAGAGAATATATCCCAAGCAGGCTTTGCACTGTCAGCACAGAGCCCCATGTGGGGCTCAAACTCACAAACCATGAGATCATGACCTGAGCCAAAATCAAGAGTCAGACGCTTAACTGACTGAGCTACCCAGGCACCCCAAGATCTGCTATATTGTTAATGCTCAGTATGTGTTCATTTCCCACCCCCTTCTTCTTATACCCTTCATGTTCCATTTCCCACAATACTACAGTCTATGACCATCTTTTCTTGTTATCATACACTGTAATTTCTCAGACTCTTCCATTACGGTTCTCCCATCACCATGGCTTCTAAGAATCTGTCCTTCTTCCTCATTCTTTCATTCTTCACCTTCTATCTCTTAATAACTCCATCCAGTTTTCAAATTAAAATATTTACCTTTGAATTGTGTTTCCTTCTGCTTACTGACTTCAAATCTCTCCAGCCTCCCAATCTTTTGCTCCTCCACAGCAGGCTAGTCATGTGCTGGCTGCCCATGAGCTCAAGCATACATTTCCCGTACAAAATACGCCACTGCCTCCACTCTCCCAATATGCCTATCTTCTTGGGTTTTCCATTTTGGTAGTGAGATCACCACTTTATAGAGTCAAACAAGCCAGAAGTCTGGGCACCCTTCTTGACCCTCCATGTTCTACAGCCTAACTCTGATGCATCCCCCCTGAGCAAACATTTTAAGTAGCTCCAGTTGTCTACAATGAAGTCTCTTGTTTTCCTCCTTTGCTCCTTTATGACTGATAGAGCCAGAAGATGGACCACCTCCCTTTCACCAACTCTGATCATCATCCTTGCTACCGCCTGGATGCTATCAATACCAATGCCTTAGTCTGGCATTCAAAACTCTCCATAGCCTAGTGATTACTGCAATTTCAAACTCATTTTCTACAATTCTCATACATCACCTTGTACTTCAACCAAATTGAGCTGGTCTCAGCACTTCATTAATGATTCCAGATATCTCTGCTTTCCTCTTATTACTCAATGCCTTCCCCAGTGCCCATCTTCCAGTCCTTTCCAAATCTTATAAATACCAATAGGCCCAATACCAATGTCCTTTCTCCATGAAGACTTTCTTGGGCTCCACAGCTAAGAGCTATCTTTTGTTCTTCTAAACAGTCAAGATAATTTAGCAGGTCCTCCTTTAAAATACTTGTCTCCTATCAAACAATGGTTATTCATGTATACTGCACATTTTTACTCCTTCCCAGTGCTTGTCCACCGTCTCCTTACCACCCCATTTCTTGATATCCTGGGGAAAAACTTACAGTGGCTTAAAAATAATCCAGACGTCAAGGTATAGTAAACAAGCAATCTTAAATATATACACAAAACTAATTCAATAAACTTTTCAAGAGATAGCAGAACATCTCCAGCAAATAAAGTTGCTGTACATATAAAGTTACATAGTCAAAGTTTTGAGACATACAATTCCAGGAACTCCTCTGTGCTCCGGGTGGTAAAGATTGTTGGAAATCTGACCACCAGAAAAGAGGAGTGTCACTGTGTAACCAAAGGCTTCTTGCCAAAGATTTATAATTAACAACAGAATCAACTGGCATTACTAAACTATATTTCATTTCTGTAATCTCCTTTCCCTCTCTTTTGTTTTCCTCCTCCCTGTTTGTGACTGATAGAGCCAGATGATCAATAATCTCTCTTTCACCAACTCTGATCATCATCTTTGCTACTGCCTTGATGCTATTATTCACTTTAATACATTAATCCTTTGGTTGAAATTCTTAAACCACAATTCTTCATTAACGGACCATCTTGGCACCCGCATGCTGATAGAAGCTTGTCTGATGTTTCAAAAATATAGATATGTAGATATAAATATATATATAAATACATATATAAATATATAAATATCTATAGATAAAATATGTAAGTATATACATATATATAACTATTTATAAATATCTATATATTTACATCTATATATATCTGAATGAAGCCTCTCTCTCCCCCAAATATCCTAACTGAAGATACAAAACAGAAAGATTTCAGCTCTTTTGCACAATCAAAGATATAAAAAGAAAATTGAATCTTATTACATAAATTAGGGAACAGGAAAGCTTCACCTTGCTATTACAATTAGGT